>NC_053165.1:119368380-119730880 GCF_016835505.1 Polypterus senegalus | reverse complement strand
AGCATTGTAGTGTGGACCATCCAGCCTGCCATTCAGAGGCTGGAGCCTCAGAGTAAGTCACTGGCCTTATCACTGTTCCAACATGTTTTCACTCACTGTCATTGGCTTGACTAGCCACAGGTCTTTTCAATCTTTGAACATAATGTTAACTCTTAATTTATAAAGGAACATAAATATATAATACAGTAGTTTTACTTCTGGATAAATGCTAAATAATGTTTTTGCAAAATATGTGTTAGCTTGTATTGTAGTAGTCTCACAGTCTTAAGCTGTAATGGAAATTCTTTTTAATGAAGAACAAATTAGAAAATGTACACATAGCCTAACGTTCAGGTGCATTTGGCAACTAAATTAACTAATATGAAACTTAGACCATTTAGCATTTATTTGTTTATTAAATACTTTTGCAACAGTGAATCATATTCAAAGATAACAGTGACAATAGAATGCAGTTACATGTTGTGGAATAGAGGGTCTGCAGCTAAGCAGCAAGTGCTCGGTTTTTAAATAAATAGATAATTAAATTGCCGATCTCCGTGGGTGTGTGTGCTCGTGTGGCTGTAGGAGGTTGGTGGACTGATTGAGAATGAAGCAGACCTGTACATGAGGGTGTTGTCTGTTCTGATTACTCCATTGGCTTTCCACAGTTCGCAATTGCAGCACTGCACCCATGGATGCATATAAGGGGGAGCCAGTATGAGAGAGGTGTAATTGGCATAGAAAAGAAAGAGAGCTGAAAGAGTGGTGGTTAAATGGAGAGAAGAAGCAAGAGGCAGAGAGATTGAGAGAGACCTGCCAAAGGGAATGGAGTCATGCAGTCGGGAGTGAGCCTCAGGGCTGCAAGAGCCTGAGGCTGAGGAAGGGACGCTCCTACTGAGCAATTACGGGGGGAGTAGGAGCAGCCCGATATGCGGTGTTCTCACAGATGCCAAGGAACTGGTGGTGGGAGATGTATGCAGCTCAGCATTGTGCCCCATGGTTGCTGAGGCCTGGCAATGGGAACTTGAGCCTGGAAGAGAAGGTTGACTGCACCTGTAGGTTGTACGTTTCCTCGGTTGCTGCATTCCGTACAGGGAAAGGAGAGGGGACGTCAGCATTTAGACGGCAGCATTGGGGCTTGTGAGTTTGTTGTGCTTTTAATCTCTTTTTAAAAGATTATTTATTAAATGATTTTAACCTCCACATGCACTTTGATTTTTATTGAACTATTTATTTATTGAAGACTTTTTTACTCACTGTAATATTTATTTGAGCACTGTTTGATTTTTGTAATTGTTTTTACTAAAAGCACATATCACCATTTTGCACCTACCTCTTGCTAACTGTATGTGTCCTCATTTGTACACCTTATCTTGATTACATTATCAATGGTGGCGGGTTCAAGAGGCTCCCCGGATGCAACAGGAGCTTGGAGGAAAAATCACATGTGTTAGCAGACTACATTAAATATGTTGTTTTTAACAGAACTTTACAATGCCCTGTTGTTAAAAATCCTGCCTAGTTTAAAGCATATATAATAATTTTTTTTTAGAAGTCAATATTATGAGACGCAACATGCATAGCACATAATGTGTATATAATGCGCACGTATGTGTCCCACTCTCTTGGCCTCTCTCGCGATTTTGTCGGCGCGCATTTGTCGAAAACCAGTTAGCGGGTTTGTCGGTGCTCATTTGTTCGTCGTGGTTTTGTCGGGGCGCATATGTCTATCGCGCTTTTCCGGTGAACCGTGTAGCACATAGAAATTGCCAAAAAAAACAACTATTAATACAAAATGGCCAATAACTTGAAATCATTATCAATATTACCCTATGATAAGAGAATAGCAACTGAAAAAAGTTCCCCATCTAGCTATTAATATTAGGTAAAATCAGGTGATTCATTAACATGATATAAATAAATAAAAATTTGGAAAGGAACTGATTTATTGTACAATGGGAACACCAAAGATGACAATTTAACTTAAAGATTTTAATTCCAGTTTGAAGATACCACAAAGCAAAGGTGGCTGTCTGGACACAGGTGAAGTGTAATCCCAGCTCAATCTTTTGTACTTTTATACCACTAAGCAACTCTTTGAGTGCCCATAAACTTCAGTCCTCCTCTATCCATGCTATTTGTGGCTCAAACAGCTTTTTCGTCCACCGTAGAAATTATAAACCACAGCATGGTCCTTGCTCCATGCCCAGCAGCTTCAGTTTTCTGCCTGTCGATTAACTGCAGTTCCTTTTTTACTCCTACTCTGTTTTTATATCAGATAGTAGAGCTGCGTATTTCCTGTGCAATTAATTAGTTCAAACACCATTAAAACTGCAATTTGATTAAGTCAGATCTTTAAAATAACAATCTGGTGATATGAGTTCATTCAGGTCATTATTATGTATGTTTCATAATTGCTTTCCTGTCCCATTCATTTCCAAAGAAGCAACTTATTATTTTATGGTTCACTTACCTAAAGCAGCAGGATAGTGCTGCTGCTGTATGAGCTATTTGCATGCATGCACCCTTTCCCTGGCATTGTGGGGATCTAAGCAGCTGGTGAAACAGAAAAATATACAAAATATATACATTTTACTGTCAACGTAAAATTAAAACAGTAAAGTAATTTATAGCTGCTGTTACACAGAATGTTTCTCTGTTTTAAAACAAGACAACTTTGCAGATTTGCTAATTCTTTTCAATGGGAAGTTTTAACATTTCAAAACTGTGTACAGCATAATGTGTTCACGATATCTCAATGAAACTACTCTGTCCAAACAAATTTCCTTGAATAATAAGCATTTCAAATTTCAACAAAACCGGTCCAGATGGCCAAGTTGTTTTATATGGACAGACAGAGAGACAGACTCCAACTTTCCTCACCTACCACCTACTTCTACACCAGAAAAAATATTGATCAGTCTTGAGGACTCGGATAGCATTTCTCTAACATATAAAAACATTTTAAAGTCCCTCCCTTTCAAAGATCCCAGAGTACATTGGGAAAAGGACCTCTCACTCAATATTTCAGAAAAGGAATGGAGGGCAGCAATGCACAGAATGCACTATAGCTCAATATGTGCAAAGCACACATTTATTCAACTTAAAATCATCTATCAAGCAGATCTGTCTCATTTAAAATTGTCCAAAATGTTTCCAGGGCAAGATCCAACCTGTGAACATTGCAATTAGGTTCCAGCCTCATCGTGTCATATGTTTTTTGCATGCACCGAATTAACATCATTTTGGACCAGAATCTTTAAATGCCTTTCCGACAGCCTGGGTGTCACAATCTCTCCTAATCCACTAAAAGCTGTGTTTGATGTATTTACAGATGGGCTTAAAGTGGAGAAGGACAAACAAACTGTAATTGCCTTTACTTTAATATTGGCACTTAGACTTATCTTGCTCAACTGGAAGAATTCTAACTCACCTCTTTTCAATCATTGGGTAACCGATGTTATATACTACTTAAAATTGGAAAAATTTAAATACTCGTTTAGAGGATCTGTGCAAAACTTTTTTAAAACCTGGCAGGATCTAATCTTTATATATACAGTAATACGCTACCATGGTTGTCCATTTGTCTGTCCAGGATTTTAAATCACCTGTAGCTCGCAAACTGTTTGACCTGTTGACCTGAAATTTAGTACACATATACTACATGATGTCTACTATCCTCTTTTGGGGTGATGATTGACCACCAAAGTTATTCCTCTTTTTATTTTTATTTTACTTTACTATAGAATCAACTCTCAGCAGCAGGCGTGCGGCGCATTCATATAGGCGTCGTACTCCTCGCTACCACCTTCGCCGTCACTTCCCATACCTTTTCATATCTTAAATCATTCATGAGGCAGATTGAAGACTTAAGTGCAGTTTTAACACAAAAAGGTGCAGACAAAAGAAGAGAAGAAGTGGGCCGCTAGGGTAGAGAAAAGAAGAGATGCGCAGGAAGCAGCAAGCACATCAACCTCTGAGCAAGCGAATGCTGAACGTACAAAGATAGAGTATGAAAACTATGAATGCTCAAGTCAAGTGTATTCACTGCACATTATCATGCAGTGCTCCATTACTGGTTAATAATATTTTAGAACTAGGGGGCTTTGCCCCCTGCTCACTTTGCTCGCCATCCCCTGTTTTTGGTTTTCCGGATACACACTTTTAAGATTTTTTTTTTCCTTTGAATTGTTGCTATTTCATTAGTTTCACTTTTATTTCAGAACTTCTATAAAAACATTATTTGGAATCTTTCGAATCCCAATAGTATGCTGAATCTTTTAAATGAGGTCAGTGAGACATGTGTTTAATGACTTTGTACCATAATTCAGGATAGGTTTCTCTGTTTGGAATTTCAGCACAGACAAAACGATCTACATCATCAGCAGTTAATAATTTTTTTTGCAAAGTAACCAATAAATGCATGTGAGGTAAACCCCGTTTTTGAAATTCTCTGATCTAAACTTCAAAGCCTTACAATACTTACATACTTCGGACATATCACCTATGTCCATATACAGTATTCGATCTTTATTTGCCTTTTCGTTATTTCTCCGAGTAATAATTTCTCTTTGTTTGCGCTAATGTGATGTTTACTTTCATTGTTTTGACACTGTCGTTTTTTTCTGCTTTCATATTCTGTATCTTGCTCTGCATGTGTTTCACGCCTACGTTTTCTTTTGAGTCTATTGAATTCCAGTTTTCATTATCTCTAAACTGCTCTGCATGTGTTTGGCCCCCTTGTTTTTTAACCTCGTTATGATGTTTTACTTTGTTTTCTGCTCTGTCTTTTATTTCTGACCTCGCTTTGTCCTGCTTTTTTTCAATGACACCTGGTCCATTGTGATTATTTTCCCTTTTGCGAGTAATAATTTCCATTTGTTTGCACTACTGCGATCTTTACTACTTTTATAGCGCCAGCGTTTGTGAGCGTCTCTGAAGTTCTACTTTGTCTCTGTCTTTTAATTCTGAGCCCGGTGCTTTCCTTATTTTCTGAATTTGCACCTAGATTATTCTTTTTCTTTTTTTTCTCTCCAACACTTTTGAGTCTCTTTTCTCTGCGCTGCTTTCTTCTTCACTTAGTCGTCTACATCTCATTTATAACGTATTGCTTTATATGCACTGAGAGCCCTGGATCTGCATGTGCTCAAAGCCTTTGCACGACTGAGTGTTTTGCTTCCCGTGGTCTTATTTGATATTGGTTTTAAGTAGGACGTGTCTTGCAAGAATCTCATGTTGTACGTCCCCACAAGACAGTCCTGGGTTAATCTCTTGGGGCAAAGTCTCATGTTTAAAGTCCCAGCGAGATGCTCCATAGTCAATCTCTTTCGTCTCGTGGGTCTTTTAAGTGTCTTCCGTGATCTTCACGTGAAGATCACATCTCGTATCCCTAGTGTTTCTCTCCAGGATTTTTTTTTATAATAGAGAGAGATAAGCATTTAAATTGAGGAAACGGATTCTCTTCCCCTTTTTATTCAATTTAATTACTTACTTATCTTTTCTGCTGTTAAAGTTTCACTTTGTTGACCTTAGCTCTCTTTCTCATGGGTGGGGATTGACTTGATTTGAACCTAGTTTTGTAAAATTTGACTTGCTTGTATGGAATGGTGTTTGATTTTAATAAATTCAAAAAAATGTTAAAATATAAAGACAGACAGACAGACATGGTTATCACAGTAGGTGTTTCTCGCATTAGATAAGAACAAACCTAAAAAATCATTAGTAATTTAGATGAGTTACATACTGTAGCTTGGAGCATGATGGCCTAATGATAATGCAGAAGACTGGGTTCAGACTGTCCTCAGGACTGTTTAGAATAGGCATGTTTTCTCAATAACTACATCATTTTTTTCACTGCTGTGTCTTTCCCTTTACTCCTTCATCCCTAGGGTATATTGGCTTGATTGTCTGCTTACTCTAAATTGTCACGGCTCTGAATAAGTGAATGTGTGTGCCCTGCAATAGACTGGTGTTCCTTCTAAATCTGGTACCTGACTTGTATACAAAACTTCCACTAGGGGTTTCGGTGTATTATAACACTAACTTGGATTATGTGGGTGGGTGGATGATTTGATGTATGCTATAGTATCCTGGTAACTGGTTAAAGGCAAGTTAAAAATATGAGCTTAACAGATGTTGAACAAGCTGTTGTCTCAGTTTACAGATGACAGGGCACAAATGTCCAAATTTTGAATAAACAAAGAGAAAATTGTCATGAGGGATATAGCGCTTGAATAACAAACAAAAAAGAATGACCTAGGAAAAGAAGTACTGGTTTTTAACTTGTGTCTCGATTCTTGGTTTAGAGTCTGGTTTTTGTTCAAGTACCATATTGAAAGGTTATAGTCGATTTCCATGTGCCAACCTTGCTGAATGACTCCTGCCAATTCCTACAAGAAAGACTTTAAAAATTTGTGCTTCTCACTTAAACATTTGTATATTAGGGCCTCTGATTCACCCTACTGAACAATTTAGTAATTTGACCATATCTGTAGTAGCCAGTGTGATATGAACGGTCAAAGAACCTAAGTGAGATGTTGTGACTAAATGATCCAAAGAGCTAAGTAGAGTAGCTTCAATGAATAGGGAACTCTGAAGAGGTGGAATAGGCTTCACCTATTGCCAATCTATGCATAGGCCAATAGTAAACCTCCTACAAATCCCAGTCATGCGCATAAGCCAACCGTAAACTGGGACATTTTAATTGCAGGATTATCATTCTTTTATTGGGAAATAAATAATAAAAACAACCTGAAGGCCTAGAGTGAACCTTGGTTAAGAGCTCTAAGCACTTGCCACATGTAGCAATGAAGTACAGAGGTTATCTGTGCTGTTGCTACAAATAAGTTCAAGGTTCACATTGCGTGCAGGGGAGGTTCTGATGGCAGATTTTTATTTCAAAACAACACAAAATAATAACAACAGTTCTAGTGCCCAAAGTGCATGTACAGTACGTTCTGTGTGAATGTGTCAGTAATAAGCTGGGATACTGTAGTTTTGTATAAAGCTGATCTCTGAAGTTTTTCTTGGAATTTTTTTCCTCTATATACCTTAAATAGAGGACACTTAACATGATAGTTTTTGCTTTTTCGTGTTAAATGCCAGCTGGCCTATCTTTACATTACATTAACTTTACTCCCAACACTATCCACCATGTCATGGCGGGTCATACCTGTTGTCTTGATCAAACATTTTACCAATGGGCAGTCAGACAGGAAACAGAGTTTCCAGTCTAATCCATTGCACCAGTGATCTTTAGCCTTATGCTCTAATTTCTGCCCTCAGGCTCCTCAAGCTATACCACTCATATCTAATTACATAAAGCCTTAAGATGTTACAGGGTGATCTCTTCATCTTCTTTCTGGACAGCTCATATTCCTCCTGCTCTGTGTAATGTCCTCCCATCATAAGCATTTTGTGATGGTGGAATAATCTCTTGGCACAGTGGTCACACTTCTCAACCAATGTGTTGTCTATGTGGAGTTTACATCTCTGTTGGTTTTTCCTTGTATATGGATATATGTTAAGTTTATTTATGACTTTAAACTGGCTTTATAAGAGTGCCAAAGGTGCCCTATGATTGACTGGTGCCCCATTCAAGTCTGATTCTGCTATTGCTAAGATATGCTTTTAACCCACTGGCCATCAACTAGATTAAGCATGTGTAATGAGGGAACAATCCATGAATAAATGGATATACAGAGCACTGGTTTTGAAAGGGAACCAAGGCTCCTGGGTAGAAGTCACAGACTGAAATTCCAGCTTGCTGGAAAGGACTATCACATAGATAACAAGAGAAATGATTTTGAGATCAGCAGAGTATGGTAGATCTGAAATGAATTTTCATTGTCCTAAAAGTGAATTTATGGTAGAGTTTAGTGAAGTGAAGTGTACTGCAGGACTGGCTTCAGTCTAAAATTAGTCTCTGTTTGAATTTTGAGTTATTCAGGGACCATCTACTTGAATGAAATATGACAAATAAGAAATTCCAGGAAATGGACACTGAAGTTGTAATAGGCCGTGAACTTTGATCTTTTAAGACCGCTCTGAATCTTGGTCGTGTGCTTGACCACGGCTGAAAAGGAATATAAAATACCTGTATCTTCATTGAATCAGTGGGATGAAGGTGCACCAACTCACTGGTCATCAAGCGAGGTAGCTGAAAATGAAATTAAAAATAATTAGGCCTGGGCCACCCACTTGGGTTGTCAAGATGACTCTGTATTATTTAGGCCATGTGAAGCTGCTAGCTTTGCATTTGTCTGGAGCAGCTCAGCTATCATGCTATGCTCTTGCCCACACCCATTTTGTTTTTAAAAGTGTGTCTTTTGCCACACATTGCAATTGATTTTTGGCTATGCCCTCCACGTTCAGTTTGTCCTTGGTTCTGCCAGTCTTTGTAAGCTTTTTGCCACTTTTAGAATGGGAACAACCACTTGATGAGAATTTTTTCTGGCCTCACACAAGAGTTTAGCCTTTTTCCCATTGTTTCTTTGGTGGCTCCATTTGTGAGTGCTTCTTCTAGGTTTCTGACTACCTGTGTTGTTGACCCTTGCTTCTGTTTAAATCAATATGATTTTCTCATTTTGACATCAACCTGCCTTTGCATTTTTCCTCTCTTACTTCTATCTTAAACAACTTTATCATTTACATAAATAGGCCACAGACCTGTGTTACATTCTTGACTGTCACTCGTTATTTCACACATTCTATGAATCATCAAGATTAACTCAACCTAAAACGTTGTTGTCAGTTATTCCTGCCCCTTTACACACCACTGAGCAGTGCTGTTTCATTGACTATGGGATCTTGGACACTGCCCAACAGCAAAAAATAACAAACATAAACTTACGTAGAAGTTAATACTTGCATTTAATTAAATATATACAGTACATTTTGATTGTTTTAATTCTTTTAGGGCTGAATATTTTTTCCACAAAGCACAGTTTTCTGAAAAGTGCACAAAGTAATAGTTTTCACTCATAAATCAACATAAAACATCTGTCATTGTGCGCTGTGGCTGCCAGTTCTCTTCCAGCTTGGCTAGCAGGAATGCATGGCAGGCTTGCTGCCAGGCTGTCTTTGCATGGTGAATGGTAGGTGCAGCAGTGGCGTTCGCAGTGCAACGCAATCTGGTTTGTACCTCTTGTCATTGTCCTTCAAGGTGAATGTTTCCACAGGTGTGTCAGCTACACTAACCTATTCAGTGTCACAGTCAGCTGGGGACCAATCAGCTGATGCTGGTACCTCACATTCGTTTTTGATCATTTGCATCAAAATCGGAGTCTGACAACTTAGGGTCTAATTCAGCGATAATATGCAAAACATCGTCTGCAGAGTATTTTGCTTTACACATTCACTTCACCTGCCAGTGTTCAATGTCATTTTTGCTGTTGTTTGCTCCTCGCTACTCATGCAAGCGCAGAGAATCTTAGACAAACCAATGAAACTTTCCTTCTAACTAAGAGAGTCCAACTAAAACATAAGAGTGAGTTTTGTCACTGTTTACAGTTGATTACAATCCTCAACCTGTCCTTATGACAAAGTTGATATCAGCATATGTTACTGATGCAGTCAGAATTTGTGGTAGGTGCACCTCCTGATTCGACTTACTGCACTTTCATTAGATAAGCAGCAGTGCAGAGAAGTATTCGGCTAGGGCAGTGAAGAGGAAACCCTTGTCCAATAGAAGGGGCAGAACAAATACAGGACTTAAAATCTCAACACATATTTGATAAGAGAACGTTTGCTGAAAAGTTCAACATTAGAACACTCTGGACGAGAACAGGCCATTCAGCCCAACAAAGCTCACCAGTCCTATCCACTTAATTTTAATTTTAACATTATGCAATTGGGACCAGATTATCCATATATTTTCATAATGGAGAAGTTGGGGGATGTTCTGTTTTTATGATAACAAGTCCATTTGCTTGATGAACCTATTGCAGAGCGACTGAGAGGACTTTAATTCTCAACAGTCAGCAAGAGTGTGTATCTATGAATGATGCAGTTTGTCTTCTAATAGCATTTTGCGAATTTTAATTAATGACTTTCTCCGTCACTGATTTATTGCATTTTCCTTAGCACCACAGAACACTGAGAAATGACAGGACCCCATAAATATCATGTAGTATTTCTCACACTAGTTGAATTTCCATAACTGTGAGGTACTGTATAAGTGAAAAATCTTCAACTATGTGTTGTATTGTTGATGATTGTCTACACCATGTATTGTCTGTTGGGAAAATATGCCCCACCTCTGCCCCTGAGAGATTTCCATCACTGTCCATGCAAGAGCTTCAAGTGATGGCTTAAAAGGAATCAAAGCAGAGCTTCTGGTTGGTCAGAGACCATAATGCCATGAATTGGTATTGGTCAGTGTGTTTAGTATATTCACTCTGTCCATAAACACAAGTATTCTTGCATAAAAATAAAAAATTATTATATTCCCCTCCTGCACTGCTTTTGCCATAATGTAGTTAAGTGACAGGCAACTGCCTCCATTTTAGCTAATGGATTTACTTTGTCTTTAGTTGTAGCTGTCAACCACCTTGCCTGTAAGGGACTGGACCACCTGGAAGAGAAGATCCCTGCTCTTCAGTTTCCACCTGAGAAGGTAACTGGCAGTCAAGATTCAGCTATGGCTGAAGGCATATGTGAAGTACAGAAGACAAAAGTTGATTTCATATTGACAAGCAGCCATTTGCCAGTTTGTGTCTTTAATTTATAACAGGCCGTGGTTTCTTTGTGAACCAGGCAGCATCCTTATCTCCAGTATTCTTTAGTATTGCATATAGAATGGTATCTACCCAGAAGCTCCCAGTCTGCACTTTGCTTCAACAATTTGGCAATAGGCTAATACCCCATTTGGATGTGCTTTTTTTGAGATTTTGAAGAGGTCTACAATACAGTAGGACATTATAACAGTTACATCACTTATGCATTATAATATCCTTTTTATACTTTTAGATTCTCCGCTTAGAGTTACACTGTGCTGCCATTTTTAGCACTGCTGCCCTACAGCTAGTCACTTCTTGTGTTAAGTTGGACCTTTTTCTTCCAGATACTCTTATTCTCAACCCAAAGACATTTATTTTTAGAGTAATTATTTACTCAAAAATGAGTGGGTGTGAGCATTCCCTATGATGGACTGACATCCCCTTTCAGTGTTACTGTTTTAATAATAATAATAATTCTTTACATTTGTATAGTGTTTTTTTCACTACTCAAAACAGTCCCCATGCAGGGAGTACCTGGGATGTGAACCCATGATTTCATTACTGCAGGCAACGGCGCTACCACTGCACCTCCTGCCCCAATCTCCTGGGATAGCTTCCATCCATCCTACACTGAATGAAGTGGATCAGTAATGGCCAGATGGATATTATCCAATTTTTTTTCCCCTACTTCTTGAAAATTGAAGAGTCAAGATTTTCAGAACAGAAGAAGTGGGGTTACAGTTCCTCAGAGGGACTATAAGTGAAGTGCTGCATCCAAGAAGGATGGCCAGAGTGGATTAGCCTGGTTGATCCCTGTAGAGTAAAGTTCTCTTTTTTCCAAAATTCATCTCACACAACATGTCCTTAAGCGACTAACAAACAGTATGCCTCCATTTGAGGGACATTAGCCACTTATGGTGCTGGCTACCGTATTTTCCCAACAATAGGCCGCCCCATCCTATAAGCTGCAGAAAATGCTCATTTATGTTTTAAAACTCTAAGATAAGCTGCCTCAGGTTATTAGCTCAGGTGTTACTGAATTTACCAATCTGAAGTAAAAGCATCTAATTTCGCACACCCCTTTAGGCCTTTGCAACTCTATAGTGACATGATAGTTGAGCATGAACAATGAAATTGATTAAATTTTGCACTTACTGATATTATGCCGCAACGCAAGTCCTACGCTACAGAATTTAAGCTTTAGGTTGTTACTTTCGCAAAAGAAAACAGCTATCTTGCAGCTGGACGCAACTTTGAGGTAGATGAAAAACAAGTGAGAAATTGGCAGAAAGATGAGGAAGCTTTGCACGCGCTTCTGCCACCTAGGCTTGTAAGGCATACAAGGGAAGCAAAATGGCCAAACTTGGAGAAGCGACATAAAGAATGGATTCTTGTGCAGCTTGAGAACAATCGGATAGCTTCAACAATAGCCATCAAAATGAAGTCACGAGGAATGGCGACTGAAATGTTTTTAGATAGGCCACACCATTTAAGCAAGCCGCACCCAATATGCAGGTTTGTAAAATTAATGTATAAGCCCCGGCCTATTATTGGAGATTTATGGTATAAGTTAAATTTTTTGGTGACCAGTACATGCAGCACTTTATAGGTGTAGAAGGAAATGGAAAAGATGGGATGGGTAGCCCATCAAAGCTAACAGTCAAGACAAGGCTAGGCTGATTGAAGTCATGGATTGAGAGCTCCCTGTGGGGATCTGCATAGGAGAAGTGGACAGACTCTTAGATAGCTTCAAATGGGACAGTGTTCATCGTAAATTAAGTCAAATGTCAGCTGACATACTTTTTCAAGCTTTACCTAGTGCTTGAATGTTAAGGAAAACTTGAAGGCAACCATCAGTGGAACCTAGTCAGAATTTAAAAATGAGATAGGAAACATCCATATCATCAATTTTCTAGCCCACTTAACTAGATTTCAGCCTAAAATATACTGACTGGTGCACCCTTCAGTGTGCATAGGCCCCTTATTTAAAGTCAGTCTTTCTGGAGGCAGAATACTCTGCTTATTGGCTATCCAGTTAATAGAATGCCATACCAGGTGCTGTTTCTGATAGATGTTGTTTTGAACTGTCACTGGCTGACCCCCGGTGGCTATGAGTGGTACTGAATGGTGTTTGTAGATTCCATCTGCTCTGCGTTTATTCCAATGTATAAAAAATAAACTACTGCTAAATAATTAAAATAGGCCAATTAATTGTCTTAAGCAATAAGAGAAAATGGAACTGAAAGTCAGTAATTAAATAAGCCCCTGTATTTATTAATATACAATAATAAGAAAAGTGTGTCTTATAATAGATGGTAAGAAAATGTGACATTTTAATGAAGTGTCATGTAAAGAAAATTTGAAATGCATTTACTGTCTCTTAAAATCATGTTGATTTTTCCCATCACATTGCTTTCTACCAAGTTGAAGAGTACTATATAAAACAAAGGGTAACTAGTAGATGTCATGTGTTTGCCACAGCTTGCCTCACATATCATCAAAGTGGTTTCCAGCTCAGTCCAGACGGCCTCAGATGCAGTGTTCCATGTGATGTCCAGCAGCTATGATCAGACAAAAGGTGTCATGGAAGATGCCACAGACTACATTTTTAGCACCAGACCAGCTAAACTGGCTGCAGAAGGTGTGGATGCAGCTTTGACGGTCACTGAGAGAATTGTCAATTACATCCTGCCGGGCTCAGAGGAGGAGCAAGGTACACATATTTACATGTGACTTTAGCAGAATTCTAGACTTTGACTCTTAGTTGTTCTATCTATCTATCTATCTATCTATCTATCTATCTATCTATCTATCTATCTATCTATCTATCTATCTATCTATCTATCTATCTATCTATCTATCTATCTATCTATCTATCTATCTATCTATCTATCTATCTATCTATCTATCTATCTATCTATCTACTCTTCTAATCTATCTACTCTTCTAAATCCATTTTTATAAACCTCCATTCTAACCTGCCCACACATACACTGTTGTGGGGAGATTGAAACTCTGCTAAAATAAACTAAACCTTGTGCACATGTTTATCATGTTATCAAATCAGCTATGAGAAGTACCTAACACAAAAGGTAGCAAATAACATCAAAGATCCTTTTCTTTAATGGGGGATTCGAAGAAATGTCCAAACCATTTGTACAACTACTACTTGTAACCTCTTACCTGTCTCACTGTCCATATTGCTCCCCATTCATTTAACCCTAGGGACCTCTATGATGGGCTGCTTACTATCTGTGTCTGTCTTTACTTCCAAACCTTTACTTTAACTTAGTTTTACCACCAGAAAGGGCTTCAAAAGAACCTCTTCTTGTGCTCTTAAGTGAATGCAACTTAACAAGGAATGGACCGTTTACGTTCCCAGATATGCTAGTGACAATCGGAGTCACCGATTTCATTTAAAATTATATTGATTTGCTTTCCAAACAAATTGCTACAAATAATTACAAAGCTTTGATGGGTTCATGAAGTCTTCATTCGGTCTCTGATGACACTACCAGTGGGCTTATGTGCAAATTCTGTATCATTCACTGAAAGACGAAAAGAAAATGATTTTTTTGCCAGACAGATGGGTATTTCACAAGTGTCCCACAGCTAAGAGAGCTTAGTTGATGGTTTCAGTTGGAGGAAGGCTCCTTGCAAATGTCAGTTTTGTAGCTATGATGAGCTCTTCACAAAAGTTTCAGAAAGGCAGTAACTGAACTGAGAGATTTTTTTTTTTAAATCTGAAATAAAACTTAGCCGCTGTCCCACCCTGCAAGCCCAAAATGAGCTTCTGGCCTACTTGTCTCTCTTATATTTTAAAAACAGAACATTACAATAACACACATCTTTTTGCCCTTGTTAGCTGAGAGCTTAGTTTCTCAAATATGTAAAACGTTACTGAATCATTATCACATGCTCAAGTTTATTTTCTCTTTAACAAAAGTTGCACTTTCTATCTAAACAAAATACTCTGAATCCTGCTTTGACTTTTAGCTTTCCCAGAATGTACTACACTCTTGTTCAGCTTGACATCACTGTCAGGTTTAAGGCCCATCACCTGAGATGTGTCATCTGATGTTGTAACGTATCTCCCATAAATCATGACAGGGCACACTCACTCAATCACTCTGTTATACTCTCAGAATATCTAACATGTGTGTATAAATGCCACACATAGAGCCTCTGAGCCAGTCATTAAATCCAGGTTCTTAGAGTTTTGAGGCAGTTGTGGATGTCACTATGTTAGAAATGCATCCAAGTTATAAATATTCCATCCAGTTGACTCAACTCATTTTGTCTTGGAATCCCAGTACCTGCTCCTGCAGCAACAAGTGTGAGACGGGAAACAACCTTGCGGAAACACCATCATAGACCATGCATGACAATGACAGTCACCCACACAAGTCAAATTGTGCTTTCAAGTAACTTAACATGCATCTTTGCGATGTTGCAAGAAACCAGAATACCAAAAGATAACTCATATAAAGATCACAGACTCATATGGTGAACATGACCTTATCCCTGCAAATCAGGAGACTGGGCATTTGCTGTTCTATGATAGTCTTCTCTATAAAATCTTTAACTTTGTGTGACTTCTAAATTCTCATTTTTAAAACATGTCTATAATAGATTAACTAAATCTGAATAGGAGAAGAGTCAATTACAGTGCTCATATAGCCATGCTTTTACAATCAATCACATTGATCTGGCCCATGAGGAACACTCATGCATCATTCCCTCTTTTCCCTGTTTGCAAATCATGTTCCTTCAAAGTTTCTTCTTTTAAAATGTGTTTTTTGTGATATTTTCTGTCACATGCATCTCTTGGTGAAACCTGCCTCTCGCAAATATTTATTGGTAGGAAGATGCTGTACCCTTTAAGTAAATTGTTACCTCTGC
Source organism: Polypterus senegalus (assembly GCF_016835505.1). Taxonomy (NCBI): domain Eukaryota; kingdom Metazoa; phylum Chordata; class Cladistia; order Polypteriformes; family Polypteridae; genus Polypterus; species Polypterus senegalus. The sequence goes on along the minus strand of NC_053165.1, from coordinate 119,715,281 downwards.
TACATGGAAATCAAGTTGTGGCCGCTGCTTAACAAGCTTTATTTGCCAATCAAGTCAAGTTGTTATCAATGGCCACAGTGGTAGTCAACCAAATCCAGATGAGTAGATCAATAAGCTTGTAGAACATTAGAACACTCTAGATGAGAACAGGCCTTTTAGCCCAACAAAGCTCGCCAGTCCTATCCACTTATTTCCATCCATCCATTATCCAACCTGCTATATCCTAACTACAGGGTCACAGGGGTCTGCTGGAGCCAATCCCAGCCAACAAACGGCACAAGGCAGGAAACAAACCCCGGGCATGGCACCAGCCCACCTTTCACACACACACACACACACCCACACACCAAGCACACACTAGGGACAATTTCGGATCGCCAGTGCACCTAACCTGCATGTCTTTGGACTTTGGGAGGAAACCCACGCAGATACGGGGAGAACATGCAAACTCCACGCAGGGAGGACCCGGGAAGCGGACCCAAGTCTCCTAACTGTGAGGCAGCAGCACTACCACTGTGCCACCGTGCCACCCTTATCCACTTATTTCTTCCAAAAAAAACATCAAGTAGAGTTTTGAAAGTCCCTAAAGTCTTACTGTCTACCACACTACTTGGTAGCTGATTCCAAGTGTCTATCGTTCTTTGTGTAAAGAAAAACTTCCTAACATTGGTGCGAATTTTTTAGCTTATTGCCCATTCCATAATGGTTAATGACTGATGTGGCATTGGACCACAAACCTGTGATATCTGAAGTAACTACATCTCAAAGACTGTCAGTAAATGCTAGAAAAATAATTTAATTTGGAACAAATGCTAAGGTCTTCAAAAACTATTCCAAAATAAGGTACTGCTTTATCCTCTGATATGGGTTTAAGGTACTAGTCATCATCTTCAGGGATCAGTGAGGCAATGGTAATTGTTTAAAACTGTCCTTATTAAAATAAATATATATATATAAAATAAAAAAGGAGAGGAGTCCAAATCAAAATCTCTGCCAGCCCCAAGTGTGTGCATTTCATTGGTTTCTCATCTGTCTTGGAGTTTTAATAGTCAGTAACTCAGTTTACCTCTGTGAGAGCATAAAGCAAGGAGACAAAAATGCTTTAATTCATTTGTAGTTGTTTATTAAAGTACTGTACATTAAAAAAGAGACCAACCTCAGCAGAATGTCATTCCATTCTGTACAAGGCTGTGGCCATTAGGTGGTGTCCTTGTCACACACTGTGGATTCACATGTCACAGTTTCTGTGTGTGAAACACCTTCTCTTCTATTACCACTACACATTCATCCATCTTCATCTACTGAGAGATTTTTTGGCATTTTATTGCTTTAAAGATGAACTCCAAGCATTCATGACTTGAGTTTTAGTAATTTGTGAATGTCATTCTCAAGTAACTCCCTGCTTGGGTCATTTAAAAGCCATTAATGCTATCTTGTCTATCATTCCAGAATATATTTGGGCAGTATATATTGATTGGTCAGTGTAACTCTTTTCATATCACTAAATGCTTTATAAAACACAAAACTTTATTAAATAAGCCAAAACAAAATAACATGGGTTGCAATATAATTTACATTTCCGCTTCCAAAATTAACAATTATTTATATACTTTAATTTTGATTTATTTCTATATAGTATATAATTGGCAAGTTAATTGTAGGTTAGGTTTTGTCCATCATCCTGACATTTCTTAGTGGGATACACATCACCTCCTAAACATTTTACACAGTCATGGTATATTTCGGCTATATAATTCACTTGTGAGGAGTACTGAGTACAGTTTTGGTCTCCATATTACAGAAAAGGCAGCTATGCTATAGATGGTCCAGAGAACAGCAACTACACTAATTCCTGGGGCCTCATTCATAACGCTTGTGTTTACACAGAAAGAGGCTTGGAATGTGCATATGCAACTTCCCACACAAATGTCAGGATTAATAAAAAAAAACATGATGGGGGAACATGTGTATATTTATGACAACTCTGACCCATGTATATGCAACATTTTGGACAAACTGGGAAGTGACAACACTCTTGATCAAGAAGGGAAGTTCAGCCAAACCAGCTAAATGGCGACTCACACACTTATTCATATCAACGAGCTGCTATTGTACTATGTGTTGATGTGACAAATAAATTAAAGCTGAAATGTAAGGAATATGATGCACAGGCTGTATTTAAATTGCCTCTTAAAAGGGCCAATACTGTGTATTTGCACCGAAGAATGTTTTTTCGTTAGTTTATGTAGCCTACTGTACATGTTGTCACTTATCAGGGAACTGACCAACATGTCAAGAATATCTCAGTCAAACTTCACTCCATCATACACACTATGCTGGAAGCCATTAAACAACCGATGAAGTGCTACCAGTGTGTACTCTCCTACCATGATCAGAGCACTTAATTCACTCATGTTGCAATAAAGGCACCTAGCGAGAATGAAGCTGTTTTTGTTAACCGTAAGCAGTTATTCTGTTAACATGCAAGTCATCTGTGATACCATGAACCATAAAACATATTTCCAATTATAGATGTTATTCACAGACCAAAATCAAAGAGCGTAGATGTGTGTGTGTGTGTGTTTTTTTCCTTCTTCCAGTTACATGTACACTCTGTCAACAGCTAGCAATCGATTTCACCACCAGAGATCGGAGCTCATAGCATTTACGGCAGCAGTCACGTGTTGCTATTCAACCTATTTCCACTTGATGCTTATACCGGCTCTTTGGCTGCCAAATAAAATTTATTTGCTTGCCTTTAACTTAGAACTTCTATCTTGCTTTACTGGACAAGTCATGTGGCTGCACTAACAGCCAGTGAAGGTCTGCATAATTCTGATTGCATGTGTATGAGGTTGATTAGCATGGTCCATATATGATTGGGGTGGTGTTTGAGGTGCATTAATGAACACACATTTTACAAGATGATTGTATTTTGTGAAGGGTAAATTGCGTAGAAATGAGCATACTCCAGGTTTTATAAAACTGATTTATTTTTGGTATACGCATTTTTCTGTTTTTTGGCATATGCATATTTATACAAGCAAATTCATGCAAAGATTTATAAATGAGACCCTCAGGATGCAAAGTATGAGTTAGATGGAGAAATTGATGAAGCTGAACCTTTTCAGTGTAAGTAAATGGAGAGTAAGAAGTGACTTGATTGGAGTATTTAACATTATGAAAGTAGTTAGTACAGTGGAGACAGACTGTTTCCTAAAGGTGAATTTTTCAACAAGAACATGGGGATAAAACTATAAACTTGTTAAGGGCAAATTTTAAGTAAATGTTAGAAAGTTTTTCAACACACTGAGAAAAGCCAAGCAAAATGACACCTTTTATTGGCTAACTAAAAAGATTACAATATGCAAGCTTTCGAGGCAACTCAGGCCCCTTCTTCAGGCAAGATGTACCTTCAACACACTGAGAATTACAAATTCATAGAATAAATTACAATGTAATATGGTGGACATTTAGGGACCTCAGAAGCTTGACTTGATGTCAGTTTGGAGAAATTAGGTGAATAGGATGGGCAATCTTTTTATCTTTATATTATTAAAAATACTTCTACAGTGTTCAACCTGCAGGTATGTAATTACTTAGCGATGGCATTAGCCCCGACAAGTAATACTGACTAAGTGTCTGGCCAGCAGAAGTTGTCTTTTACTTCAGCTGTCTTGATAAATTTTGTGGCTGTTCTACAACAAAGGTGGGAATGTGAAGGCTGGGATTGTGGTAAAATGCATTTATGCTCCATGGCAGTGTGCAATTTTAAAATAAAAACTGTGTGCTCAGGCTCTTAAAGGGACATAGGTGCAGAGCCTACAAGGAGTGTTAAAGGAGCCTGAGCAGGATTAACAAAGAAGTTGAAAAAGAAAGTAAAGTAAATCGAGTAAAGCTGATTAGCAAAAGGTGAGGACAGAAGCGGCTGAGGAGACAATGTGCAGGGAAAGAGGCAAAGCAGTTGCGAAAACCCTAGGAAGAAATGAAGTGAGATGCTTACCAGGAGTGAACCAGAATTACTCCTGCTGCATTATGGAGAGCAGGAGTGATTGTGTGCTCCTAGGGATCCCATGGACACCAATGGAGGCCGCGGGAAGATGGAGTTGGACCCGGTATGTCTCGGCGGATCTCGATTGAAGGCAGCCAGAACCAGGGTTTGGAGAGATGACTGCTTTCACTTCATATTTCCGGCAGTTGGGTGAGCAGGCCAAGACGAAAAAAGACTGATTCTGATTGATTTTATCCTTGGGTTTTTATTCCCTCTATTTATTAGATTTTAGCTTCCCCATAGAGCACTGGATTTTATTTGGGATTATTCATTTATTTAAAGAAATTTTTTGAACACTTTGTTTAAATAAAATTCACAGTGCACTTTTTGCATAATCTCTTTGTGTGTATTCTCATGTCCCAATCCATCATCTATTGATGTCCCAGATTCAAGGAAGTGATTTCAGCCACATGCAATCCTGGCATCACATGGATTCATGCTCATCGAGGGCACTAAGGGTTAACCCATTCTGAAGTTTAATTAATTTGTGCGCTGTGATGGCACAATGGTTAGCACTATTGTTTCATAACTGTAAGGATCTAGTTTCAAATCCTTCTCTAGTTTACAACTTGCATCTACTTTCAAATATTTTCCTTTGTCCACTTTTTAAATTCTTTTTTCACAATAACTTGAAAATCCATGATATTGTCCATATTTGAAGAAAGAATACTATTGAGAAATGACACATGCTGAAGAAAGGCAGCATGATGGCACAGTGATTAGTGCTTGTGCCTCATAGCTCCTGGGCAGTATGTTTGAATTTTAGCCCAATAACTGTCTCTGTTTTTTGTCCAGTTATTCATGCCCTAACATACTTCAAATCCTTTAGTTATTTAGTGGCTCTAAAGTTGCTCAGTTTGTGACTGTGAAGATGCATGCTGGAATATGCCCTGCAGTGGACTTGTGTCCCACCCAGAGTGAGTTCCAAATGATTCTGCTGAAATATACATGGGCTCCCAGCATAACCACAATGATCAGAAAATGTTTGAATGGTTGGAATTTGAATTTTCCCTAAATCTCCTGTAGAAAGGAGTCAAAGCCTAAACATGTCAGACTGTGGGCAAGGTCAGTCAGGTATAGTGGCCTAGTATTAAAGGTGTTGAGCTTTAAAGCACAAGGCTGACAGTCACCTGCTGACTCATTGTGCGTCTCTAAATATTTCACCTTACCTGCAAGAAATAAAGACAGATAGAAACTGTTATCTTTTTCTACTGGTGTTTTGTAAATGCAAATGGGCTTTTTGTCTTTTTACATAGGTTTTATTCCACATCCTAAAGATGTGTAGGTTGAATTAATTGAGAACTGCTGTTTTTGCGTGAATCTGTCTGTGATGGGCTGGTCATTCATCAAAGGCTGACTCCATCATTCTGTCAGTCTTTAGGGGAGAATGCAGGTTCAGAGAATGGACTGATGGTTATAATGGAGTGATGCTTTTCTTGACTTTCTTTGACATGCAGTAGCACAAAAGCTGACCCTTTTACAGATAATGCATCCATGTGCCACCACTGTTTAATCCATGATAAGGTTGTAGAGAGTAAGAGCCAGTCTCTTATAGCGACACACTCTAACGTTCTCATTCTGGATCAGGTTGGCATCATCAGTTATTGTGAAAATCTGGGAGGAACATGCAAATTCAACATAGAAAGTACACAGGCAGGAGTTTGAGTTCTGATTACTGAAGCTGCTGAGGCAGCAGCACTAAATACTGTGCTAATTTATTTATTTATTTACTCTGCTGTGGGAAGAAAGTCACAGAATTCCATGACTCCTGGTTTTGCTGGAGTGGATTTCCTCTTACTCTATGTACTTCTTAGTACCCACTTTAACAGCAGCTTTATTACATAAAGATTAATAAATTATTCATAGATTGTGCGTTCTTAATTTTTGTACTAAATTACAATTCTTTCATTAATTTTTGGTGTGGCCATCAGGGGGTGCTTCCCCAGTGGTTTGTGTGTGGATCCCAATGCCCCAGTTCAGTGATGGGGACACCGTGGCTCTAACAAAAAAAAAATGACATCTTCCTTCGGATGAGATGGAAAACCAAGGTCCTGTTTCTCTGTGGGCATCTCTCTGTGGTATCTCTCAAAAACAGCAGGGTTTTTCCCAGATTTCCTAGCTAAATTGCCCACCTTGGCCTTGTCAGTTCTAGCCCTCAATCTTCCTCTGTCTCCAATTGGCATGCTATCTCACCCCTTCACCACTTAATAGCTAATGTGTGATGAGCGTACTGGCACAAGGATGGCTGCCGTTGGATCACTCAAATGGATGCTGCACATTGGGAGTGTTTGAAGCAATTCCCCAAAGTCTTTGAAAAGCAGAAAAGTGCTATATGAATGTAAATAATTATTAAACTAATTCTATGGTCATAGTTGGCCAAAGCCTTCGGCAGTACATCCAGTACATATAGTTTCATTTGTGCATGCTGGTCTCTTTGGAGCCATTGATTAATTTAACATGCAGTGACTGGATTGTAATTCAAACCCTGTGTCCTGGAGTTGTAAGGCTAAGCACTTTACCATACCACCACTCCAATTTATAATGTAAAAGATAAACAAGTAAAAGAACATTTTTATCTTTATGTGACAGGTATAGATATCTACTGTATGTACAAACAGTAACAAGTAAACATCAACAGGATATCTGGTAGTTGATGTTTTTATGTAATCTGTTGAGATAAGCTTCAAGTCCCTGGGAAATGCAGACTGACCTTTGGTTGAATTGCGAGGGCATCTCCTAAATTCAACAGTGCACAGAGCAGACATTTGCTGTCCAGCACAGTTCTGGGACTTTCACATTATTTGCTTCTAGAAAACACTGAGTGGCCTATCACTCAACTGTGAACATTAACAGCTCAGCAACAGGAATACCACATGCCCAGCAGACATAGAGGAGCCATGCTAATAAGAACTTTGACCCAAAAAAGTGTAAATAAATACACTAAAAAAGTAAATAGAGAAATCATCTGAAAAGAAAAGTAAATAAATACAAAGAAGATACTCAAAAATGCCTAAGCTGGTCAGAGGGGGCAGTGAAGATAGGATGTACTCGCAAAAATCCAGTAGCATATTGAATTTTCATGCACAGGATTTTCAATGCTAAGTGGAATTAGTTTTCTTATCATAAGTACAGTGTATGCGCGAATCAAGATACAGCTCGTCACCATCTCTGCATTACAGCTCATTTTCTCCGTGTGTATCCCTGAGGAGGTTACTTCACTTGTCTGTGCTCCAAAGATCTGTAATTGTAAACAACCTTGGGATGGTATTTATCTAGTGAAAGGTGATATCAAATACAGCCTAGCTGGTATAAAGAAAACAAATATCAGTGATATCGGGCTTGGACAAAAATCAATAGAAATGCAGGGTCTCTCTAGGAAATGCTGGTTTACAAGTGAGGGAAGTAGTTAAACCCCTGGGTAAACATTAAAATAGGCCGGTCAGCCTAACAAACTTGTCAGTCCTATTCACATAATTTCACCATAATAGCGTCAAGTCCAGTAAACTCCTGGTCAGAGGCCAGAATGTGGAATCTGTCATATAGAGCCAAGGAATAAACTCATTATTTGATTGGAGAGCCCACTTGGGAAGAACTGGTGAACTCTAGAAGACATATGTTTTGGGAACACAGCAACATCCTTGAGTCTGTAGCAGTGAGATTGATAAGCCCTTAATTTAGACAAAAAATAATTGAACTAATACAGATAAAACTAGACACGGCTCTTTAAAACTTCACTTTGCCGTCCTACATCAGGTTGACTACGGTCACGATTACTCTGATGAAGAAGAGTTTTGTCCCAATGACTGTGATGGGCATTGTAAGCATACCAAGTCAGACTTTTCCTATCCAGCTTAGTTTTCTTATGATCCGACCATCCAATTTTCATCATTTAGTGTCAAATGCAAGGACAAAAAGACTAAATATATTTGTGAAATATTACTATTGCAATTAACGTGATTTTTTTTTTTTAATTTAGGAAGACTGTTGGCCATGAACCCAATGTGGATAAATGGACCTTGTCCATTGACTCCTCACAAGTCCGCTTGAAAGCTGTTCATCTTGATAACATACAGCACATGCTACTAAAATGAAAAGGAGTAGGAGAACATGCAGTTACTTTAAGAAAAAATGTAATATTGGAAATAAATGCGAAATATCAATGGAGATCTAAAGGTGATTGCACATTTGCTTGGCGCGTCGCTTGGTTACACCAAATATTGACTGATCTGCTCATGTTTGCACATGAGTACACAATCAGCCAAGCACCCAAATCAACCCTGGAATGACACATACTCACACACACCCACACCCTATCATAGCCTGCATGCTCAACGTCCCAATTATTTATTTAAAAACTGCACAATAGATGTCTCATCACAGCAGTGTTGCTGGAATAGGCTCCAGCTATCCCGTGTCCCTGCCCTAGACATGTACATTAAGGAAATTGATACAGAATATATGGTATTGCAATCATCTACATTCAGTAGTCTGTTAGAGACATGTAAATAAGAATCTCCTTGAAGTTTATAGACATGATAATGAGCCTGAACTTGAGTCCAAGTTGAAGTCCAGTTTCTTTTACTGCATTTGTTCACTTCATCTTTTCCAGTATTGCAGAAGAAAACAGGACACTACAGTATGAAAATCACCTTGTGACGGTGGATCGTATCAGTGGGTCCAAATAAAATAAACGTTGATTGATTAATTGTATCGTATAACAACATTACCATTGAAGACATTTGACTTCTCTGTAGTGTATTGTGCACTGGTAAAGCTCAAACCGGGCAGCTTGTTGTTCAGAACCATCACATGATGGTTTTCATAAAGACAGTTGGCCACTTTTTTCAAAAATCATATTAAAGAAATTGAGGTCAAGGTAGTGATCGCTGAACATGAACAAGAGCAGAAGTGAACATGAAAGTAGAAATAAAAGTAAAAGTTGTTAACATCAGCAAGAAAGGGAGATATTTACTTTAAGATATCTGAATTGTAAATTTTGCAATTGTATTCCCAGAATTTTTAAAACAGCTTTCTTATTTTAAGATACCACAAATTCATTTTGAAATATCTTAAAATAGACAGGAGGTCTCACTGAAGAAACAGGCATTTTTATTGAAAAAGATTTTAAATTTTTGGTATCTTACAATTCATGCATGGCTAATTTTGAGATATCTTGAAATTCACTTCAGATATCTCAGAATGTATTACAGATGTTTCAAACTATGCTACTTTACATTTTTAGAACATCTTAAACAGATGAAAGTCATTTTGAGACATTTCATAATGTTTAAGTGATTCACCATAGGCAGTTGTGGAATTACCTGTGTCAAGGGTTAGTCTAATAGGTGACTCTAAATTTGTGTGTGTGTGTGTGTAAGTGAATGTTCACCAGGTTTGGGTGCTGCCTTATATGTGATGCCAGGGGGAAAGGTTTTGACTGCACATGAATCTCTAAAGAGGGTTTAGAAAAGTGAAGTATGGATGGAAGTCTACTGACAAATTAAACCTTCGGTGCTGAAATTTGTTTTTATGAAGTCATCGTCTGTGTAACAGTTTTTCCACCCTTTTTACACTCTGCTGACAGATGTGAAAGGAAGGGCCACAGCACAAGAATAACAACGATTTCAGGATTTCTGTCCAGAGATCACAGACTTTAAAATGGAGGGAAATAAAAATAAATTACACACAATATTTAGAGAAGAGCTCGAAACTCCAACCATTAAACAGTACTTTGTTTCTATTTTGCTGATTTGTACTGCTGCATTTTAGGTGTCAAATAAGAGAAGCCATATTTCCATTTATTAGTAAAACAGTATTTTGTTTCTGTTTCACTGATTTGGACTGCTGCATTTTAGATGTTAAATAAGAGAAGCCATATTTCCATTTATTAGTAATGCCTGTATCCTTTGATAAAAAAATTAGATGATGTGCATTGAGAAGATTTTGTGGTGAGGAGAGCTTAAATTCAGATTGGACGTCTGGTGATTTCATCATGTGCATCCTTATTCCTGTGAAGCTCTATACAATTATTTTAAATGTTTTCTGTTTTGAACAGTTTGGCTCAAACTGCTGTGACTTTATCAGGTGCCTGCACCAAATAAAATTTTAGGGCCAGTGTTATTTCAATTTTCTTTGCTGATGCCATGTGACTCACTTTCACCATGTATTAAAAATTATTTATGTGGTCTGGCTTCTCTCATTACAGCATGTGTTGCTGCCAGTGCTACTGATGCACAGCCCAGCAGCTACAGGAGACTAGGGACTCTGGCGAGCACTGTGTTCAGACGAACCTACAACCAGACAGCCACAAAGCTTCGTAAGGCTCGGGCTCAAGGACAGGAGCTGGTCATGTGGATTCCTGGCATATCTCCCCTGGTAGGCTACTTTGTCATTAAATGCCTCTGATAGATCAGGACAACAACTTTCATCATCACTTGGAGATTGATCAAAGCAATGTTTGCACCTTCAGTGACAGGCCAAACCCCAGCCTTGTGAATGTTCCCACTTCCTCTTTATTTGTGCACTAGTGAGCCCCTCTTCATGTTGCCATCTTTATCCCATATTTCAGTCTAATGACATATTGAGTCATTATCCATTGAACGTTCCGGTGAGATGCACAGCTACAATGTTGCTCCATACTGGCAGGAAGTCAGCCCTGCATTACTTTTTCACTAGATAATTGTTCTAAAATTATGTTTTTGTTGTCATTAGTTAATAAATAAGTTGTTTGGTATCATACTGTATAATGTGTTAATATAAACTTTCCAAAGACCAATACAATATAAAAAATTTAGTTTTGCTAATATAATAGCATACATCAGGCTTTTATATCCCATAGTTTGGAAGACAGTAGGACTTTAGGGACCTTAAAAGCTAGACTTCATGTTATTTTGGAGGGGCTAAGTGGATAGGATTGGCAAGTTTTGTTGAGCTTTTAAATAAATGTGGCGTGGGCTTCATCCACACTACTATGTTTTCATTTAAAAATGCAGAAATTGGTCTGAATTTTCCCCTTTCATCCACACTATTCCAGCGTTTTTAACCCATGAAAACAGACGTTCTCCAGAGTTGTATACTTCTAAAAATGCTAGCTCAGCATTGCGGTGTAAATGAGTGAAAATGGAGAATTTTGAAAATGTGGTTTCTAATTGCACTCTGATTTATTTGTGCTTATTACATAACCCTACCCTGATTGGATCCTGCTCATTACAATACATCATTGCCTGATTGGTTGCAATTCACAGAAGAAAGCTGTATTCTAACACAGCGGACACAGAGGAGTTGCTTTCCATACCTAGCTATGTTGTTTACCTGTAGGCATCTAAATTGTGTTTTATACAGATTGAATGCTGCATATATGAGCAAAAGGAAAATAATTTACCAATTGCTACAGTTTTGTTATACAGGTTGTGGCTAGCAGCCTTCAAGAATTTTTCTGCCAGTGTACATGTGCTTTGTGTAAATGAACAGCTATGTTTTTTTTTTTTTTCAATAATTTTAGTGTAGATGGAGATACTTCCATAAATCATGTCAAAGCCCTAGTGTAGATAGATATTTTTGTTTAAAATTGTAATTTTAAAATTAAAATACAGAAGTGTGGACATTGCATCCATAGATCAACTAAGCAGATTGCAACTAAAGTTCTAAAAAAAATATAAAGTGTTGCATTTTTAGCTAGGGAACATATACTGATTGTGTTGGTCTTCCTTTGTTCTTGTAGTGCTTTTTTATTATTATACTTCCATGGTCTTTAATTTTATCTCTTTCGAAATGGAAGTACACGGATAAGAGAAATCTAGGTAATAATAAAATGTGCAGGTGGCTATCATATTGATAATTTTAACATATTTTAACCCATAATACCACTGCTTGGATGTGCCATGTTATTTTTATCATCGAGAGTTTTCTGTTTCACTGTGTAAATACAGTAACTTCACTGCTGAATTTTTGCTAACCATTTATCTGCAATGTCAACAAGAAGTCATTCATAAGAAATAAATTATGACAGCATCTGATGTGGCATACTCCTTTGCATTTAGATATAATGACTACATTGTTAAATGTTTTACATTTCCCTTGTGGCTGTTACACTTAAGATCAATCCTTCTTTTGCATATCCTTGTTCATATTGAAATAATCTTTTGTCAAGCACAGTAGTTACTATGCTAACCACTTGTTGTTTAGTATTTTTCAAGTTGAAGTTTTATTTTTTTTTACAATTATGTTATACATTAATTTGTCACAGAAAATAGTGTTATCAAGGTGTTTTTTACAAATTTCTAAAAATACTACTATTTTTGCGGTTTAAAACAGCGTCTACAGGGTACCCATCCAAACCTGAAATCTGTCCTTTTTAAAGCATAGAATGTTCTTGAGTATTGGTCCACTTCTTGAGTTCTCACATTGTGAACCACAGGAGCCACCATAGAACCCCAGACACAAGTCCTCAGTAAAAACATAATTTTTATTATTAACAAATACCTTACAAAAGGCTCCTTTAACAATATCACACCACCAAATGACAATTCATTATCTTCTGTCTCTCTTCTTTCTCCTCCACTCGTCCCAGGTGAATGTTGCCTATGTCCTCTCTCAGCACTGATTCGAATGGAGGTGACTGAGCAGTTCCTTTTATCTTGTACCCAGGAGTACTTCTGGTGCTCAGGCACAGCCCGATGGAAGTACTTTTGAGTAAATCAGAAGTCTTACAAAGTAGGGATTACTAAACCCAATAGCTCCCTCTGACAGCCCTCATGAAACCCAACCGGGCCGCCCCACGGAACTACAATTCCCATTATGCCTTTCAGCTATCTGTGTGGGAATCCTGGTCTGAGCGTTTCACCATCTACTGTATCAGGGAAGCCACTGCTTTGAATGCAGTTTCTGCCCCTGTTCCTTAATGACATTGGCCTCCTGGCTGAGTAATGAACAATGCCCTGTCCCATTCGGGATGCCAGCTCATGGCTGTTGTCCCTTACAACTTGTATTGTAAATCTGTGTTTTGCAAAACGCTAGTTCTGTAAGAGTCTTTCATTGTAAAAGAACTCAAGCTATCTTCTTTAACCCAAAGGTGGGTGGTTTCATGTAGCTCATTTTATGACTTCTGTAGTTGCTGTTGTTTTGAGAATAATAAGAATATTTATTTAGTGTAAGATTTTTTTCAGTATTTAGATAACTATGTTGTCATTTTATACTAGCCACTAGCTGACCTACCCATCCAAGACTGATTGAGATCTAAATAGTCACTCAGACCTCATTGTTAACGTTTGTAGTGCACTATGATGTGCATGTCTCTGTTATTTTTGATTTGGCATTGGATTCATAAAAGCTTTGATATAACAGCTTATGGTCATCCCCTGCACAAATGACTAATCTGTATGAGAGAGATTAGTTCAACGTTGTCGGATTTGCATACTGGATAAACACACATTCAGCTTTATATACTGTATTAGGAAACAAAACAAATGTATTTTATAATTTCATTAGGGGGCAACAAATCTAAGTACTGTAAGGACCTTTTTGCTTATTCAAATTTGATTTTTCATCCCTGTGTATCTTGCTTTTGTTGATTTGTACTTTTGATATCTCTCTGGTATTCAGACACTTTTGTTTGCCCCTCACATCACCTGTACTCTTTTTCTGCCTTTTAGCATCTCGCCTAATGTTCGAGAAAGCTGATAGGCACTTCCACGGAGGCATTGTGGCTAGTTTTCTTCTCCACTGCGACTTTGGTACATATTTTACGATGTTCATCTTTCAGTAAATGACTCTTGTCTGCCCTTTTGATTTTGGTTATTTTCTGTCACACTTGGTGTCATCTCCCACTTGCACTGCCTTCTTTGATCACCCTGAGATCACACTATGAATCGGTATGAGCTCCAACAGATTGAATATGTGAGTCAAAAGAAACAAAATATGCATCCTAAGGCTACAGCAAGGCTCCAAACATCTACCAAAGTCAAATCAACAACAAATTTTTTTCTAAACAACACATTCATACAAAGGATGTAGCTCAAAACACTTTACAAGGTGACAAAGAAAAACCAAGAAAATGAAAACAAAGTACAAAAAAGATAAAGATAAGAATGAATAAATGACATAGTAGAAATATTAGATAAGAGTAAACCAGTACACCAAGCATTTTGATTAGTGTAATGGGGTTGATGGAAACTATAAACACTTTATTGTTTTAATTTAACAGAAAGACGGTGTTGCACTAAACATTCACACCTGTGCGTGGTTTTGTGCTATTTTATTTCCTTATTTACTTGAAAAGTCCACACATGACAATGGCTGTGAACAGACATAAAATACCACCAAGAATTTGTGATAAAATTTATTACTTCCATTTTTTTTTGTTGTCATAAACATACCTTAGAAATACAGAAGGCACATTTCCTCAAACTGGAATCTTAGCCACTTCAAAGTGAATGTATCTAGTATTTTTAAAGGCTTTCAGTTTCACATTCAGACCAGTGCCCCATACACACCTTTTTAAGAACAGTCGCTATATTTTGTGAAATTTTAAAAAATGATTGTGAGAAAATAACTTTTACCTGAAAAATACCAAACTTATCCTTTAAAGAAAGGAAGGGTCTGCTTTTCATTGTGTCATTATTTTAAAATGTTTTTCATCCTCTTGTGCTTAAAAAGTTTTGAGTGTTGTTATAATGTTTTAATAAATTTTGCCCAGTCATTGCCACTCACTCTACATATTGGCTGTAACTAAGGTAAGTAATGAGTACCGTTTGTGATGAAATTAAATTAGCACAAATGCATGTTTGTACATTGCTTTTGATGCCATTTTAAAGGCTACGCAGAAATGCACATTAGACTATTCACACATGCATGAAGCATGTCCTTTAAACTCTTGTTTACGTTAGCTGACTGATCCATCTCCCTGAGAGGTGACATTTCTTACTAATGGTCTTTGGCCCATCCCAGTTCTAAAGCATGTATAGAATCTCTCTGGTAGATACTTGTTAGGTAGATGCAGACAGAGTACAAATTTGTCCTGAAGCCAACATATATAACCAAGATACACTTCAGTCGCACAAGGCAATATATGAATATATGTGTGTGTGTGTATGTGGGAATGTGTGTGTGTGTATGTGTGTGTATATATATATATATATATATATATATATATATATACACTCACATAAAGGATTATTAGAAACACCATACTAATACGGTGTTTGACCCCCTTTCGCCTTCAGAACTGCCTTAATTCTACGTGGCATTGATTCAACAAGAATTCTTTAGAAATGTTGGCCCATATTGATAGGATAGCATCTTGCAGTTGATGGAGATTTGTGGGATGCACATCCAGGGCACGAAGCTCCCGTTCCACCACATCCCAAAGATGCTCTATTGGGTTGAGATCTGGTGACTGTGGGGGCCATTTTAGTACAGTGAACTCATTGTCATGTTCAAGAAACCAATTTGAAATGATTCGAGCTTTGTGACATGGTGCATTACTCTGCTGGAAGTAGCTATCAGAAGATGGGTACATGGTGGTCATGAAGGGATGGACATGGTCAGAAACAATGCTCAGGTAGCCCGTGACATTTAAACGATGCCCAATTGGCACTAAGGGGCCTAAAGTGTGCCAAGAAAACATCCCCCACACCATTACACCACCACCACCAGCCTGCACAGTGGTAACAAGGCATGATGGATCCATGTTCTCATTCTGTTCACGCCAAATTCTGACTATACCATTTGAATGTCTCAACAGAAATCGAGACTCATCAGACCAGGCAACATTTTTCCAGTCTTCAACTGTCCAATTTTGGTGAGCTCATGCAAATTGTAGCCTCTTTTTCTTATTTGTAGTGGAGATGAGTGGTTCCCGGTGGGGTCTTCTGCTGTTGTAGCCCATCTGCCTCAAGGTTGTGCGTGTTGTGGCTTTACAAATGCTTTGCTGCATACCCCGGTTGTAACGAGTGGTTATTTCAGTCAAAGTTGCTCTTCTATCAGCTTGAATCAGTCGGCCCATTCTCCTCTGACCTCTAGCATCAACAAGGCATTTTCGCCCACAGGACTGCTGCATACTGGATGTTTTTCCCTTTTCACACCATTCTTTGTAAACCCTAGAAATGGTTGTGTGTGAAAATCCCAGTAACTGAGCAGATTGTGAAATACTCAGACCGGCCCGTCTGGCACCAACAACCATGCCACGCTCAAAATTGCTTAAATCACCTTTCTTTCCCATTCTGACATTCAGTTTGGAGTTCAGGAGATTGTATTGACCAGGACCACACCCCTAAATGCATTGAAGCAACTGCCATGTGATTGGTTGATTAGATAATTGCATTAATGAGAAATTGAACAGGTGTTCCTAATAATCCTTTAGGTGAGTGTATATTATATATATATATATATATATATACATATATATATATATATATATATATATATATATATATATATATATATATATATATATATATATATATATATATCTCCATCCATCCATCTTCTAACCCACTGAATCCGAATACAGGGTCACGGGGGTCTGCTGGAGCCAATCCCAGCCAACACAGGGCACAAGGCAGGAACCAATCCTGGGCAGGGTGCCAACCCACCGCAGGACACACACAAACACACCCACACACCAAGCACACACTAGGGCCGATTTAGAATCGCCAATCCACCTAACCTGCATGTCTTTGGATTGTGGGAGGAAACCGAAGCGCCCGGAGGAAACCCACGCAGACACGGGGAGAACATGCAAACTCCACGCAGGGAGGACCCGGGAAGCGAACCCGGGTCTCCTAACTGTGAGGCAGCAGCGCTACCACTGCGCCACCGTGCCACCCTATATATATATACTAATAAAAGGCAAAGCCCTCACTGCAATGTGAGTGCTGCTACCAGACAGCCCCAGAATGTTCGGTTTGAGTCAAGAATTGTGTGAAGTCTGCTTGTCTTCTCCATGTTATTCTGGTTTGTCCTTTTTCACCTCAAAGCTATTTGATTGTAAACTTGAGGTGTTCCAGTTTCAAATTAGATGGTTCATACAAAATATCTCTCGTGTAGTAAGTGGTTGTGTATGGAAGAATATTTTGGATAAAACTTAATAAACATATTCCCGATAATAAAGAGTGCGTGTCTGTATGCCTATCTGGTTGCTATGTCTCTATCCTTCCAATAGATGGTACAAAACAGACATTAAAACTGCTTTTACAAATCTATACTAATAAAAGGCAAAGCCCTCACTGACTCACTCACTGACTCATCACTAATTCTCCAGCTTCCCGTGTAGGTGGAAGGCTGAAATTTGGCAGGCTCATTCCTAACAGCTTACTTAAAAAAGTTGGGCAGGTTTCATTTCGAAATTCTACGCGTAATGATCATAACTGGAAGCTATTTTTCTACATATACTGTAATGGAGTTGAGCTCGAATGCCGTGGGGGGCGGGGTTTCGTGTGACATCATCATGCCTCCCACGTAATCACGTGAACTGACTGTCAACGCAGTACGTAGAAAACCAGGAAGAGCTCCAAAAAGCACTGAAGAAAACATGCATTATATAATTCATAAGGCAGCGAAACAATAAGAAGCGAGCGAGTAACATATACAACCATATTCATGAGTGCTGCTACTTCGGAAACAAAGCAAGGTGTAAACCTAAAGTTTAAAATAAGTTCATAGACACGCTGCCACTGGCGTTTGTCATGCCCACGGGTAATGCGGGATACAAGTTTAATGAGAGGACGCAGGATATAAACGAGAGTTTTGATCACTTTGTAACTAAGTTAAAATTGCAGGTGAGGGGCTATGCTTATGCAAATTCCGAGAGACTGTGTTTGTGGGGGATTGACAGTTAAGGCGGGTGGGGGAGTCATGTCATCATCTCCCCTCCCATTTACCTCATCTCGCTCTGAGCTGCGCTCCGCAGCTAATGCAGTGTTATGACTTTGTGACGCTGCCACCAAATACTCACAGAAAAATCCACAAGTTAATACACACGCTGTGTCTAGAGTTTCTCCACACTGAATCCTCCAGGCACTACTTACAAAAGGTTACATTGACAATCGTGTTATTTTTAAAATGTTTCCTTTTCTTAGCACAAGCACAGCTGAGAAGCTTCAATGCATGTGCTCTATATCGTGTTAAAAAATCATGCATTTAATCACAAGCAAAGGGGAACTTCTGTCAATGCATTAATTTCCTGGTACACGATTACATTGATCAGCACTTCCCGATTCATTTTACCCTCGCACCCCCTTGGTTTGAGAAGAAGTATGAAAAAATATGAGGTTAACACAGAAAAACAGATCACCAATTGAAGCTTTATGAATAATCAATTCGCCATCAATAATTGTTTTGGTAAAGCCATACTCAGTGTAATCCTCCTTCCATTTTATAATTTTTCCGCCACTAGCGGTGATTAAATGAACGGTAAAAAAGTAAGAGCGAAGCAAAGGTGATTTATTCAGGCAGGCGACAGCTCAATAGCTCGAATTTGGATATAAGTAGCTTCTATTTAGTCGAGAGAAATATCTTTGTTAGGAATGGAAGTTGAATTTAGTCTTTAAATTTCTATGGTAAAGAAAAAGTTATGCAATGATGACTACATTTAACTATATAAAGTCAAAACTTGTATATATAAAGTCATTCGCGAATATATAAAGTCAAAACTTGATTATATAAAGTCACTATCAGAATAAATAAAGTCAAAACTTTAATATACAAAGTCAGCGTTGGTATATATAAAGTCAATACTTGTTTCTGAATATATAAAGTCAAAACTTGAATATATAAAGTCAGCGCTGGAATATATAAAGTCAAAACTTGAATATATAAAGTCAGCGTCGGAATACAGGCTATAAAGTAAGCGCTGCAATATATAAAGTCAAAACTTCAATATATAAAGTCAACGTCGGAATATACAAAGTCAGCGCTGGAATATCCATCCATTTCCCAACGCGTTGAATCTGAGACAATCCCAGACAACACTGGGCGCAAGGCAGGAACCAATCCTGGGCAGGGCACATGCATCATTTTCAAAACATTAACTGAACAGTGTTTTTTTAATTTATTTTTCTGAATACGTTTTTGTTAACTTAGTTCAGTTAAGAGTCGTTTCAATCAATAGATTTTGACTTTCACTTTATATATTCAGGAGTGAGTTTATATACTCCAATTCCGACGCTGACTTTATATATTCAAGTTTTGACTTTATATATTCCGACAGTGACTTTATATATTCAAGTTTTGACTTTATATATTCAGGAATGACCTTATATATTCAAGTTTTGACTTTATACAGTGGTGTGAGAAACTATTTACCCCCTTCCTGATTTCTTATTCTTTTGCATGTTTGTCACACAAAATGTTTCTGATCATCAAACACATTTAACCATCAGTCAAATATAACACAAGTAAACACAAAATGCAGTTTTTTAAATGATGGTTTTTATTATTTAGGGAGAAAAAAAATCCAAACCTACATGGCCCTGTGTGAAAAAGTAATTGCCCCCTTGTTACAAAAATAACCTAACTGTGGTGTATCACACCTGAGTTCAATTTCCGTAGCCACCCCCAGGCCTGATTACTGCCACACCTGTTTCAATCAAGAAATCACTTAAATGGGAGCTGCCTGACACAGAGAAGTAGACCAAAAGCACCTCAAAAGCTAGACATTATGCCAAGATCCAAAGAAATTCAGGAACAAATGAGAACAGAAGTAATTGAGATCTATCAGTCTGGTAAAGGTTATAAAGCCATTTCTAAAGCTTTGGGACTCCAGCGAACCACAGTGAGAGCCATTATCCACAGATGGAAAAAACATGGAACAGTGGTGAACCTTCCCAGGAGTGGCCGGCCGACCAAAATTACCCCAAGAGCGCAGAGACGACTTATCCGAGAGGTCACAAAAGACCCCAGGACAACGTCTAAAGAACTGCAGGCCTCACTTGCCTCAATTAACGTCAGTGTTCACGACTCCACCATAAGAAAGAGACTGGGCAAAAACGGCCAGCATGGCAGATTTCCAAGACGCAAACCACTGTTGAGCAAAAGAACATTAGGGCTCGTCTCAATTTTGCTAAGAAACATCTCAATGATTGCCAAGACTTTTGGGAAAATACCTTGTGGACTGATGAGACAAAAGTTGAACTTTTTGGAAGGCAAATGTCCTGTTACATCTGGTGTAAAAGGAACACAGCATTTCAGAAAAAGAACATCATACCAACAGCAAAATATGGTGGTGGTAGTGTGATGGTCTGGGGTTGTTTTGCTGCTTCAGGACCTGGAAGGCTTGCTGTGATAGATGGAACCATGAATTCTACTGTCTACCAAAAAATCCTGAAGGAGAATGTCCGCCATCTGTTCGTCAACTCAAGCTGAAGCGATCTTGGGTGCTGCAACAGGACAATGACCCAAAACACACCAGCAAATCCACCTCTGAATGGCTGAAGAAAAACAAAATAAAGACTTTGGAGTGGCCTAGTCAAAGTCCTGACCTGAATCCAATTGAGATGCTATGGCATGACCTTAAAAAGGCGGTTCATGCTAGAAAACCCTCAAATAAAGCCGAATTACAACAATTCTGCAAAGATGAGTGGGCCAAAATTCCTCCAGAGCGCTGTAAAAGACTCATTGCAAGTTATCGCAAACGCTTGATTGCAGTTATTGCTGCTAAGGGTGGCTCAACCAGTTATTAGGTTCAGGGGACAATTACTTTTTCACACAGGGCCATGTAGGTTTGGACTTTTTTTTCTCCCTAAATAATAAAAACCATCATTTAAAAACTGCATTTTGTGTTTACTTGTGTTATATTTGACTAATGGTTAAATGTGTTTGATGATCAGAAACATTTTGTGTGACAAACATGCAAAAGAATAAGAAATCAGGAAGGGGGCAAATAGTTTTTCACACCACTGTATATTCTGACGCCGACTTTATATATTCATAGTGTGTGTTTGTGTGTGTATATATATATATATATATATATATATATATATATATATATATATATATATATACATACACTGTGTGCACAATTATTAGGCAAGTTGTATTTTTGAGGATTAATTTTAATATGGAACAAACACAGTGCTATCAGTCAATCCAAAATGTTAATAAACCTGAAACCTGAATGTTTCACAACGGAAATGTGAGTGTGAACATCATCAGGGGAATACATATGCGCACAATTATTAGGCAACTATTAGTGTGCAGATTTATTATGCAACTAAAGGAAAATGAAAATTTTCCCATCTCACTTGTTTATTTTCATCTGTTATAGTGAGAATAATAAACAAACACCTCAAAATTTACAAATAAACATCTCTGACATTTCAAAAAATAAATCAATCAATCAATGACCAATATAGCCACCCTTCTTTCCAATAACAGTCATAAGCCTTTCCATTCATGGAGTCTGTCAGTTTCTTGATCTGTTGACGATCAGCTTTTGTGGAGCAGTGACTACAGCCTCCCAGACACTCTTCAGAGAGGTGTATTGTTTTTCTCCCCGTAAATCTAGCGTTTAAGAAGTGCCCACAAGTTCTCGATAGGGTTTAGGTCAGATGAGGAAGGGGCCATGTCATTATTCCTTCATCTTTAAGGCCTTTACTGGCTGGCCACGCAGTGGAGAACTTCGATGCAAGTGATGGAGCATTGGCCTGCATAAAATCATGGTCTTTTTCCTGTATCACTGTTTGAAGAAAGTGTCTTCAAAAACTGGCAGTAGGTTTGGGAGTTGATTTTGAGTTCATCTTCAATGCAAAAGGTCCAACTAGCTCATCTTTAAAAATACCAGCTCATACCAGTACCCCACCTCCACGTTGGAGTGGAGCTCTGTGCCCATTACTGATCCACAGGTCCATCCATCTGGTCCATCAAGAGTCACTCTCATCTCATCGGTCCATAAAACCTTTGAAAAAATCTGTCTTCAGATATTTCTTGGCCCAGTTTTGACGTTTCAACTTATGTTTCTTGTTCAGTGGTGGTTGGGTTTCAGCCCTCCTTACCTTGGCCATGTCTTTGAGCACTGAACACCTTGTACTTCTGGGCACTCCAGGTAGGTTGCAGCTCTGGAATATGAAAGTACTGGAGGATAATGGGTTCCTGGTAGCTTCACGCTTGATTCTTCTCAAATCTTTGGCAGCTAATTTGCGTCTTTTGTTCTCAACACGTTTCTTGCGACCCTGTTGACTATTTGCAACAAAATGTTTGATGGTTCTGTGATCACACACCAATATCTTAGCAATTCCAAAAGTGCTGCATCCCTCTGAAAGACTTTTTACAATTTTTGACTTTTCAAAAATTGGCCCATTTTGCCTGAGGAAAACTAGCTGCCTAATAATTCTGCACACCTTGATATAGGGTGTTGATCTCCTTAGGCCACACCCTCCCTCATTACACAAATACACATCACCTGACGTGCTTAAATCCAATAAGCATTCAAGTTAATACAGCTTGGAGTTGGAATATACGCATTAAAAATGATGATATGGTCAAAATACTCACTTGCCTAATAATTGTGCACACAGTGTATATATATATATATATATATATATACACATATATATATATATATATATATATATATATATATATATATATATATATATATGCCAGCAACACTCATGACAATGACAAAACAATTACATTGTCAATCATGTTACGTTATTATTAAAATGTTTCCTTTACTTTTTACTTCTCCGCTGCCAAGCGCGGGTATTTTGCTATAGATATAGATATAGATATAGATATATATAGATATGACAATAACACTCATATCAAAGACAGAACAATTACATTAACAATCATGTTACGTTATTTTAAAAATTTTTCCTTTTCTTTTTCATAACTTCTTTAACACACTACTTCTCCGTTGCGAAGCGCGGGTATTCTGCTAGTATATATATATATATATATATATATATATATATATTGTGACAGTCGATGGTGCTTGACCCGACACAGACAGACAGAGAAGGCACTCAACACAAGTTTTTACTTTTCTTTTCTTCGCCTGTGGGCAATGCCTTCCCCATTCCCACAGGCACACAACACAGTCCCGAACACAAGCACAATCCTCACAATACTTTACTTTCTTTTCTCTCTATCTTCACCACTCCTTTCTGGCAAGCTTAGTCCCTCTCCTCCTAACTCTGCCCGGAGTGGTGGCTGCTGGCTTCTTTTATAGCCCACCCAGAAGTGCCCCAGGTCTTTCATGACCTATTTTTGGCTGCACTTCCGGGTGTGGCGGAAGGACCACCCACACAGGCTCAGGAACAACTGCAGCTACCAGGGGGGCTGCCATCTAGCATCCTGGGGGAGGTACTGTTCTGATCAGGCTGGCTCCCCTGGTCCATACAGTGAAGAGGTGTCCCGACCATCTGTGACAGCAAATATGATTAAATATATAAAAGAGTGCCTAGGATAGATTGGCACAATATCTGTAGCTGGTTCCTTAGTTGCAATGTGTACTGCTACAATGAAAAATATTAGTGACAACTTAAAAGGACTGAGAGAAAAGATGTTGTCAATAAACAAAACAAGAATCAAGACCAGAAAATAAATAAGAGAGATTCCAAAACTCAATACGTTAAAGAGAAACCAAAGTCAAAGTGACATGCCTATAAAGTATGAAACCAGAAGAATAAAAATACACAAAGTTTGCAAGCTGCAGTTTTTTTTAATTACATCCACAATCTCGGATAAATACTGACCACCAGTGGTGACCCTTTATCCTGTTGCATAAGTGATGTCATGCACCGTTAATATCCAGTTAATTTCCAAGACAATGGTATAACAAAACTTCACAAAAAGGAAGTGCCCTTCGTGGCTATACAGCTAAATGTTTGTGTATCTTATATTCTTTCTTGTTCAGCATGGAAAACCTTTTTTATATTTATTTATTTTTTTCTTATTAGAAAATTAGAACACCATTAAACCCACGTAGTCCAAATTCAAATATCCTGGTAAAATACAGCACACTTTGTTCACACAGGACCCATGGCTTTAAAAAAATATGCTACCAAATGCATAATTGGTTTTAAATAGTTTATTGTTTTTTATGAATGTTGCAATCAAATAAAAATGACCAACTCTATTGCAAGCTTTAATCTTTGCATTGTCTCAAAGAACAGAACCATTTGATTGTTGGAAATTGTCAGTATCTTTCCACACATTTTAGAACACTTTTTTTTCTATTTATAAAAATATTTTTTCAAATTTTGTACACATTTACAAACATGATTTGACAGTAGTTGAATTACTGCTAAAATACTTTCTTTACTGCACTTTTTCCACCTTTGCTTTCCTGTTTTCAACACCCATATTTGCTTTACTTTTTCATCCATAATTCCCATTGCAATTTTATCAATAATTGAGTAGTGCTAACTGTGACTGACAGGTCATTGGTTGAATAAACTGTAACTATCTGTGACCCAGATAGGCTTTAAACTTTAAATGAAGGAGGATGTGTGACATTTCACTGTCATTAGGCTGGAAAAAAGAGGCCTGGAAATGCAAATAGAAAAATTATTCACAATTTCAAGAAAAATTGCCACACCCAAGTTATTTTTTTCACACACAATGGGTTTAATAATAGTCCAGTTGGGTATGAAATCTCCCAGTCTGACAGCTATGTCTCCCATTTGCCTGCATGAGCTGTTCTTTGGCATCCTACCTCTCCAAACTGGCTCCATTTGAGTGAATGTGAATAACTGGGTCAACTCCAGAACAATTAAAGTCAAGTTGCTTCATTGTCATACCATCCATACACTCTATTGCAGTATACAGTGGCACAAAATAATGTTCCCCAGGACTGTGATGCAAAATAGGCATAAACACAGGACCAGTGCCAGAAAAGAAATATACCATAATGGATAAATAAATAATTAAAACTAAATAACAGATAAGTGAATAAATAATAATAATTAGAAATAAATAAATAATAAAAATAATAATCAAAAACAACAGTAGTGACAAGTGTAACAAATGTACTGCATATAAATTCGCTACTAGGGGCAGATCTGAGGGCTGGGGTTGCAGTTCAGAGTCTGGACAGCAAAGAAGTAGGAGCTGTTGTAGTACCTGGCAGAACTGGTTCACATGCTACAGCACCTTCTGCCAGATGGAAGTGAGACACAGAGACCATGGGAGGAACTAATGTTGTAATGGGGGCAATTTGATGTACGTTGGTGGGCTGATTTGTGACTATAATACATTTACCTGAGAGTTTTGGCAGACGGCTGGGGCCCATACCTGGCCGGGATGCCTCGACAGTGGAAGGGCTGGGGGTGAGAGCTTGTCCAGGACATTATCTTGCCCTAAACGCTAGAGGGCAGCCCCCCTCCTCAACACCTGAACATTTGTGAAGCCGTATTTGACAGCACCTCCACCACACCCGGAAGTGCTACCAGAAGGAGGTTTTTGAGTGCTTCCAGGTGTCCTATAAAAGGAGCCAGCCACCAGTGCTAAAGGAGCCAAAGTCAGGAGGAAGCGGACAAAACTTGAGGGAGGAGCAGAGGTGGAAGAAAGTGAGAGAAAGGAAAGGACTGTGAACCATATAATTTGGTGCTCTGTATTGTGCTGTGCCCTGGCGAGCAAGGAAAAAGCGCTATCCAGCTGTAAATGAAATATGTTGTGCGCTGCACTTGTGTCTCTGCCTGTCTATGTCAGGTTAGGGCAGTTGTACAAATTTTCTACAGAGCGCAGTAAAAACCTCATGCTGTACAGTGGCAATGCCACAGATTCACACTGCTGCTGAACAAGCCCAACGCCAAGGAGAAATGTAAAGTGGCCCCATAAGTGCATCTGCTTATGTGAACATGGCTGCAAAAACCAGTAAATTCTCTGGAAGCAGTGGGACAAGGCAGTACTGAGCCCTGGGTGAGAAGTCAGTCCATTCAGGACACACTCCAACACAGTTTTTCATACACTGACGTCATGTAGCTGTTTATTAGATTGACAAGCAGGTACAAGGGAATTAATGTAAAGCAGGAGAACATGCAATCTTGATAGGGAGGGTAGCTAAGGTATCAAGTGTGAGGCTATGAAGCCACTCACATATTTTTATATCCGATGTGTCTTATCCTAGGTGATCCTTGTCATCCATAGGATATATTTCTAGTACAACTTATTTATTTGTTTATCTAATTGAAAGAAACAATTAAAATGACTGTCTAGTTCAGGATTTCAGAAAGACATAGAAACCTCATAGCCCTTTTGTTTATTAATGAGACAGTATGTGTACCACTTGACTTTACAACTGATATTACGAAAAACACAGTATCTTGTGCCTCCTGCCAAATAAACAGGACCATTTATGGTACATCTACTACAGTCTGTGGAACAGAGCTTTTAATTGAAACAAGAAACTCCCCCACACTAGACGTCATTTTACCAGTATAGGGGCATTTTTTTAAATCAAAGTATGGACATAAACGTTAAAAGATGCCTCGTCTGGGAATGTAGAAATCTTGTCGCTGATCTCAAGTAAAGTATGGAGTCAAGGGAGCAGTTAAAAGCAGATACTTGACCTGCAAACCTTATACTCCTCTAAAGGTCTCTTTTAGCGCCAAGGAGGGGGGCAGGCATTGAGGTGAGATTGTTTCGTGCTCACAATGGAAGCTCTGTGCCCTTTGTTGGCAGAAAGACAAGCCAAGTGCTGTTCACAAAAACAGCTGTGTGGGGCAGTCTGCCATCCCTCACATGGCAAGTAGGAAAGAAACCAGGTTTTTAAGATTTTTCTCATTAGTATAATTAAATGTGTCTTGTTTATTAACCAAATCATGTGGAGGCATTCAAGCCACACTGAGCAAGTAATCGGTGCAAGGGGTATTGGAGCTGAGCAGCTCTGTTCGGGCATAGGAGCACTGAACATTCATTTAATGTTGCTAGGGGGTGAGAGTGTGGAGGGTAGAGGTGAATGACTGACAGTTGTTGGAGGAAACTAAACTCAAAAGACCAGCAGAGAAGGAGACATTTGAGTTATTGATGTTACAAACTGCCTTCTTTCATTAAAGGAAGAACAGAAAGAGTGTGTGGCTATAATAGTCACTCGTTCATTCATTATTAGTACCTGCCTACACCAATGAAGGATTGCAGAAGAAAATGCAAAGAATATGCAGACAAGTCTCGTGGAGCTGTCAGGCAGCATCACTAACCATAGGACCACCATGCAGCCCTACATTGATATTAACTGATTAATTTTTCACATTTTCATTGTTTTCTTCACAAGTACCAGTCGACCCTGATTGTATTATTCAGATTATTCACAGCACTTCAATTCTGTGGCATGTACTGTTGTGTACTGTTGACAGTGCCAGCCTACATCCCTCATTTAAAGGCTTTGTATGGTATGATTTATAAAGAACACATCCCATTACTGAAGAACCTTGCCTTTGGGTTGACAGCTGTGAGCAGTGAGCAGCCTGCATCAGGTTAAATTTGCTTTATTTTCCTGGCAGCTTGGACAAGATTCAAATCCCTCCTGTATACCTTAAAAAAACAGAGACAGAACCGAGTTGGCAGCTTTACTTGACATGCTATCTCCAATGGTATCCCACACGGGTTGTTGTTGTTTGCTGGCTTGTTTCAGGCAGGTGAGCCAAAATATACACATGCAACAACCATGTAAATGAAGATTTACATTTTTATGAATCATTAGTCTTTACATTTATTCAACCTACTTTATCAATTATTAGGCAAAGGGCAGCTAGAACTAATCCTGACAGCATTAGTCATATGGAAGGAAACGATTGTTGATGGTAAGGTAAATCTTTACAAGGTACAAATACACAATTCAGCAAACATAAATATCTTAGGGACAAGGGGGAATGCTGGAGTACACTGGAGAATGCCATTTAAACCTACAAGGAAAATGGAACTCGGCCCACTGTGCCACCCCAACAAACGAATACATTTAAATTAAATAATTTAAGTAATCTTCCATGATTCAAAGAGCTCATGTGTTGTGATTCCTAACTACTCAAAAATAGCAACAATGGGAATATAGTCTTCAAAAGTAAGCAAGACCAGACCATAGACCTCCACCCACTGAGTAAGCCTCACCCTAGGTTGGCCTACCCCCAAACTCAAAAGGCAGGCTTCGTGTCTGAATGAGCCCAAAAATCATAGTAAAGGATTTAAACAGTAAAAGTTGAATTAAAAAACCCAAATAAATAGAAAACCATTACAAACATCAAAGCTTCAAAGGACAACATTCAACAATTCAAAAAGGAGCACATGAAGGTAAGGCAGGACAAAAAGTAACAAACATATCAACCTTATTATTGAACCAGGAATCAAAGACAGTCATCCAAATAACAAAAGATGTGTGCTTCATAAACAGGAATTGCAATTAAAAAGGTTCAGTGCCAAAGATGCAGTATCCTTAAAGCTTCTCCTTAAATACTGCTTGGGATAGTCCTCCTGGTACATCATTAGGTGGTCCCACCCCCTTGGACTGTACATAAAGGACACAAGGCAGATAACTAAAAAAACTAATGCATATGTTAACACATTACAAAAACCAGAAAATCTACTATATAATAAAACACTAAGGTTTGTGTGTCCAGTTTCTTAGAGCAATTGGATTGGTCAGATAGGCTTTGTTGTGATTGGTTAGTTTGGCTTTGGTGATGCAACATAAGAAGAAGTGAGAGGGTGAGATGTATGTCGAGGAGTTAAGGAATATGAGCCATGTAGAGAGAGTTGCCTTCAAATATGGCAAATGTAAAACTGGACAAGAGGCAAGAAACGTACCTTGCAAATAATGAATGAGTCTGACATGCAGGCTTTATATAAATGCACTCAAGAGTGGGGGCACTGGTGAAGAAATGTTCACACACACATGAAGGTCCACATAGTGCACTGATACAGTGCATTGCCACACCCACCACCAGACAAACCACCTCAGGATCCCAGATTAGGACCTGAGTGCAGCCATGCAATGGCTCAGCACCACACTAGTTCAGATGGAGTGAAACAGTGTGAAATTTTTTATGGTGGCTGGAGTGCCAATTCTGCCACCAACCCCCAGGTTTTTCCTACATGCAGGAGTGGATGCAGATTAACGTCAAACCCAGGATGTAGCAATTGCAGGTTAAGGGCCTTGCTCAAGGGCCCAACGAAGTAGAATCACTTTTGGCGTTTATGGGATTCCCTAAGAGCCACCACTCCGCCCAATAGTGCAAGAGAGAACACATATTTTTTAATGATTTATTTTTTAATTATTCAATTATCTGTCTGCAACAGGTACCTCGGCTAATAATTAATACATAGTATCAAATATGTTTAATGCAAAAAAAATGTAAACAAGAATATTATGAATAGCACAATATACAGAATTATCTTTAAAAAGATACCATTAAGGTTAAATAAACAAAGAACATGCTTACGACATTTTATGCATATGGACAAAATGCTACACAAGTATTCAATAAGCGTAAGAGTTTGTTGAATCATTGCATTATTCAGGATCATTACTCTCCCCAAGTAGAAAGTCCATTATTTTGTTATATGAACATCATCACACAATTTTTTTTAATGTGGTACTAGGGCTAGTCTGAGCTGGTGTCAGAAAAGAACTTGACAGCTGGCTCACCTGTGCTGAGCTTTTGGGGGGCAACTAGGTGGAGGCCTTTATCAGGGATGTCAAAATATTAAAGAAGAAAAAGAAAATCTATTTGTGTTATCTATTCATGTAACCAAAAGTGTCCCCAATTTCCACCATTATAAATCAGGATTATACAGCGGTGGATTTGTGGGGGTAGAAATGGAAAAATATTCTTAGGCATGGCCTCTATGAGAACAAGCAGTCTTAAAACACGATGGTTCTGTGCCTACCATTTGCTAAAAGTAACACAAAGAAAACACTCACTCTTGGACCAGGAATTCTATCTATCATGTAATTCACCTGAACTATGACAACCCCAGACCCTAAAGAGGCTGTCACCACCAGTCATGTCCAAATCAACAGCTAAAAGATAATCTGCTAATTAACAGATCTTTAAAGAAAAGATCAGGAATAATTAAAAAAAAAATTAACCAAGAATCTAAAACTATGAAATAGAAAGTAATAGGACAGAAACTTAAAACTCTTAATACTTATATTTAAAAGAATAAATCCACTCCAAATTCTAACACTAAACAATACCAATACAAAAAATTTAAACTTGAATTCAGAAATATATTTACAGATCCTAACTCATTTACCATAAACAATGCCTAAAAACAGTTCAAAGTCCAAACCAAGTTGAGAAAATAAAGTTATACACTTAGGAGAAGGGTTGATGCAAAGATGAAAACTATCTCAATGTGTAAGGAGGGGTGAGCAGGGTCAGGTCTGGAGGGCCACAGTGGCTGCGGGTTTTGTTCCAACCCAGTCCTTTAATGAAAAGTCAGTCATTGCTGATGAAGCACTTATTGCTCAAGCAATATCTTAATGCTTTATTTTAGTTGTCTTGCTTATTAAGATTTGCCACCCTTAATTGCTTATCTTAGTGTTAAAGGCCACATTACAAATATTAGCTATATACAGGTGCTGGTCATAAAATTAGAATATCATGACAAAACTGATTTATTTCAGTAATTCCATTCAAAAAGTGAAACTTGTATATTGGACTCATTCATTACACACAGACTGATGTATTTCAAATGTTTACTTCTTTTAATTTTGATGATTATAACTGGCAACTAATGAAAGTCCCAAATTCAGTATCTCGGAAAATTAGAATATTGTGAAAAGGTTCAATATTGAAGACACCTGGTGCCACACTCTAATCAGCTAATTAACTCAAAACACCTGCAAAAGCCTTTAAATGGTCTCTCAGTCTAGTTCTGTAGGCTACACAATCATGGGGAAGACTGCTGACTTGACAGTTGTCCAAAAGACGACCATTGACACCTTGCACAAGGAGGGCAAGACACAAAAGGTCATTGCTAAAGAGGCTGGCTGTTCACAGAGCTCTGTGACCAAGCACATTAATAGAGAGGCGAAGGGAAGGACAAGATGTGGTAGAAAAAGTGTACAAGCAATAGGGATAACCGCACCCTGGAGAGGATTGTGTAACAAAACCCATTCAAAACTGTGGGGGAGATTCACAAAGAGTGGACTGCAGCTGGAGTCAGTGCTTCAAGAACCACCACGCACAGACGTATGCAAGACATGGGTTTCAGCTGTCGCATTCCTTGTGTCAAGCCACTCTTGAACAAGAGACAGTATCAGAAGCGTCTCGCCTGGGTTAAAGACAAAACTGCTGCTGAGTGGTCCAAAGTTATGTTCTCTGATGAAAGTAAATTTTGCATTTCCTTTGGAAATCAAGGTCCCAGAGTCTGGAGGAAGAGAGGAGAGGCACAGAATCCACGCTGCTTGAGGTCCAGTGTAAAGTTTCCACAGTCAGTGATGGTTTGGGGTGCCATGTCATCTGCTGGTGTTGGTCCATTGTGTTTTCTGAGGTCCAAGGTCAACGCAGCCATCTACCAGGAAGTTTTAGAGCACTTCATGCTTCCTGCTGCTGACGAACTTTATGGAGATGCAGATTTCATTTTCCAACAGGACCTGGCACCTGCACACAGTGCCAAAGCTACCA
Source organism: Polypterus senegalus (assembly GCF_016835505.1). Lineage (NCBI taxonomy): Eukaryota > Metazoa > Chordata > Cladistia > Polypteriformes > Polypteridae > Polypterus > Polypterus senegalus. The sequence continues at coordinate 119,683,664 of NC_053165.1, read as the reverse complement.
GTACCTGGTTTAAGGACCATGGTATCCCTGTTCTTGATTGGCCAGCAAACTCACCTGACCTTAACCCCATAGAAAATCTATGGGGTATTGTGAAGAGGAAGATGCATACGCCAGACCCAACAATTCAGAAGAGCTGAAGGCCACTATCAGAGCAACATGGGCTCTCATAACACCTGAGCAGTGCCACAGACTGATCGACTCCATGCCACACCGCATTGCTGCAGTAATCCAGGCCAAAGGAGCCCCAACTAAATATTGAGTGCTGTACATGCTCATACTTTTCATGTTCATACCTTTCAGTTGGCCAACATTTCTAAAAATCCTTTTTTTGCATTGGTCTTAATTGACATTCTAATTTTCCAAGATACTGAATTTGGGACTTTCATTAGTTGTCAGTTATAATCATCACAATTAAAAGAAATAAACATTTGAAATACATCAGTCAGTGTGTAATGAATGAATCTAATATACAAGTTTCACTTTTTGAATGGAATTACTGAAATAAATCGACTTTGTCATGATATTCTAATTTTATGACCAGCACCTGTAAATGACAAAGGAACCAGGGGTTCTTCATCTCACTTGTATCCATTTACACCTGTGTGTTTTCATTGTGAAATATCTGGTTTAATAAAATACACTGCTCAAAAAAATTAAAGGAACACTTTAAAGAAACACATTAGATACATCAGATCTCAATATGAAGTTGGATATCTATACAAATAATGACAGGGCAATGTCTTAGGAACAAAAGGATGCCAAGTCTTTTAATGGAAATAAAAGTTTTCTGCCTACAGAGGGCTCAATTGTGTAGACACCCTAAAATCAGAGTGAAATGAAGATGTGGCAGGCTAGTCCATTTTTCAAAAACTTAATTTCTGCTACTCAAAATGCTTTTCAGTATCTTGTGTGGCCCCCACGAACTTGTATGCATGCTTGACAACATCGGGGCATGTTCCTAATGAGACGACGGATGGTGTCTTGTGGCATTTCCTCCCAGATCTGTATGAGGGCATCCCTGAGCTGTTGTACAGTCTGAGGAGCAACCTGGCGGCGCCTAATGGACCGAAACATAATGTCCCACAGATGTTCTATTGGGTTTAAGTCAGGGGATCGTGAAGGCCATTCAATTGTTTCAATTCCTTCATCCTCCAGGTACTGCCTGCATACTCTTGCCACATGAGGCCGGGCATTGTCGTGCATTAGGAGGAAACCAGGACCTACTGCACCAGCGTAGGGTCTGACAATGGGTCCAAGGATTTCATCCTGATACCTAATGGCAGTCAAGGTGTCTTTGTCTAGCTTGTAGAAGTCTGTGCGTCCCTCCATGGATATGCCTCCCAGACCATCACTGACCCACCACCAAACTGGTCATGCCGAATGATGTTACAGACAGCATAACATTCTCCATGGCTTCTGCAGACCCTTCAACGTCTGTCACATGTGCTCAGGGTGAACCTGCTCTCATCTGTGAAAAACGCAGGGTGCCATTGGTGGACCTGACAATTCTGGTATTCTAAGGTAAATGCCGATCTAGCTCCACTGCGCTGGGTTGTGAGCACAGGGCCCACTAGAGGATGTTGGGCCCTCAGACCACCCTCAAGAAGTCTGTTTCTGATTGTTTGGTCAGAGACATTCACACCAGTGGCCTGCTGGAGGTCATTTTGTAGAGCTCTGGAAATGCTCATCCTGTTTGTCCTTGTCCAAAGGAGCAGATACCAGTCCTGCTGATGGGTTAAGGACCTTCTATGGTCCTGTCCAGCTCTCCTAGACTAACTGCCTGTCTCCTGGAATCTCCTCCATGCCCTTGAGACAGTGCTGGGAGACACTGCAAACCTTCTGGCAATGACACACATTGATGTGCCATCCTGGAGAAGTTGGATTTCCTGTGCAACCTCTGTAAGGTCCAGGTTTTGCCTCATGCTACCAGTAGTTACACTGACCATAGCGAAATGCAAAACTAGTGAAAAAAACAGTCAGAAAAGATGAGGAGGGAAAAATGTCAGTGGCTTCCACCTGTTAAACCATTCCTGTTTTGGGGGTCATCTCATTGTTGCCCCTCTAGTGCACCTGTTGTTAATTTCATTAACAGCAAAGCAGCTGAAATTGATTAACAACCCCCTGTGCTACTTAACTGACCAAATCAATATCCCAGAAGTGTCATTGACTGGATGCTATACTCTGATTAAAAAGTGTTCCTTTAATTTTTTTGAGCAGTATATTTGGAAGGAAACTGAAGAGGAATAAATAAAGGAAATACTGTACTCAACTGTTTAAGCCTTCAAGTCATCTGAATGATATCCTTTAAAAGGAAAAAAATCTACAATATAACAATGACATGACATGGCAGAGTTAAAACAGTAATAAGCCAAGAAATTAAATAAGATCTCTTATTTGTAAGGTTTGGTTTCTAATTAAACAACTGGTTTGGGTTAAAACTTGCAGCTATTGTGGCCCTCCAGGACCAACTTTGCTCTCCACTGGCCTAAGCGAAGTGCTGAGGTTTGAGTGACACTTTATTTAGACCCGTCTGGTGGCTGCCTTAATTGGCAGTTCAACTGAGCAGTTAGAAGTCATGGAGTTCCAGAGTCTTTAACAGAACAGAGGAACATAATCTGCATATCTATTAAACATAATATGTTTGTCTGCTCTCTGCACACAGATTTGTAGTTCAAGCCACAGACTTGACATTTTCCACACAGGTATTTCTCTCAATTAGTGATGAGCAAAACCCACAGAATCCGCTTCACTGTGAGTTCGGCAAAATCACAGAAATGTTCACAAATTTCGCTGAAGTCAAAGGGGAAGGAGGAAGTGAACTAGTTTGGAGTGCCTTATGATGGTGCAGTGGCCTTTTAAGTCTCCCTGATGACTAGGGAAGTCTGTCAACTATGCTGGACTGATTAAGGTGGCCAAATTTGTGATCTGAGCTGTGAGACAGCAATGCTAACTCCTGCGCCACTATGCTTCAAACAACAAAAGATGTAGATGTAAGGAATACTACAAACAAAATACAACACACAGCCGCTAACTAGCATTAGGTAAATAAAATATAGCTCATTGCGCTAAAAAAGTTCCAGTCTTGGGACACATAGGCTGTGCCACAAAGTGTCAGCATGAAACTTGTTTGTTCCATTGTTTGACGCAGCTCTGGGTGTGGCTAAAATGTCTGTTTTGTTTTGTTTCTGTTTTATGTGTGCAGATAGTTTCATCAAGAAGAAAAATGCCTTTGATTTTATTATTTCATAGTATGTCCTCTGCAGTGGACTGGCGCCCTGCCCGGGGTTTGTTTCCTGCTTGCACCCTGTGTTGGCTGGAATTGGCTCCAGCAGACCCCCGTGACCCTGTGTTAGGATATAGCAGGTTGGATAATGGATGGATGGATAGTATGTCCTATGTTTTCTGGTGAGGGGAGGAGAAGTGGAGAGCCCCTTTAAGGCTTGTTTTGGCATATTGGATGGTCAGATGGCTATTTTGCATGTATAATTGGCCATGTGCTGCTTTGCTGCCAGCCTACAGGGATCAGTGTTATATTTCCAGTGGCATTACTGATAATATTCTCATTATAGTTAGCTGATGTACAACTCAATTGAAAATACTGTAAGTTTATTTTTTTTAACATATGTTTGATAGAAATCTGGGAGGTTGTAACAACAGCAAGTGGAAGAGGGAGGCTTGGTGAAATGAGTGCATTTAAAGATGGGGGAAAATATCACGCAACACTGTCAAGCACAATACGTCATTTTTTTTTCATTCTCCCTTGTGTGCCTGCGTCCTAGCAATGGCCATGTCGGTAACAATCGTACAGTAAGCATGCATGAAAGTGCTGCACATGGCTGCTCTTGTAATGCATCATGGGGAGCTTGGAAAAAAAGTCCACCTAAGCCAGCCATACAGCAAGTTTCCAGGAAAATATTTAAGGTTACCAATAAACACCAAATATTTGCTGTGAAAAACGCTGTTGTGAATTTCACCGATTAACAATACTTACCATAAGTTAGGTTTGGACGTAACATTTCAGCATTGCCTCTCTGGAAGGTGATGAAATGAGTGGCAAGAAATACTGCAGTGTGATCTATTGACAGAGAACAGTGCCACACGGGTTGTGATGGTGGTGTGCTGGTTGGCATGCTCGTGTTTCAACCAAGAACTTGGGTTGATTCCTATCCATTACATTTAACTTTTTCTATAATCAAACTTTTGCCTTATTATTTATTATGGCACCAAGCCATCTCTTGTGTAGCCATATTGTCTCTGGAGTTATTTATTGAAACCTGGGGATCTTTTCACTAGAAGAAAAAACAATATTGTATGCAAATAAGCTTTACTTACAGTTGTGTGGTAATTGCAGCAAGTTTTATAGTAATAAAGTTAGGGATATAATAACTTGTAATTATGTTTTACCTTCATTTTCTCACCTGGCATTGCTGAGTAATGTAGCTAATTAAGAATTAAAAGAAACATGAAATAAAAGCAGCCAAAAAGGGAGTAAATAAATGTATAGGACAGAGCTGCAGCTAAACCGTAACACGTCACAACTGGAGCCTAAACTATAAGCAATAGGCACAAGTTGAAGGGTTGGGTGACAGTCCAGCACACACCATACTCACTCATACTGGGTCAACTTAGAGTCACCAGTTAACTTAAGGCCCACATTCTGGGTGGGAAAAATAGAGAAACCCCACTTACACAGAAAAAAATGAAGGGGGAAAACAGCATAAAGACATAGGGTGAGCATGCAAAGTTCAAACAGACAGAGGAATGACTTGGATTTAAACCTTGGACTCTTGAAATGCAAGGCAGTAGCACTAACCTACCCATATTCTACTCAGAACTATTGGACCATTATAAGTACAACTAGAACTGAAAGCTTTGCCTTGGTCAAACTGAAAAATGCAATGCTGTAGTGAGTTGTGTATGTAAACTCTTCTGTGTAAAGAGAAGGAGCAATGGTGAAGTCTTCTAAACCTCTGTATCACTTTTATTTCTCAGACATGCCATTTGTGATGAGCTCTGGCCCAACTTCTTCCTATTGTTTGGCAGAGGCATCTCTGTATTCACTTTTGATTTTTTAAACATCTAATCAAAGACCCTGGAACAGTGAGGACACCTCCTAACTAATATACCAGTATACTCAAGACATGAAGCAATATTTTTTACATTAAAGTATCTCAAACAAGCTCAAACGTGCTCACCTTTCTTGATTAAGGGCACTCATGCTTCCAACCAACCACAGTAACTATTAATGTGTATTACTTACATGTTATAAATTTATCTTTCTTTATGCTATTAATCACAGCATGCATAATTACATAATGTTTTGCATAGCAGCCCATCAATAAACTAATCACCTACTTTTCAGAATGGCTAAGCTTGAAGAAAGCAGTGGCATGGTTTCTCAAGTGTAAAGGCATACCGATGCACTTTAAAAATGAAAGAAAAACATTTCAACTAGAAGTCAGTCAATCTGTAAGTAATCCAGTAGAACAAAACTGACAAAAAAGTAAAAATTGAGTTGATCATATCAATAGACAATATAAACTGCCAAAACCCAGGTGTACAATACTTGTAGAGACTTACCAAGTTGACTCCTACCTGGAATTGCTGTCAAAGGGGTTTCCACAAAGTTCTGAATTAAGGGTGTAAATACTTATATAGTTTTGATTTTTCATAAATTTGCAAACCTTTCTGAAAACATGTTTTTTCTGATTATGGGTCAAGTGTAAATTGATGAGCAAAAATGTCAAATTTATCCATTTAAATTTAAATCTACAACTCAATAAAGTGTGCAGAATTTAAAAGGGTTTGAACGCTTTCTGAATCCACCATAAATGTGGCACAGTTTATAAAAGTCCCACATTACACTGAAATTATTAGGAGAATATGTTTTTAAGTGAAAAGAAAAAAGCATCCATTCATTTATTCATCCACTGTCAAGCCTGCTTTTAATCCTGTCCAGGGCTACAAGAATCCAGGCAGCACTGGATGGAAAACAAACCAACCCAAGGTGGGGCACACTCACTCAAAGAGGATCCATTTAAAAATATCAGTTGGCTGAACTTGCTAGTTTTGCAAACATGGGAGGCAAACACATTGTGAAGATTATTAATTTCAAATAAAAAATCAATACATAAATTGAAATTATCATAGCATGAGAGCCTGTAATTATCAGGGCCAGACTGTCCATTCACAGGAGGACAAAAGACTTATTGCCACATAGTGCGACCTTGGTTTACAAGATGACGTGCAAGACCTTGACAAGGCTGTTGGCATTTTAGCACGTAGTGTCAGAAGATTTCCACAAACTTGAGTGTATTGTTTGATTATTTTAAGTTTAAAAGCCACCTGCGTAGATAAGGAATAAGCCAAAGTATGCCCTTGATGTATTTGGAGTATTGCAACAGATGAAAAGAGATGAATGTGTTCACTGATAGCAAAGACATTTATTATTTATCATGTGACACACTGAGAGCAGACTTACCTTAAGGACCTGCTAGATCTTTTCAACTAAAGAAATAAAGAATTATGATTTATAGGGCACGTATTCTCATCCCTTTCACATTTTATCCAGTAGATTTAATCAATTATTGTAATGGTTTCATTCCATTGGGAGGTTTCAGTTTGGTCTCTTTATAGCTTATCATTTTATTTTTTTTACAACAGGCAGTGAGCTCTGCGAAGACATGCACAGTCTGCTTAAACTCAAGCACAGGCTGACCAATCTTTTGTGTAATAAGAAATGTAAAATTTTCATTGACCACATTCCCTTTTTATTCCATACCAACAGTACCGCCCCTGGCCAGATTGGGACTCTAAGTGAAATCTTCTTGGTCACCGTCACACTGCCACTCCCTCAATCCATTACATTAGTATTTCTGATAACAGCTTTAATTTGAATATTAACTTTATATAATTAAATCCATAAGTATTTGGATAGTGACACAATTTTCAAAGTTTTGGCTCTGTATGCCAAACCAGTAGATTTCAAATAAAGAAATCATTACATAATTGAAGTGTAGGCTTTAAGCATTAATTCAAAGGGATAACAGCAATATTGTATGAGTCATTTAGGAATGACAGACACTTTTATACATGTCCCCCCCCACACACACACACACGCCCCCCATTTACTGGGGCTCAGTAAATTTGAACATTTTAATGACAAGATGTTCAATAGCCAGGTGTGAGCAGATCCCTCATTATTTCATTAAGTATTAAAAAGGTAAAAGGCCTGCAGTTGATTCCAAGTGTAGAATTTGCATGTGGAAGCTGTCACTGTGAACTATCAATATGAGGTCCAAAGAGCTGTCCATGCAAGTAAAAACAACCCTACATTAGGCAGAGAAAACAAAACAAACCCATTAGAGAGACAGCAAGAACACCAGGTGTGGTCAAATCAACATTTTGGTTCATTCTAAAAGAGAAGAACTGTGCTGGATGATCACAAAATTATGTCCTTGGAAGTTAAGATAAATATGCACCAGAATGATGGATAGAGAAGTGTATGGAGAAGAGAAGAAAATGTCTTGAAGTGAAGGCCTGGCAAAGTATCACTAGATTGGAAACCTAGCACTTGAAGATGGCCATGGGTTCAGACTTCAGGCTGTAAAGGATTTTCAACTAAATATTGAAAATGATCATTATATTCATAATTATGTTAGTTTCTCCAAATACTTTTGAGCCCCTGAAAATGGGGGTAACCATGTCTTTTCTAAAAGGCTCATACAATACTTTTATTAAATGCCTTAAATTAAACCTGCAAGTCTACACTTCAATGACATTTTTATTGCTTCAGTTGAAATTCCTTGTGGTGGCACACAGAGCCAAAATTATGAAAATTGTATCACTGTCCAAATACTTATGGACCGAACTGTAAATAAACAAGCACGCATCACAAACTTAATTTTGACTACTGTGAAATGCAAATACTTTTTTTAAATAAAAAAAAAAACTTGAAAGTGAATTTTTTGGGTTTTCTTCAGTCTCATTGTTGCACATAAGAGTAACACATGTCTAAATTTTCTGAAGACAAAGTTATCTATGAGGTTGTCATAGGACAGCTTCAATGCAAAGTCTGAGTTGATGCTGATGAGAGCCAAGCTGCTTATACTAGATGTTTTTATGCCATGGATGATCGTGTATGTCGTGATGAGCTGAAGTTTTGAAAAATCATGGTAACTGGAATGGTTGCTGCAAAGCAGAGCGAACCCATAGATTTAAACTTCAGTGGTATTTAATGACAATAATATAACAATTGATTTGTTTCCTTTATAAATGAAGACCTATTTAATAATAATAATAATAATCCAGGGTATCAATGTGCTCTTACTCTGTTACTTGATATCACCAACAGTAACACTTGTAACATCAAAAATAATTTTATTACAACTACTACTACTACTAATAATAATAAAAATAAAGATAATAGCATAAAATACAACAACAACTACTACTACTAATAATAATAATAATAATATAAAAATACCACTACTAATAATAAATTCATCTAAGCTCATTGTTCTTTTTATACAGCATGTCAAATTTTCTTGCCTGGTACTTTCCCACAATTCATCCAAGAGCCTGTGTGTTAGTGAAATTTACAATGCATCAACACTCCGAGCACTTAATGTGTTGACTAACATTAGCAGCCTGTAACAACGTGTAGACATCCTGAGGTCTATGTGATGGCAATGAATAATCTACAGCTATGTGATTGTTAGGTATTATAACATCAGATAATATCTGTTAAACAGTTGGTATCAAATATTTTACACATAATGCTGCTCCAGTAAACCGCTAGATTTAGTGTAGTGGGAATTGATGTAACATTAACTAGCTTACTGGAAGTTGGTCAGATTTAGATTTCTAAACACACCTGCAATTGCAGCATAAGCTACTTCTTCATGGTTTATTTTTTTTTTCTTTTCTGTGCTCCTGACTGGTGCTGACTTGAAGCCATCTCCCTACTTGTTAATGGAAAATGATCACAACGGCTGACTGTCATTAATTTGATGATTTCATGAAACAGTAGTAACCCCAAAAGCATCAAGCTGCGGACACCCAACACCTCTGCTCTGTTGTGGAGTTTGTTGCTTTGCCTTATACGTCAGTAATGTTACTCATTATGCTTGGTTACACTGTGGTTAAGATTAGGGTTGTGGGAGGGGTTATTTGAGTCGAGTCAAGTCAAGTAAACCAAGAAACAAAAACATGCAATCGAATTGGCTGTCCGGCGGAGCTACTGAATTGCAGATGTCTGTGAACCCCCAATGGGTCCTCCTGACACATGCTGTACATGCAGTGCATGAGCTGCATATAGCAAGGGGCAGCTCTGCATACCAAATTTCAACAGAGGTTCAAAATGTCTAGCCATAGCTCAACAAAAGAATGAAGTCAATCAATAAAAAATTAACAATGGCTCCTGCTTCACAGTTCCAGAGGCCTTCATTTGAATCCTGACCTGGGCAGGGCCTGTGTGGAGCTTTGATGTTCTTCCTATGTCTCTTACTTCTCAAAACAGGAGTATTTGATCAAGTGGGCATGTGTCTCCTGTGATGGAACAGTGCTTACTTTGCACCAAGCTTCCAATCGCCCCATAATGGATTAAGTAAACTTAGAAAATGAATGAATGATCAGCCCTCCATTATGAAGTAGTTCATGTTTGATTCAATTGTCTTTCGTACTCATTGGATTTGACCCTTAAAATTAATAAAACTCAAAAAATGAAAATGGGTTGATGGAGAGTTAAGTGAAACTTTCCATATAATATGACTTATTATTCCAAATATGCACAAGTAATAGATTATTCAAAATTTAAGTGTGCAAACTTATTTTTAATATTTGGAATAATTTATCAAAACTTTTTTAAGAGAAGATCACAGTTGTGTTGAACCTGTTCTCTGAAAAATCAAACAGAAATACTGCAGCCTGACATATAAGCATAACACAATGGAGATTCCCCTATTGATTTATAAATTGATAATTACAGTCAATATTTTGAAAAAATATTTTTGCATTTATTTAGTTTGTAGAGATCTTGCCTATTTTTACCTTTGCACTGACGTGCATGCCGGCAAGCTGTGAAAATATAATTCTGGTAATCTTTAGGCCCAATATCCTGTTTGACGTCTGTCTGACTAAGTGCTTCATTTAATTTGCACAGACTGGCTTTGCAAAGAAAAACCTTGGAGTGGCTAGCAATGCCCTCCAGAATGCTCAGACTTCAGTTACAGAGTTTCTTCAGCGAGAGCTAAAGGAGGCTGCCAAGGAAAAGAAGAAGAAGAAGGATGGTGGCAACATGGAGGTAATGCATGGCGGGAAGGCTGGGGAGCAGGGTGGGGATCGAAAAATCACAGCATGACTCTGTAGGAAATGTATGTCATCAAGTGGTGTAGTGTTGGGCAGGCCTGTTTTAACAGCATCATAACCCTTCCAGGAAAATTAGTGTGTTGGGGCCCCTGTTTTGATAGCAAAACAGAAACATACATAGGCATTAGAAACATTGTGAGCACCTATACCCTTGACGCCCTGGGCCAGTGCCCATTCTGCCTATATGTTAAGACAGGTGACATGTGCGGAAGGAAAATGACATGAAATAGCCAAGTAGTATAGTAACCTCATAATATAACAGGGAAGATGATCAGGCACAAATTGAGATGAGCTTTTTGATGGTTGGCTATGTCTCATATGTCTTAAGCTCTAACTCTACAGGATAAGCTCTAATTCTACAGGAGATTCACAGCCATTATGAGGAAAAATGGACACTGCACTAGCTATTGTTACTGTCTCACTTCATTTCAAGGGTCTACAGTTCTGGTCCTGGTGAACAGCATTGACTACTCATCCAAATTCTAAATTATATGCCAACAACTGCTCCATAACTCTAATGCTCATTAGTGTTCTCTCTCTGCCACATCAAACAATTTTAATTTTGTGAATATTCCTATTTAAGAGACAACATCTAAATGTTTTCTGGACCTGATCAGATTAGTCCCAGACTTTTTACCCTTATTTTACTTTATGATGCAGATGTGCAATTAGAATCTTAACTGTTGTACTCCTTGTTATTTCTGTCACGTACCTAATTGGCAGTTCATTAAGAAAACAAGAAGAAATTTAAAACAGTGTATGTAGCAATTAAGGGTTGTTAGCCTTCATAAGCCAATGAACTAAAATAAATTCTAGTAATCATCAACATCAAATCAACTGGTGGAAATAAAAACACACAGCCACTGCAACCCTCCAGGAATCCCTGGGAGTCCCCCAAAAACCTTATTTGTAGTTGCCATTTTTAATTTTTTGTAGTTTAATAGTGCCTGCCTCAAATCCACCCAGTTGTGATGGTTTCCCATCTTTCTCAATCCACTCCTTCAAAGCAGCAGATCTGCCAAAACCAAAGTGAGGTAACCCATCCACCTGTTTGTTGACAGTATTTGTTCCTGTACTGCACAGCTGAAGCCAAACCCAGAAGTACTGGGTGTGAGGTAGGAATTAACTTGCAGATAACTAACTCTGCACCTCATCTGCAGTCACTCATGTCAGACCAGTTTAGTCCTTAATTAAAGTGTCTGTCTAATGAAAAAAGATATTAATCAACCAATCTAAGCTTACAGGAATACTAGTCAATTGCCAGGCACACTAACTCACTCACATGTGGTCAATGTTGGCACCCCAACTGACCTTAAATGCATATCTCCAAGATGCACCCATAATGGTGTTATCAATGAGCCAGTTTAGAATTTTTTTTTTATTTGTTGATAAGATCAGTGTGATTGTGATTTTTGATAAAATTACTTTGCTTTTGGAAAAACTAGAAGGGAGCAGTAGTAGCTGTAATCATGCTATCTCTGACAACTCAAAGAGATGATACAGTTTTAAGAGTAACGATTGGGAGATTGAAGTGCAGTCAAACAATGTACTGAGATCATAAACTAAAGCCCATGCTCTGCTGTACGCTGAAGACATTCCAGTGTTATGGCCAGGGTCCCTAAAAATTTTATAGCCCAAAGGCAACTTAAAAATAGCAAATATGCCCAAAAAAATAGCCCAATGCCTGAAGTAGACAAAATTTTAACACCGGAAAGCAGGAAGTGGTTGCCAGAGTGAGAGGGTTAGGTACCATCAATGCCCAAGGGAGGGGGGTCCCCTATGAAATATTTCGGAGTGATAGATTGGGTATGTACCATCACATAATGGAGGGGCGGGGGTCTCCCTCTGAGATTTTGCAACAATGAAGAACATACACAAATACAAAAGAGGAAGAGGAACAAGTTGGATGAAAAACATGGTAAAAATGAAGGGGATTGAAAAATTGCCCAAAATACTGCATTATCTCTCTATTATATAAAAAAATCCTGGGGCGAGACAAAACTTGTTCAGAGAGATAATTTCAAATCCCGCGAGACAAGACTTTGTGCCAAAAGATTTTACCACGCCCACAGTCCACTCACCTCTGGTTCGTGTTAATGTTATTTTCAGAAACAGTTCTTGTGCTTTCAGCTCTTATAAATTTCTATGTTTTCCTCATTTTAATACAAGACATACAATCTATTCACTTCCTCCCATGTAGTCCTTTTCTGGACAATAATTTTATATGTTCTAGATGAAACATCAATGATTAACTGAAGAAAAAAGGGTAGCATGTTGAAAAGAGGCCCAAAAGTGTTGGAGAGAAAAGAATTCAAAAAAGAACAATAATAATCTAAGTGCAAATTCGGAAAATAAGGAAAGTTATAATCAGCCCGGACCAACTGGAATTGAAAACCTAACAGGTCCAAGCAGGGGCAGAAATAAAAGAAAGAGTAGAAGACAAAGTAGAAGTAGTCATAAAGAGGTTCAAAAATGTTGGCACGATACACATGCACAGCAGGCTAGAGATTATAAAAGTACTCAAATCCGAAAGTCTCAAAAAACTTATAGCAAAAATCGCATTAGCGCTAAAAAGTGGAAATTATTACTCAATGAAGTAACAGAACAGTGAAAAGAGATTGAATATATGGACATAGGTGATATAACTGAAGTATGTAGATATTGTTCTGCTTTAAAGTTTAAGTCGGAGACTTGTATTCTAAGTCTAAGTAGTGTTTCTTCCCAATGAAGAGGTGAATATGTGAGAGATAAAAGATTTGTTATTTGCTAAAAGTGAAATCCACAAACACTACAGGCAAAATATCTGAATCTACAATAATCTGTTCGTGTTCGCATTATTCAATGCTGAAAACGTAGATTTACACGGTTCAGGACCATACACATGAGAATCTGTGGTCCCGCAACAATTAAAGCTACTGCAAGTTTAATTTCAAAGAAACCACAATTCCATCAGGTTTATATTTATGATCATGGAGAAGCGATGCAACATAGAATTGAAAGATTTAAACGATTGGACGTATTAGGAATTCTACAGCCAATAATGGATACAAATCCATATGTCCAAAAGTATCGCACTTTACACAAAATGTATCTGCAAAGTTTTCTTGGATTTCTATATGAATCCGAAAGATCACGCTCGAATATACAGTATAATAAACCAACATGTGACGAATTGTCAGTGATAATAGTTTTGAAAGATGGAGATATCAAAGACAGAGTTGATATTCGTGTTTATCCAAAAGCAAAGCACGATGCATCGCAAGCGGCAGATCTAGGAAATGACTAGCATGTAGTGCTCACACGGGGGTTGGCAAGCGAAGCAAGCCCCCTAGTTTTTTAAAAAAATAGCCCAATAAACCTCAACCTGAGAAAGTCAATTTTTTTGTCCAGACAAATATCAAAAATACCCCAATTGGACAAGAAAATCACAGAACTGGCAATACTGGTTATGGCCCAGGAACACGCCATGTACATCATTCTGTACGTAAGGTGTTTGACGGTCAGATGATCAAATCAGCACAGGTCCAACCTTCATTTTTATGGCTCTTCTGGGAGAGACACACCCTGTGACTTCTACCTACTGTCTTTGCATCTGGAGTCCACCACTTGCTCACCGTGATTGTGATTGGCCCGTTTCTCTTTGCAGGTCGGACACCTCATTTGACATATTAAATAGTGCTTTGATGTAGCGAGTGCACCATTTCTCCTGGGACTGTTTTGTAGTCCAACAATTTACTAACTATGTAAAACAATCTTTCTGCCAAGTTGTTACAATATATTAAAAATAAAAGAGTAATGTCTGTGAAATTAAAACTACACTAAAACTTAAAGTATAGTATGAAGACTTAACTAAAACTAAGTTGAATTCTCATGTAAGATCAGAAATAATATACAAATGAAAAATGGTATAAAAAGCCAAAAGTATAATACAATTAGCACACAGTTCTTTGCAAAGGAAATGTCCAAGTCTAGCCATAGGCCACATAGCAGTCCAGCTACTCCCTGGACATTCTACAGTGTTCTGTTATCCAGCCTGCTGCCTGTGACTGTACATTAATTATAAAATGGTTTGACAGTGGAGCACCTTGATGATATTTTCTCCCACCTGCTCTGAAGAACCATTCTATGAACTTGCTTCAAACACAAGTTCTATACCAGGGAAGCAGCCAATAAGGTTGGCCACGATGAATGTGGGACCATCAAGTCAGTTGCCCAGTTTCTTTTCACAAGTCTGTTCATACTAGAATGGTGTCCTATTTTGAATTTGTTCATTCAATTCAGTTTATCTTATTTTTGTATACCACTTCTCATTGAGTGCAGGCTCAAAGTGCTGTAACAAATTCTCAGGTAAATACAAATACCACATTATAAATGACTAGTTATGTAATGAATGCATGTAATGACATATATTTGTATAAACAGACAGAAAAGCAGAGTAGTTTGAAACTGATTAGCATAAATGGAACCCAACAATATCTATCAATTAATTTTTGAACTATGGACAGTTAAGAATAGAGAACAGAAAAACAAAAACTGCAGTCAGCAGCATCCTTGGAGGAATACACCTGTGGTTCACGTCTTGTGCCCAGTGCTGCCAGATTAGGATTTAGTCTGAACTGGATTAAGCAGGTTTAACATGGATGAATATCAGCTATCCTGATGTTGGCTTGGATAGAGCACAGCCTTCATGACTCTGCCCTACCAAGTGTGCAGATATCATTCTGTATTGTTCTTCCATTTCCTGTATACTGATATGTTTAATGCAAGAGAATATATTTTGTTTTTCTTCATCTGATTGTTTTAATTTACCTGAAATATATTTTATGGGAATATTTGCTTTTGAATTATGCTCCTTTCTTCAAAATATAGAGGCAAGAACAGAGTGAATTGACTTTTTTAGATTTTGCACCTGTGGGCATCACATGTGGCTTTTATTCTGATTAGAATTTACATGAAATGTTTTTGGCACTTTATTCACTGTTTGCATAAATGACAAAAGTCTCCTCAAACATCAAAAACCTAAACTGTGTCATAGCTTTAATACTGTTAGAAAAGAAAAATGAAAATAAATACAGGTGTTTGTTATATTTATATAACGTAAATGGGCAGGTGGGTAGCATGGTGGCTACTGCCTAGAGAAAAGTAGACCGGGGTTCATGTCCTTGGTACACCCTGCATGGTGTTTGCATGTTCTCTCTGTGTCTGGTTTCCTCCCACTGTCCAGTGACATGCATGTTAGCTGAATTGGTGATGCTAAATTAACCTGAATGTGTGTGTGTGTCATTGTGTTTACCTTGTGAATGAACGGTGTCCTGCTCAGGGGTTATTCCTGCCTTGCACCCGATGCATGCTGTAATAGTCTTGATCTTCTCTGTGGCCCAGCCCAGGGTAAGTACGTTTGAAAATGGCTGGATGAGCAATTTAGGTGGAACCATGGTTGATGTTGCTGCCTTAAAGCTCCTGCATCATGGGTGCAAATCCCAGTGCAGCCACTGCTTGTGTAGTTTGTGCATTCTCCCTATTCCCAGTTTGTTACTGAATTAAACGCAATAATAATACTACTACTAATAATAATTTTTTACATTTGTACAGAGCTTTTCTCACTACCCAAAGTGCTCTCCATACAGGGAGGACCCGGGACATGAACCCATGATCTCCTGAGTTCGGGTGTAAGCTCTGACTGCCAATCATCCTGAGTTGGAATAATGGGGTTCAATAAATGGATGGATGGATGGACAGACTTATAAATAATTATAGAGGTTAAAAATAAGATGTCCAAATTTGGAGAATTTATCTTTTGTTCTATCTAGAGCACTAATGTAATTATAGACAGAATGTTCAATGTGACAACATAGAGAGAGTTATCCATGTCAGCTTTGACCATTAGTATATAACTTCAGGTTTCCTATCAGGAAACACTAAGTGTTAATATAATAATGACAGTGTGTTATATAAACCGCTTGGACCTTTATAAAAACACCCAATGTAAAAGGCTATGTAACAGAGACTGTATGATCAGCTGCTTAAAAGGTGACTGTTTCTATTAAGTTTGGTAAGTCACTCTGGTGCAATCTTCTCACCCCTTACAGTACAGGTGGACAAGACAAAGACCAGCTAAAGAGTTACCCCACTGAAGTCAATTTAGGATTAGCAGGCTGTTGAGAAGATCAAGATGTGTAAAATAATGAATAGTATTCTTTAACAATTTGTGACTTAGGGTAACCAAAGGGCACCTGTGTGTGCATGTGTGTGTTTTTTTTTGTCCCTCACAGTTTTATTGGTTCATTCATTGGTTTTCAGTTAACCCAGTGAAGCACACAGGACACATGGCTCCTTTCCAGTTTGGCAGAAACTCCTACCTGAAGAGCATGCTGATTGGACAGTTAGATAAAATCATGTGGCTCTACACTAAAAATTTTCAGTACATCTCCATCCACGTTTAACTGAATAGACAACTGAACTCTGATGTTCAGGAAGCTTAACTTGAAACTTGTTGTGAATTATTGTATTAGGCTGGCCACTTTATGTATGATAATCTGTCCATTTATCAAAATAAAGTAAAACAAAAGGCTGAAGAGCAATTTCCAAAGCATTTCTAGAAACGTGTCCTGGCTTCACAATGGATCCTGCTCTGATTGTGTTAATAAGAAATGCCAATAATGTTTTCATAATATTCAGGTCAAACTCTGGTTACAAAAAAAGATACATTTCACTCTGAATTTCTGAAAAATGGTGTCCTCACAGAGAATTTTTACTTTTTTAAAGGATTGTTATTTTGAAATTTCATTTTTCCTAGCACCAAAAATGTCATGAGAAGGGAGAAACTGACAACATTGTGCCACTTGGTCAAGCTCTTAAACTATTCAGACTGGACTGAAGGAAGTTAGCGGGGCTGTAAATGTAATTTCTTCGATTATCAAAACTGTTCTTTTAACTGGGTCAAGGCACCCAAAAACATAGGCAATGGATTCCTGCAGAGGGTGATCAGATTTTAATCCAAAAACATTGAAATGGAAGCACATTGAATCAACGCACTCCTTAAAATGAATGTATTCTTCTTCAACATGAATTCAGCATTTTTTTCTCCCTTTAAACTGCAAAATTAATATTTTTTCTATTTTTGTTTCTTGTTTGGAGTTCTTTTTAAAAGTGCACATCAATGACCCTGTCCATTTTATGAATTTCTTTTACTCTCCCTGTTGCCCTGTATGATAAAAAGAAAATGGATGTTTGCATGAATGCTGTTTTATTTCAGTGCTGTTAAGCTTCTTAAGAGATGTACTGTTTTTCTGAATTAAAGTCAGAGTTAAACTCTCTGACCCTGTTGGCAGGGAATAAATAAATTAGCAATGCCATTTACTAAAGTTGTGAATGTATGGTATGTGATGTTTTTAAATTTGGAATACTGCATTACTGGAATCTTTGACTGTTCCGGGGCTTTTTCCTTTACCCTATTGGATTCTATGTGAAGTAGCAAAGCCACGCTTTAAAGACAGTGGAGTATTCTAAACCTTGACATTACGGAGTCCAGATGTGCTAGGAAGGGAGGTGGGTGGGGCCCTCATGTGCCAGGCTGTGCGATAACATGTCCCCTTCTGCCAAGAATACAAGCTGCTGGGTTTCATGAGTTCATGAGCTATGCCTCTCTGGTGGTACGACCTGTTTATTTAAACTCAGTGCTGAAGCAAGTTAGGCCCCTGGGCTACATATTCCTTTAGGGATAATCAACAGAACTCTGAAAAGCAAACCAACAACAAATGGAAAGTTTAAAAAAGGAAAGAAAAGGCAAACATTACTGGAATTAAACAAAGCAACATACTAGAATAATAAACTTACAAAATAAATAATTTAAAAAAAAATAATAAATTAAGAGCTTTTACCAAAACCAAATTCTTATGTAAAGGTCTTCTAAGAGGCATGTAAAGCCAAGTAAATGTGAAAAGTTAAATGGCCACTCAAGGAGCTGACAACACAGTTAAATCTTTGCTAATGCTACAGCAGTTTGCTAGTTCTAAACAGGTGACAGACATGACAAATGTGTTGGTACTTCTATAGCTCATTGAAAAAGTGTTGCAGACTCCTGAAAAGTGATGACATGAAAAGTGACTGTCTCCTGTATACCTGCTTGCCTTTGATATGTTATTGAGTAAAGAAGAGCAAGTGTGAAAAGAGATCAAGTGTTGCTTATTCTACAAAGCTATTTATAAAATGGCTGGACACATTTGTTGGTACCCCTAGTAAAGATCATAAATAATTGGATTAGATTGCCTTTTCATACTAGCTGTTTTCTTTAAGTAGTATTACACATTTCTCCAGTCGTGCAATTTGGTCTATTTAAATGGAGAAAAGTAGTCACTCTGCTGTTTGGTATCATCGTGTGTCCCATGCTGAAAATGGACCAGAGAAAGCAAAACAGAGAGTTGCCTGAGCAGATCAGAAAGAAAATTATAGACAAGCATTTTAAAGGCCAGAAAACCATCTCCAAGCAGCTTGATGTTACTGTGACAACAATTTCAAATATTATTAAGAATTTGAAAGTACATGGCACTGTGGGCAACCTTCTTGGACTCGGCTGCAAGAGGAAAATTGACCCCAGAATGGTCAAAACGATAGTGAGAATTGGAGACTAAAAGCCAAGGACAACTTCCAAAGATGTACAAATTGAACTCCAAGGTGAAGGTCCATCAATGTCTGATTGTACCAGCTATCACTTTTTGAGTGACAGTGCACTCAATGGAAAAAGGCCTATGAGGACTCAACTGTCAGTCAGTCAGACATTGTCCAACCTGCTATATCCTAACACAAGGTCACAGGGGTCTGCTGGAGCCAATCCCAGCCAACACAGGGCGCAAGGCAAGAACAAACCCCGGGCAGGGTGCCAGCCCACTGCAGTGAGGACTCAACTGCTGAAAGAAAAACATAAAGTCAAAGTGGAATTTGCTAAAATGCATATTGACAAGCCACATATGCTTCCTGGAGAATGAGACAAAAATGGAGCTTTCTGACAAGTCACATCAGCTCTGTGTCCTAAGATGAAAAAATGAAGCTTTCAAAGAAAAGAATACTGTACGTACTGACAAACATGAAGGAGGCTCAGTTATGTTTTGAAGTTGCTTTGAGTCTATGCAGGGAACAATAACATCTCAAGACTATCAAGACATTCTGGAGTGAAACATACTGCCCAGTGTCAGAAAGCTCTGTCTCAGTCACAGGTCATGGATCCTCCAACAGGATAATGAGCTAAAACACACAGCTACAAGCACCCAAGAATGGCCAAGAACAAAACATGGAACTAATCTGAAGTGACCTTCTATGAACTCTGATTTGGATCCTATCGAACATCTGTGGGAAGAACTGAAGTCTGCAGAAGGCCCCCTTCAAACCTAACACAGCAGTTTGTACAGAAAGATTGGGCCAAACTAACTAGTGACCGAAACAGAAGTCTCGTTGAGAGCTGCAGGAACCGCTTGTTTGAAGTGATTGCCTCTAAAGTTTGTACAACAAATACTAGGTTAAGGGTCCTGTCACTCTTGTCCATCCCATTTTCATTTGTGTTATTATTTGAAATATTCTTTTAAATCAAAACTCTAAAGCAAAGTCTGATTTTTGTTAAATATGGAATAGACAATAATGGGTGCCAATTGCTTTTGTCAATTTCAAGTTATTTCAGAGGCAATTGTAGGGTCTTATTTTTTCATAGTGGGGTACCAACAAATATGTCCACGTTTGAAAAATAATGATGACAGTACCTAATAGTCTTAATCCGAAATGAGGCCTGAAAATGGGGAAAGATGAATGTAAGAGGCCTGACAATCTTGTCCTGATTTAACTGATTTGGGAATGAAGTAAGATTGTTAGGTTAGGATTATTTTGGAATTAGTGGCAGAGATTTACAATATGTACACAGAACACTAAACAAACTTTTGGAAGTAAGTCGTTCTGGCTGTCAAATCTCAGTTAATAATAGCAAAAACAGCAAAACCAAAAGGGGTACCAAACAGAAATTTGATAACACAAAACTGTTTTTTAATTTCTTAAATTTTTAAATAAATTTACATATAATGGGAGAATCACTGACTACGATCACCATGTCTGTCTGTCAGTCTGCCTGTCCGCAAAAAACTATTCCGTTCCTGGAGGACCTATTTAGATAAAATTAGCATAACTGTTTGAACAAAATTTGTTTGTAGAGTTTTAATCTTTTTTAGATGCCATATTTTGGATAAAACGCACTGTAATATTTTTCAGAAATTTTAAATCTCCCACTGAAAAGCATTGGTGAATTTTCAAACTCGTTTATATTAAAACAGAGAAACGATCTGTGTGACTTCAGTTATGGATGAGTTTACTGTTTCAAATTTACCTTGAGAGAGGTTACATCATCTTGAGAAATTTATATATTTTCCTCTTTAACTTGTCTGACGGCTGCTTCTGACAGTAATACAAGTTACTAAAATGACGCTGTTTGAGGTAAGTTAACTGTAAAAGTAAAAAACAAAATGCAAATGTTACTTATCTAGAAATGTATGCAAGAGGAAAGGAATTAAGTAAGTGTTCCTCTGTAAGCAAATATATATGAACGCAGTGTTTCCAGTGTGTTACACTAAAGACAGACTCATGGCTGCATTAGCTGCTCATCATAATGATTCAGCATTTCTCTGATTCTATCATTTACTGGCAAAGTTCCATACCTCCTCATGGTCTGAAGCAACCAATAATTTTACCCTGAGACTTTAGAAGATTTTAACCCTTCTTTAGATAATGTAATTGTAATGTTTAAGAAATTTGAGATACAATTTGTCACAGACCCTCCATGGTCATCAGTTAATAAAAGAACATCAATTGATGCTATCTTTACATCACTTGACTCGGATTCTGTTCTCTATGACATCTCCATGAGTGACCAAAAGCCTATATGGGCTACATTTTTAGGCACATAGCATTGGAAAGTGCTGTTAAAGTGCAAGTACAGTATTTAATGTCTTCTACTACCACATGCAGTTTCTGAATATAAATCACTGTTACAAAAATATTTATTATAGTTATAAGTAACTACTTCTTTGAAGTAACTAAAACAAAGCTAAAATGTGCCAACTTTCAAATCAATTAACCAAGTTCTTGAATACAGCTGACTGTTATGCCATGTGCACATTTTTAAACGTAGTTTGTATCACAAATGAAGAAAGTCACTTAGCTAAAGCAAAGTGCAGACAATGAAGCCCTCTGATTTTTTATTTAAGCAGAATATGGCACCTGTGATATCACTAGCAAGAAACAACTCATGCTGCGTGATAATGGCACGCTTAAGTAATGCTTATCACTGTCACTATCAATGCAGCATGCCCTGAATCCAATCTGCAGCTGAATAAAACAAATCTAAAAATTGAATTGAAATGAATGGAACATAAAGAATTAATCAACTATATAATAAAACACTAAGGTCTGTGTGTGTGTGTCTGCTCTTTCTGAGCAATCTCATTGGTCAGTTCAGCTTTGGTCTGACTGGTCATTTTGGCTTTGGTGAGATAATCAAAAGAGAAAGTGTGAGTGTGAGACACACGAGGAGCAACTAGAGGCATAGGCGGCATGCTGAGAGTCGCCTGATGGGAAATATAAAAACAGGCAGGAGGCAAGCAGGGTGCCTTGATATGACAGAGACTGAGAAGCAGGCTATACTGGGAAAGCAATCGACAGAATTAAAAAGAAAAATTCAGACACAAGAAGATAGAGGAAAGGTGCTTAAAGTACACACAGGGTGAAAAAAAGTTTATTCTATTACCCATCTTTGACAGGCGATGTGGCTAGCATAATATAAAATGGAACTACTCTAGAATTGATGGCCTCTTACATGTTTAAGATCAGTTGGAAATGGATTTTAGAATAATAGCAAAAAAATACTGCTTGATGAATATTTTTTGGATAATAATGTACCTAGCATTTGTGTCAAAAATCAAAGTATGGCAAATATTGGCCAGCTGGCCTTTCAGTTTCTTTCCTGGCTGGTCCACAATACAGACAGATTTGGGATGGTGCAGTGTGACTAACTGGGGTCAGCCACTGGTGAAATCCGTTCTGCTATCTGCTATGTGGAGAAGACACTTGGTTAATACAGTATACTGTAATAATGGGGCCACAATTGAATGCAAAAATTTAAAAATGAATTCCAGTGGTTATGATAGCTGCAGTTGCAGTCTAGAACAAACATACATTTACAAACAATACCAGTGCATTAACTTTGATTGATTGTTGAGGCTGACGGGGCATATATTTCCTAAACTGTCTTGCACTTTAAATCATATTTGGGATTCTGCACCCCTACCTTCCCCATCATCATACCATTTGCTTCCAGTTTTGATTTCATGAAACTGACTTGCAGATATAACAAATGCCCCACATGTATACTGGTAAGTGTCATGTCCTACTCTGCTGTTTAATTAATGAAATTAAAATGGGGGTAGCGCCCTTTTATTTGATTAAGCATAACACATTGACCTTATGGTATTAAATAACAATCCTCAGTACAGTTCAACATCACAAGGTGGATGAAACCACATCAATCAGAGCCCAGGCACAATGGCTGAAGCAGGGAATTTAATAGACAGTGAAGTGCTTTTCAGTGATACTGGACTGGGATGAGCGAATTAGACTGATTTCTTTTATTAGGATAAGTTGTCTGAGGTCTGATGTGTCTGTTGCTAATTTCCATTCATGCAGCTTTCTCAGTAATAAAAGAAATGTGCCAGTCTGAGTTGTAATCAGACAAATATTCTGAAATGCATTTGTTAAATTACATACAGCAGGTACAATTGGGATTATGATTCAACATTAAAGAATTTTTATGATATAAAATTCATCAGCTCAGCTTTAGATTTCGTGGGTCCCAAGAAGCGATACTGCCAGCTCACTCATTATTACTTGCCCTCAGGTCAAGATGGCCTCTTCAGGGCTCCTGAAAATCAGCCAATCAAATTACTTTTGACAAATTGTGGTGAATGTTTAAATGGGTCTGTGTGTTGTAAATGACTCTTAATGTCTGTCAGGATAGACTGCAGCTCTCTATGACTCTGACTTGGAATGATGTCTGAATACGTTATTGCATCATTGGATCTTCAGGGCAGTTATGCTGAACTAAAGAATAAAGAATCTTTATTTTATATACTGTAGTACCTTCCCGTTGTGAACTTAGTCCTATGGTGCCTTACATTTGTAGCTGAACATTTGAAGAACAACTGGGTTAAGTGATTCGCTGTGGAGAGCATTAAACTAGCAGCATTGTGATTTACATTTCAACATGTGAACCACCAGTATGTTAAATCAGCCATTTTCAGATTTGTGAGTAAGATAGATTTCAAATCCCAGGCCTGGAAGAAATCTGTCCTTCTCTATCCATTCAAGGGTTGCTAAAAATCAGACTCTAGCACCATCAGGCACAAGGCAGGGATGAGTCCCACATGTGGTGTCGGTCCATTGCAGGTCATAGCAGACCACATCATCTAATGTACATGTCTTTGAGTTATGGGAGGATCAAGCATGGGCCTGGAGCAGTGAGAAAAGGCCTTATGTATATACACGTGTGGAATTAAAGGGAAGCTAACATGTTGAACAGGGCCCAACAGAACTGGAATGGAGTGCTCATTTGGACCCTTCTGTACCTTTGGTTAAGGCTACATCATCAATTTTGCATTAAAATTCTGGAGTATCCATACCACGATTTTCCTTTATGTGTGTAGTCTTCTCTAATGTACCTAACTATTATTGTCTGTCCTTCTTTTACTAATGAATAGCAAGATATGCAAGTTTACACACAATTGACATCACAAAAAAAATCAACGAAAGAATTGGCACCAGATCATTGTGATACCCTCTGACATCTGCATCATCTGACAAAATGTAGCCATATGGATTTAAATGTTAAGTAAGATGAAAGCCTTGCAGCTATGGAGGAATATTTCACACAACATGAAATCTGAAAATAGATAAATGTAATGTGAAATATCCATCCATCAATTTTCCAGACCCGCTATAACCTGAGCTGGAAGCTAGAGTCTAAACCAGCAACTGCAGGGACCAAGGTAGGAACAATCCCTGGACAGAGCACCAGTCCATTGCAGACTGCACACATTCTAGGGCCAAATTAGCAATGCTAATCCCCATAACCAGCAAGTCTTAAGACTGTGGGGTGAAACTCATAGAGATGAGGGAGAACATACAAACTCTGCAGAGGCAGGACCCAGGACATGAACTCCGGCTTCCTTGTGGCAGGGCAGCAGCGCTACCACTGCACCACTCCCTATTGTGAATTAATTACAATATACAAATAACAATGCAATAATATGTGAGCATACATAATTAAATGTGTCATGAAATATCATTTCTTTATTTATGTAATTGTTTGTTTCATTGACACCACACACAACATGTAATATGACTTGAAATGAAAACACACATTTTCAACTGTGCTTTATTTTGATTGGTGAATTGTAGGTACAGGGGACACATGCAATCCTAACTTTGAACATGCCTGTGACAAACAGGATTCCCAAGGCACAGGCTCAAAGTTGTGAATGTGTGCATCTGTTTTGGACACAAGTGCAAGTAACATTTGGCCAGAATTACTGCATGAAGAAGCTACTTCAATTCAAGGTCCTGAATTCATCATTCCCTCAAGAGTCTGCATCAAATGTGTGATGTTTTGCCTGTTAACGTAGCACTTGATGGCCAAACATTTATGTGATGATTTCACCAATCAATCAAAAAAAAAAAACAGATTTAAAGTGTGAAGATGACAGTTGTCATTTCAAGGTGTATTTAATTCTACTATATGATAAAATGTTAAGGTTTGTGGTGGTGTGTGCTGTCCAGTCCCGTTGAGCAATCTGACTAGTTACTTTGGCTTTGGTGACACAATTGAAAGAGGAACTCAGTGTGAGACACACAAGGGGCAATAAAGACTTAGGAGGCACACTGAAAGAGCTGCCTTTAAAGATGGGAAGTACAGGTGCTGGTCATAAAATTAGAATATCATTACAAAGTTGATTTATTTCAGTAATTCTATTCAAAAAGTGAAACTTGTATATTAGATTAATTCATTACACACAGACTGATGTATTTCAAATGTTTATTTCTTTTAATTTTGATGATTATAACTGACAACTAATGAAAGTCCCAAATTCAGTATCTCAGAAAATTAGAATATTGTGAAAAGGTTCAATATTGAAGACACCTGGTGCCACACTCTAATCAGTTAATTAACTCAAAACACCTGCAAAAGCCTTTAAATGGTCTCTCAGTCTAGTTCTGTAGGCTACACAATCATGGGGAAGACTGCTGACTTGACAGTTGTCCAAAAGACGACCATTGACACCTTGCACAAGGAGGGCAAGACACAAAAGGTCATTGCTAAAGAGGCTGGCTGTTCACAGAGCTCTGTGTCCAAGAACATTAATAGAGAGGCGAAGGGAAGGACAGATGTGGTAGAAATAAGTGTACAAGCAATAGGGATAACCACACCCTGGAGAGGATTCTGTAACAAAACCCATTCAAAACTGTGGGGGAGATTCACAAAGAGTGGACTGCAGCTGGAGTCAGTGCTTCAAGAACCACCACGCACAGACGTATGCAAGACATGGGTTTCAGCTGTCGCATTCCTTGTGTTAAGCCACTCTTGAACAAGAGAAAGTGTCAGAAGCGTCTCGCCTGGGCTAAAGACGAAACTGCTGCTGAGTGATCCAAAGTTATGTTCTCTGATGAAAGTAAATTTTGCATTTCCTTTGGAAATCAAGGTCCCAGAGTCTGGAGGAAGAGAGGAGAGGCACAGAATCCACGTTGCTTGAGGTCCAGTGTAAAGTTTCCACAGTCAGTGATGGTTTGGGGTGCCATGTCATCTGTTGGTGTTGGTCCATTGTGTTTTCTGAGGTCTAAGGTCAACGCAGCTGTCAACCAGGAAGTTTCAGAGCACTTCATGCTTCCTGCTGCTGACGAACTTTATGGAGACGCAGATTTCATTTTCCAACAGGACCTGGCACCTGCACAAAGTGCCAAAGCTACCAGTACCTGGTTTATGGACCATGGTATCCCTGTTCTTGATTGGCCAGAAAACTCGCCTGACCTTAACCCGATAGAAAATCTATGGGGTATTGTGAAGAGGAAGATGCAATACACCAGACCCAACAATTCAGAAGAGCTGAAGGCCACTATCAGAGCAACATGGACATAATGGACATGCTCATAACACCTGAGCAGTGCCACAGACTGATTGACTCCATGCCAAGCCACATTGCTGCAGTAATCCAGGCCAAAGGAGCCCCAACTAAATATTGAGTGCTGTACTTGCTCATACTTTTCATGTTCATACCTTTCAGTTGGCCAACATTTCTAAAAATCCTTTTTTTGCGTTGGTCTTAATTGATATTCTAATTTTCCGAGATACTGAATTTGGGACTTTCATTAGTTGTCAGTTATAATCATCAAAATTAAAAGAAATAAACATTTGAAATACATCAGTCTGTGTGTAATGAATTCATCTAATATACAAGTTTCACTTTTTGAATGGAATTACTGAAATAAATCAACTTTGTCATGATATTCTAATTTTATGACCGGCACCTGTATAAAACCAGACCAGGATGCGAGCAAGGCACCTCAAAGTTTGAGAAGTAGGCTTTACGGGAACATGATTGAGAGAGCGAGCGCCAGTCAAGAGAGGTTCAGACACACAAGGATTCAGAGGAAAGGAGTAAGAGGAACACTGAGGGTACAAAATTGGGCAAGAGACATCAAATATTTTTAAATGTGTTCTATTACCTGTCTTTATTAGATAAAGTGGCTAGTAATTCAATAAGTGCAAGAAGAAATAAGCAACAAATATGTATAAATATTTCATTATTTATGCTTACACAACAGTTTTTTTACTTTATTGTAGATGCATTTATTTATTTACTATCTCTAAATCTAAGTAGTCAATATAGACCTCAGCATTAACGTTTGCAATGCACCATGCAATGATTATGCCTCTGTTATATGCCATTTGGTATGGGATTCATAAAAGCAATGATAATGTTTGTGAGGCACCATCTGTTGGAATGAAAAATGCAATGCATTTTATTACTGAGAATGTCTGTGGTGTGCCCTGTTTTGTAATGACAGAGAGACACGCAGACAGGTAGATAGACACTTATCCTTATATAAAAATGGACTAGCTGTGCTACTCGTCTAAGATGGGTTGAAATCTAAATAATTAACGTAGACCTCCACATTAATGCTTGAAGTACACCATGCAATGCACACGTCTCTGTTATATGCCATTTGTTTTGGGATTTGTAAAAGCAGTGTTAATGTTTGTGATGTGCCATGTTTTTTAATGACAAAGATATATCAACCACACAGACAGACAGACAGACACTTATCCTTTTATCAAAATGGACTAGCTGTGCTACCCATGTAAGATGAGTTGAAATCTAAGTAAAGATCTCAGCATTAATGTTTAGAGTAAGTGTGGCCATCTCCAATCCTGGAGAGCCACGGCGGCTGCAGGTGTTTGTTCCAGCCAATCCTCACCAATAACAGATCTTATTTAATTTCATGGCTTGTTAGTGTTTTAACTCTACCATGTCAGTTTATTCTTAAATCATGGATTGTATTTCCTTTCTAATGATGCATGTATCATTCAAGTGATTTGAAGCCCAAAATGGATGAGTGATTTTCAGTTCTTTACTCTCTCTTCCGTTTCTTGAGTACTTAATTAAACCAAATAGTGAATGATGAATACACACAGGTGGAAATGGAGACAAGCAAGATGGAGAATTGCTACTTCCTTTGTCATTTGCATGTTTTAGCTAATAAGGAGCAGTTAAAACAATGAATACAACTGTTTAAGATTAAAATAACCATTTAAGGGTTCAAAATCTTAACTAATGAAAAAAACTGAAATGAATCAGATAAAATGTCACTTGAGCAATAAGTGATTTCTCATGAAGCAGTTGGATTAGAACAACAACCTGAAGCCACTGCGGCCCTCCGTGACCAAGGTTGGGCTGAGCTGAGTCTTAAAAAGCAAATAAATGAAATGAAGTTAATTATTAACAAAAACTAGTCACTAATTAAGAAAATAGTTAGAATGAAAACCTGTAGCCAACTCTGGCTCTCCAGGATCAGAGTTGACCATCCTGGTTTAGAGCACACCATGCAATGTCTATGTCTCAGTTACATACCATTTATAGTAGGACTAGCAGAATACCCGCGCTTCGCAGTGGAGAAGTAGTGTGTTAAAGAAGTTATGAAAAAGAAAAGGAAAAATTTTAAAAATAACGTAACATGATTGTCAATGTAATTGTTTTGTCACTGTTGTGAGTGATGAGTGTTGTTGTCATATATATATATATATATACACACATATATATATATATATACATGTATATATATTTATTTATTTACACACACACACATAAACATATATATATATACATATCTATACATATACACATATATACACATATATACATACACATATATATATCTACATATATACACATACATATGCATACACTCATACATACATACACACACATATATACACACAAATACATATATATACATATACATACATATCTACATATATACACACACAGCTATTTCAGTATCAGTGCAATACGCTGCTTGTTAAAACGGATAACTGTTAATGTAATTGTTTTGTCTTTGATATAAGTGTTGTTGTCATATATATATCTATATATCTATATATCTATATATATATATATATATATATATATATATAGATATATATATATATATATGCATACATACATGTGTACATATATATACACACACACACATATACTATGGGGTGCCAAACAGGCAAATAAATTGATTTTGTGAATATATAAAGCATCAGAATATATAAAGTCCATCCATCCATTCTCCAACCCGCTGAATCCGAACACAGGGTCACGGGGGTCTGCTGGAGCCAATTCCAGCCAACATAGGGCAAAAGGCAGGAACCAATCCTGGGCAGGGTGCCAACCCACCGCAGGACACACACACACAAACTAGGGCCAATTTAGAATCGCCAATCCACCTAACCTGCATGTCTTTGGACTTTGGGAGGAAAACCATGCAGACACGGGGAGAACATGCAAACTCCACGCAGGGAGGACCCGAGAAGCGAACCCAGGTCTCCAAACTGCGAGGCAGCAGCGCTACCACTGCGCCACCGTGCCACCCATATATAAAGTCAAAACTTGAATATATAAAGTCAGCGTTGGAATATATAAAGTCAAAACTTGAATATATAAAGTCAGCGTCAGAATATATAAAGTCATTCCTGATTATATAAAGTCAACATCGGAGTATATAAACTCACTCCTGAATATATAAAGTGAAAGTCAAAATCTATTGATTGAAATGACACTGAACTGAACTAAGTTAACAAAAACATATTCAGAAAAATAAATTAAAAAAACACTGTTCGGTTAATGTTTTGAAAATGATGCATGTGCCCTGCCTAGGATTGGTTCCTGCCTTGCGCCCAGTGTTGTCTGGGATTGTCTCCAGCAGACCCCCGTGACCCTGTGGTCGGATTCAACGTGTTGGGAAATGGATGGATATTCCAGCGCTGACTTTGTATATTCCGACGCTGACTTTATATATTGAAATTTTGACTTTATATATTGCAGCGCTTACTTTATAGCTTGTATTCCGACGCTGACTTTATATATTCAAAATTTGACTTTATAGATTCCAGCGCTGACTTTATATATTCAAGTTTTGACTTTATATATTCAGAAACAAGTATTGACTTTATATATATCGACGCTGACTTTATATATTAAAGTTTTGACTTTATTTATTCCGACAGTGACTTTATATAATCAAGTTTTGACTTTATATATTCACGAATGACTTTATATATACAAGTTTTGACTTTATATAGTTAAATGTAGTCATCATTGCATAACTTTTTCTTTACCATAGAAATTTAAAGACTAAATTCAACTTCCATTCCTAACAAAGAAATTTCACGCGACTAAATAGAAGCTACTTATATCCAAATTCGAGCTATTGAGCCGTCGCCTGCCTGCCTGAATAAATCGCCTTCGCTTCGCTCTTACTTTTTTAGCGTTCATTTAATCATGGCTAGTGGCGGAAAAATTATAAAATGGAAGGAGGATTACACTGAGTATGGCTTTACCAAAACAATTATTGATGGCGAATCGATTATTCATAAAGCTTCAATTGGTGATCTGTTTTTCTGTGTTAACCTTATATTTTTTCATACTTCTTCTCAAGCCAAGGGGGTGCGAGGCTAAAATGAATCGAGAAGCGCTGATCACTGTAATCGGTGTACCAGGAAATCATGCATTGACAGAAGTTCCCTTTGCTTGTGATTAAATGCGTGATTTTTAACACGTTATGGAGCACATGCATCGAAGCTTCTCAGCTGTGCTTGTGCTAAGAAAATGAAACATTTTAAAAATAACACGATTTTCAATGTAACCTTTTGTAAGTAGTGCCTGGAGGATTCAGTGTGGAGAAACTCTAGACACAGCGTGTGTATTAACTTGTGGATTTTTCTGTGAGTATTTGGTAGCAGCGTCACAAAGTCGTAACACTGCGTTAGCTGCGGAGCGCAGCTCAGAGCGAAATGAGGTGAATGGGAGGGGAGATGATGATGTGCTCCCCCACCCACCTTAACTGTCAATCCCCCACAAACACAGTCTGTCGGAATTTGCATAAGCACAGCCCCTCACCTGCAATTTTAACTTAGTTACAAAGTGATCAAAACTCTCGTTTATATCCTGCGCCCTCTCATTAAACTTGTATCCCGCATTACCCGTGGGCATGACAAACGCCAGCGGCAGCCTGTCTATGAACTTAATTTAAACTTTAGGTGTACACCGTGCTTTGTTTCCAAAGTAGCAGCACTCATGAATATGGTTGTATATGTCACTCGCTCGCTTCTTATTGTTTCGCTGCCTTCTGAATTATATAATGCATGTTTTCTTCAGCGCTTTTTGGAGCTCTTCCTGGTTTTCTACGTTGACAGTCAGTTCACGTGATTACATGGGAGGCGTGATGATGTCACACGAAACCTCGCCCCCACAGCTTTCGAGCTCAACTCCATTACAGTATATGGCGAAAAATAGCTTCCAGTTTTGACCATTACGTGTAGAATTTCGAAATGAAACCTGCCCAACTTTTGTAAGTAAGCTGTTAGGAATGAGCCTGCCAAATTTCAGCCTTCTACCTACACGGGGAGTTGGAGAATTAGTGATGAGTCAGTGAGTGAGTCATTTAGGGCTTTGCCTTTTATTAGTATAGATTTGTAAAAGCAGTTTTAATGTCTGTTTTGCGCCATCTATTGTAAGGACAGAGACATAGCAACCAGATAGGCATACAGACACGCACTCTTTATTATCGGGAATATGTTTATTAAGTTTTATCCAAAATATTCTTCCATACACAACCACTTACTACACGAGAGATATTTTGTATGAACCATCTAAATTGAAACTGGAACACCTCAAGTTTACAATCAAATAGGTTTGAGGTGAAAAAGGACAAACCAGAATAACACGGAGAACACAAGCAGACTTCACACAATTCTTGACTCAAACAGAACATTCTGGGGCTGTCTGGTAGCAGCACTCACATTGCAGTAGGACTCACTGCTTAGTGGCATTTTCAAATTTAACATCATCAGGTGGTTCTCCTCATCCTCATTCTTATCAGCATAATGTCTTGTGCACAATGCATTCCTAGTGTTGATATCCTTTCTTTCCTTTTTCTTTTAACTACAGTGGCTACGTTTAATAGAGGACATTGTAATGGACTTTACATACCTACTTGCTGCCTTGACTGCGAAAAACTTGAAGCAGAACTAGAAATGCTAACTGGAAACGTTTATGTTGCATGTGTGCACACAACCCCAAGGGTAAAGCTAGACGTCCATAAGGCCAACAGAGGTAGACCCATGTGACAAAAAAGGGTTACATCTCCGGCACAAAGACACAAAGACAATAAGAAATTACATTGAGCATATTGTGGAAAATTAGGAAAAATTCTTAAGTAGACAAACTTGAGGGTAGTTATAAGCATTATAATAATACATTTAATTACTGAGGGAAGCTTATTATGTATTTTTCACATCTGGTGGGGCTGTGGCCATTAATGCACAAACGTCACTGATAACGAGCATGCTAGGCATCCATGGAACAGAACCATTGGCACACATTGATCAGCACTTTGTCCAGCACTTGTTAGATCCATTGACCAGGATCATTTGAGAATAGCATGGCTGACCAGTGTTTGAAAATGCATTGCAAAAATCTCACCTCATCAACATTTCATACCAGCCTTGAGGCCACCATGGAGAGCTGCCACCTTTACCCAAAGCCAATCCTTCAATCTAAAATTACATTTCAGTGGTGATGCCAATCCTGTTTTACAGGCCCACTAGCCCATGATAAAAAAGAACATTTCTAAAAATTAGAGTTAGGTAATTCTTAACACAGCATTTCTAAAAAGACTTATTCATTCATTTTGCAGTATAATCATAAAAGGATGGCCAGATTTGGACAGTAAATACTTTCCATGTCATTATTTATGATGGTGGCAACGGAAAAAATGCATTTCAAACTCATCATGCAGATTTAGTAGAACAGATACTGAGCATAACACAAATCACCAAGCCAATAATCACATTCCTAATAAAAGTGACCAACTGGTGCTATAGGTGATACACAAGAGGACACTAGACAGCGGCTGTACAGATTCCATCAAGGGCAAGTGAAGGAGGGGACATCATCAGGTATGCAGGACTCCTTGACCTTTGACCTCCTACATGCCAGTCCCAAAGAATGGCTCTATGGGAGGGTGGCCGGGAGCGTGCATCGCAGGGCCCATGGGGGGTCATAGATTGGCATTCTTATTAAAAGTCTGAAATTCCTAACAGTTCTTATTTTTGGGCCATTTGACAGAAAGAATTTAAAAAGAACAGCCCACAATGTGATTTTTCAGTTTTAAATTCCATCTCAATCCTTGACAGAATTAATTATCTTTACCTCTAAACGGTTTAATCCCAGCATTTTTAAAGTCAAGCTGTTATTGATTTGAATACAAGTATTTGTGAAGCCTAATACGTTCACATTTTACACGGTCAGAATACAGTGTGGGTGGGCTGCCAGCATTTACTTCTGTTTTCATGCTGAGGCCTTTTACCTTTTCCTACTAGAAGCAGCACTCTGTACTTTGACTGAGCACTACTCTGACCGACTATGTCTGGACACATTGGTCAGAAAATCTTTCAGATGAGCACAGCAATGTAGTTTGCATTTTTTTTAATCACATCCTCAGATGGCTCCTTTTTATCCATTTTGTTACTTTACTTCAGGACTTCTTAGCCTACTTGAACCATCAACCCATGTGGCTCACCAATCAGGATTCTTTTTTAGGACTGAGGATCAACTTCTTCCTATCCCATTATGTCCATTCCATTGTAGCATCTGGAATGCCACATTTAGCAAAAGCAGCACCATTGTCCGTATTTATCAATCCTGTCAGAATTAGTCCCAGACATTTCACTAAATGTTTGACTAGGACAAGATTCTGTCCTACCTGAGAGTAGGAATTGAGAAGTAGTTATGATGCGTCCTAAACCCACTCAAGGAGTAGGAGGTCACATTTGAGAATAAATTACATCACAATTTTATGGCACCCTTTACTACAAATTGGCACTTATGATGATATTTTATAATTTTTACCACAAAGATGATAATAATAATAATAATAATAATAATAATAATAATAAAAGTAATAGAAGAAGAAGGAAAACATAATAAAGTAGGAGATTGTGCTAAACTGCATGTAATTGTTGCCACATCGCAACAACATCAAGAATAATCAAGAGTAATACAAGATGGAAAGACTGAGACACACAAACACAGAAGGAAAGTTAATCATGAAAAAAGACAAGTTTATTTATTTAACAATGAATGATCTACAGCCATACTTTCTGAAGAAACCTTCCCGTGTAACGCAACAGTTATACTGAAACTAGCTTGTTGTTCTTACGCTGTTTCTGAAGTCGCATTCACTCGTTCAGTGTTCCTTATCATCTTAACTTGCAGTGTCCCTCTCCATTAGCCCTCCTTATCTTCTCTGAGGATCTCCAATGACTTTGAAGCCTCCGCCCTGCTTCCTGAACCTTCCCAAGTTTGTAAACTGTAACATGAATGTTCCAGGGGTTCATGGAATGCCAAGCTCAGCGTACCTGTGTGACATTTCGTAAATCACCCACCCTGCCCTGCTTATCTTCAGGGTAACATGCTGGCTACAGCAATACCATTTGCATACCCCCTGTATGTTGGTACAGCAATATCACTTGTGATTCATATATGTGTGCTCATCCACACTTGTGGTAGTGATCTTTATGTGCATGTCGATTTGCATGTACGCAACTTCCTTTAACATTACTTCATGTGAAGTATTGGAGAAATGTATGATTTTGCGTATTACCTCACACAGTATAACGGCGATGAAAAATTTGAGAAATTTGTTTGTGACATATACAAATCATCACATTTTCCCTGTGGTTAAAAAAGTAACATCACAACACTTAGTTTCTGCTGACAGAGCATTGCTTCTTCATGTATTCGGATCAATCACATTTCTTACAAATATTATTCCATCTCTGTCAAAGTGATATGTTTTTATGAGTTCACTGTTACCCAGTGTTTCCAAAACATTCAGTCTTTCCTATGATGTGCTTGCCATACTCTGCCTGAACACCATCTTCTGGCAGCTGACAGTGAGGTGGGATAGCTCATGAGCTTTCCTAAATCCTAGTCAAGTTAGGAGTAGTTTCTTAAATTAGGAAAATTGATCAAATGCTTTCACTCCTACTTCTAAGAGTAAGTCCAAATGTTTGTCACTCTAAGATTTTTGAGCCACTTAGGACCATTTTCCTACTTTAAGATGCTTGATAAATACATACACAGATATTCAAAGTGTGTATTAATTTGATTAATAAAAAATAGCACAATTTGACTAATGGCAGAAGGTAAAGTTATACAACAAAATCACTAGCATTAAATAAACAGTTTAGATGTACTCTATATATGGCTCCACACTTTCCATATATGCACTTTGTAGGGTTACTTTGAAACTAAGAGTTCACTTGAACTTCATGTAACGCTGACAGGTTTGCTGTAAAACAACAGAAGATGGTTGAGAAAAGGATCCGAATAATGTGCATATGTATTTAAATCCACCTTGTAATGCCAATTCAAGAAAATGTTAAGCAAAAAGGAGGTCAAAAAAGCATACAGAAGTCCCAATAATACCTTTCAAGATTTTAGCCATCATCTATCTAATGAATTTGTAAGTTTTCTTAACTTGAAGAATCCTAAAACTAAAATATGTAACCATGTTCACTGCTGTCTTTTATAGGGGTAGCACAGTGGATTTCAAGCCACAAGTTAAATGACTAACAACGGTGTTTCTGACAACCAAGCAATGACCCTGCATGAGGAAGAAACCAAAAATTCCAGAAACTGTTAAAAAAGCTTTATTGGACAATTTACAGCAATTCCCCTTTAGTCAAAATGCTCTCCTTGGGATGCAATACACTCAGTGTGCTTCTCCCATTCCAGAACACATTTCCTGTACTCATTTTTTCTTACCATGTCTACAGCCTCTTGTATTTTTTCCTGGATTTCTTCTATGCTGAAAATCTTCTTTCCCTCAGTCTCAGTTTTTATTCTGTGAACACAAAATTCTGAAAGGAAGTGAGATCTGGCGAATAAGTTTAAGGTGTAATACAATAGCCACCTTGTTTTTCAGTCAAAAATTTTTACACTGACAACACAGTGTGTGTGCACTGTCATGATTTTGGATGCATTTGTCTGGACATTTTTTCCTGATACTTTCCCATGGACGGCTCAGCAGTGAAATGTAATGTAGCTGATTAGCTGTCTGTCCGTAGAGAGCAAACTCTTTATGAACAAGTGTGCAAACTCTTTATGAACAAGTGTGCAAACTCTTTATGAACAAGTCTATCAAAAAATGCAATCATCGTCATCTCTTGAATATCTACACTTAAAAATAAAAGTGCTAAAGTGGTCCTTCAGAGCAGTGCCATAGGAGAACAATTTTTGGTCTCCAAAAGACCCAACCACATGACGGTTTCAGATAGAATTGTCTATTTAGATCTGTAACAGGCTTCACAGAGTAATTAACCTTAAAGAGATGGTAGTTGATTTGTGAATTCCCAATGGGTCCCTGATTTTGAAAGGATTCTCACTGCATACAGCAACACAAGTCCAACAACAAGTCAAGGTTTTCTTAATTTGTTAGTGTCCTGCTAGATAGCCTATCATACATTAAAAAATTCATTTTTTTCTTCTACATGATGTATTAGGACATTTTTCAAAGCACAAAGAACCAACTTCATGTGCAAGAACCCTTCTCAGAATACAATGGTTCTTTTTCAAGCAATAGTTTTTCAAGGAACCACCCCTTAAAGAACCATAAAGTGCCATTACAGAACCAGTACTATTTAAAGGGTGCCATGGTGGCTTACTGAAAAAAATGCTCATGTCACATGTACAACTGTAGAGTAAATGCTAGAAATATGCATTCAATCAACACAGGGTGATACTACTCGACAGGCTGATTAACCAGACAGTGCAAATACGATACTTAGTGGGATATTCAAGAGCTACACCTTACTTCCATGATATTGACTGATTCCAAGAAAATTCTGGTCCTCCACATATCTGTGCTAAAAAATGATTGAGCCAAAACAAATTGGCAATGTGTTGACATGACCACCATAATGTTAAAACTATTAAATTAAATGAAGACAATATATAATGTAGGGTTCCAGCATTTAATTCAAAATGTTTCTGCTTTATTTATTTATTTATTTGTTTATTTATTTATTTATTTTTTGTTTGCTTGTTTTTTCTCTCCTCCTGGCCATCTAACCTTATCATCATAGTCATCTTTAGAGACTTAGAACATGACAATGTATATAAGGACTTTGCTTTTCTACTAGTTACATATCTATGTTATGTAAGCTCACATTGATGTATTTTTTATTACTTAATCATTATTATTCTTATCTAATTTAATGTGTTTTGCTTTTCTTGTAATTATTTCTTTGTCATTTTTTAAGCATTTTGCCCTACATCCTGTGTATGAAAATGTGTTATAGAAATAAATGCTGTTGTTCAGTTCCCACCTCTGAATTATTAACGGTGTGTCACTTAAGTAACATTTGATCTAGCTGTAAATGCTCTAGCTCTGTACTATCATATTACACTCTGTACAGAATGGCACTATAAAAATAAGGGTGTTTGTTTAAGTCCAGTTCCTTAAGCACTAGGTCAAGTCCCCTAATCAATCAAATGTCAGGAGACGGCAGTTTAACTATTCTAACATATTCAGTATACAAATTAGTATGAGTTTGTGCCAAAAAGTCAGCATCTGGTACTAATGGGAAGCAATCACTCACAGTCATTTATTATTTTTCTTACTCTACATTGAAAAAAATGAGAGGTTCACTAATCATTGACTTTTCAGACCTGCTTAGTCCATTTCAGAGTCAAGTGAGGACCGCGTCACAACCAGCAGGTCAGTATTTAACACTGACAGCAGTGAAGGTGATGAATGGCCTGCTCTCACCTTAAAATCCTATGCAACATCAAAGCAAATTATTATCTCTTTATTCTTTAGAACTGTCTCTACAGTCATGATCTATACATCCATCTGTTTTCTAAAACCACTTATTCAATTACAGGGTTGCAGAGAGCAAAACATGAAACAAAAATAAATGGATCAGCAGTCAAGTCACCCCAGGACAATTAAGATGCAGCCACCTTCCCAAACTGCACATTATTAGGATGCAAGAGTAGCATCAGATGAAAATGAACATGAACACAAAGAGAAATAGCAAACTCCACACCAGCAGTTCCTAAGCTG
Organism: Polypterus senegalus; assembly: GCF_016835505.1. Taxonomy (NCBI): domain Eukaryota; kingdom Metazoa; phylum Chordata; class Cladistia; order Polypteriformes; family Polypteridae; genus Polypterus; species Polypterus senegalus. The sequence goes on along the minus strand of NC_053165.1, from coordinate 119,645,318 downwards.
GGAATCCAGCACAGCTGCCTTGTTAAGCAATAGCAGGAGCCTACACTGTGCTACTAGGAAGATAATAATCAGAAAAGATCCCGTTTTGAAACTGCTCCACTAAAATTCAGAATCCTTTTAATTGTTGCTTCTATCATAACCATACATTTTGAATGAAGCTGGAGTAAAATGATATTTATAACAACATTCTCAGTCTCATTTAATTAAATTCAGAGTTACAGCAGTGCCAGAGCCTATCAGGGCAATAAAAGGAACAAGACACAATCCAGCTTTGCAGAAAAAAAGTCCATCGCAAGGTCCACTCCTGCCCATGAAGCCAGTTTAGAATTGCCAGTTTACTTGTTCATCATTGAAATGTTTTAGGAAAACCATAACATCCTGGGGGAGATCCAAACAGTCTTGAGAATGGCATGCAAACTCCGCACAGAGTGCACATGAGATTCCAACCCACAACACTGAATATGTGAGGTGGCATCACTGACAGCTCCACCACCCTACCAGCAGTAAAATTAGCATTTACAAGCAGCCAGAGTTCAGAACTCAATTGTAGCTTCATCCAATATATGCTTCTGCATAACACAGCATTTGATTATCACTTCTTCTTCTTCCTCTTCTTCTTTTGGCTGCTACCATTAGGGGTTGCCACAGCGGATCATCTTCTTCCATATCTTTCTGTCCTATGCATCTTGTTCTGTTACACCCATCACCTGCATGTCCTCTCTCACCAAATCCATATCACTAGAATTCATAAAATGAGATTACATTTTGCCAATAATTTCTGAACACTAGTTACAGCTGACTAGTTACATTTAACATTTGTTCTTGTTGTGTTGTATTTTACTCTTGGTGCATTAGAAATTATATTTATATACTGTACATTTTCTCATGCGATAATTTTGACTTAATTAATCTCCAGTAGTCTCTAGATCAGCTACCCTTACTGTCGAAGCCTCACTCCCTGACAATTTCAAAACTGGAATATGCTCACTTTGAAAGCCAAAACATGGAAAAAAGTGAACCAGGTAAATTCACTCCTCAAGTAACTGAGCAAATGGTTTGGACAGTTAACACTCATGAAGCTGTAGGACCAATCTGCCTCACATTTTTCTGGAGTTTTCTCTAAAATCACTAACTCATCGCTAAATCAGGCAATCCTCACACAGGTTTTCAAAGAGCCACCGTTGTTTCCGTGCCCAAATGGCCCAGAGTTAGATGTCTGAATGATTACAACCTAGTTGCCCTCACCTCAATGACCATGAAATGTCTAGAAATGCTTGTGCTGTCATACATCAATAGCATTATTCTTGCATCTCTGGACCCTGTGCAGTTGGCTTAACAGCCAGACAGATTTGTGGATGATGCTGTATCACAGACCCTCCACACTGCTCTTCATCATTTAGACCAGATGGTCAGAACACATATAATAGGATGATATTTATTGATTACAGCTCAGCTTTTAATACCATTATCCCTTCCTAACTGGTAGCAAAATCAGACAACGTTTACCTGACCAATTCCATCTGTAACTGGATTTTTGATAGATAGAGATATACAAACACACTATGGTCTGAACACAAACCAGAATGACTAAAAAGGAAGAAAATGTAAAAAGAAAGAAAACTTCTGACTTGACTGTAACAGTCACAATGTGGCATCATGTAGACGTATTGCTAAAGGAGCCAAAGTAACGTTTCTCGACACACTTCTCCACTGGACTCCTATATTCTGTCCCATCCCCTTTATCAATACACCCTTTAAGTACAGAATCATCTGAGAATTTCTGCAAGTGACATGACCTGGTGATATATTTATAGTTGGAGGTGTGCAGGGTGTTTTGTTAGAAGTGGCAACAAAACATCATGACCAGTGATGCAGAACACTGGAGCTCCACAAGGTAGCATTCTGAGCCCAAACCTGTACTCTGTACTCAGTATTCACTCATGGCTGTACAGCCAGATATGACACTAATCATATAATTAAATTTGCTGATGACGCCACAGTCATCACCCTCTTTAAGAACAACAATGAGACAGCATACCAATCGGAGGTTAACAGTCTATCTAACTGGTACCATGTTAACAACCTCTCCTTGAACATAAACAAAATTAAAAATATGATTCTGGACTTCAAGAGGGAACAGATGAACCACCCACCAGTCTGTATTGATGGAGCCTGCTCTGCTTGCACCAGTTTGCAGTGTTGGAGAGAGTGGATAGTTTTAAATTTCTCAGCCTTCACATCTCAGAAAAACTAAATTAGTCACAAAACACAGCTGCCATCATTAAAAAGCACAGCAATAATACCTTCACTTCCTCAGATGCTTCAGGAAGTGTCGTATGCAGAAACAAATACTGGTTAGCTTTAACTTCTGCACTACTGACAGTGTATTGACAGGAGAGATCGCAGTCTGGTATGGGAACACTACAGCCTAGGAAAAGAGATAGAGAGGCAAAGGATGGTGAAGCAGGTACAGCGTATCACTGGCTCTGCTCTTCCCAAATTTTAATCCATATAAACTAAACACAGCAGCAATGGGATTCATTTAATACATCGCAAACCTACCCACTCTGGGTACACTCTGTTTTCCAAACTGAGATCAGGCCATAGGTAAACAAGTATCAAGAAGAAGCCAGTATCAAGAACAGTTTTTACCTCTCTGCGGTCCATCTTCTCAATAATGTGCATCGCAGTAATAGAATAAATAAACTGTACACTAAAGACACACTAACATCTGTTAGCATACTAAATAGTCATGTAAGTGTTCTGTCTTGTACTTGTTTTGTCTTGTATTTTATAGTATAAAAAGGTGACCTGTCCGGTATTTCATGTACATGACTGGACAGATTAAGTAAGTGTTTCTTGGTACATTTGTACAAATGGCAAATAAAGAATCTATCTTGCGCTCTCTGTTATGTTTCCATGTAGTGTTTTATTGTACAATGTACCATCCACATGCTCTGAACTGTATTTGTGATCTTAACACTTCTGTGCCTGTGCTTATTTTTTATCAAGTGCTTGTTTCTCACAAGAAATAAAGGTGTCTTCAGTTCCAAACATTTCTTGTTACATAATACTTCTTCAGAACATAACCCCTCCACATCTTATGACTTATCTAATGTAAAACAAATATCATCTGGTGCACCCGATCGTGGGCTTTCAAAGGCAGTCAGAGGTTGCGTGAGTAACTTCTGAATTATTGGTGCGGCTGTCTTTTTACATCAAATTACACAGAGGCCCAACCAAACGGTGGTGTAAATCACTGCCACCCACATGTTCAGTTAATACATTGTCATTACCTCTGAGTCAGCTCATCCTTAAAGCTTCTGACTGCTCCAGAATTTGAAATGAGTGCTTTCATTTTAAATTCAGGGTTGCTTAATTCTGAGGTAACAGTTCATGTCCCAACAGAAGGACTTCACCGCTGGTAGTAACATGATGGGATGATGGCATGACAGGTGTTTGTGGCCATTACCTCAGCCTGGTCACTGATTGTGTGGAATTTGCACATTCTACTTGTGTTTATGCGAGTTGTTTTCTAGTTTTGCCCTTCCATCCCAAAAATATGCAGTTTGGGTTAATTTTTGACTGTCAGTTGGTCCCATATAAAGGATGGTGGTTGTTTCCTGTGATGGCCTGAAATCTTCTCTAGATATGATTCCTGCCTCGCATGCAACACTTCTGTGATCTCTTCTACCTCCCGTGCCCCTTTAAACTGGAACAAGTGGGCTAAGTAAATAGGTGGAGTTATACATATTCTGCATGCCAAATTTTCCCCGCCATCCTTCATATATGACCAACTGACAGTCAAGAATTAACCCAAATTGCAAAATTTAGGGATGGAAGGGCAAAACTGGAGTATCTATCTATCTGCACTGTAATAAATGGCAGCACTGAGGGCCACCTGACCTACATATTATATTATATTATATTATATTATATTATATTATATTATATTATATTATATTATTTTATATTATGTATTTATGTACAGCTTTATTATATAGCTGCTGCCTGGCTTATGTTCAGGGTATTTCCTTCTTCAGCACTACCACAACATCTTGTGAAGTGTATGCTAACCCACTGCTCCTTTCTCTTAAACCACAACCATTATGATGGTCTCTCAGCTTCTTGTCTCACCTGGTACATTTCTTCTTGAACTGATGTTCTTCTAATGCCTAGGGTCTTCAGTGTCATCCATAGAGATCACCCTGGAAAACCCCTGACTCCATCCTTCACAGACAGACTATTTGGTGGCTGGCCTCCCACACAGTGTGCAGCTCGGGTCTTCCCAGAAGTAAAACATGTACATTTGCACATGCCTGGGCTTTGGGCTTTGATCTTGGTCTCAATTGACAGCTTATGCCATGATACACATAGCACCATCCATGAATTGGAAGTGTAGGCCACTGCCACCATGAAAGGGTGCTTAAGGTCCATCTCACGGCATACAGTGATGTGGCCGAATGCCTCACAGCAAGCAGCAGCATATAGAAGAAGCGCGCCATGTAGCTGTGTGTACCACTGACATGAACAGTACAGTGGGGGCTTCAGGTCCCACTCACAGCAGGCAGCAATGCAGGTGCACCCTGTGGCTGACAGGAACAGCTCAGTATTGTAAGCCACTATCATAGTGAGACACATTGCAAAGGCCGAATGATTGTCATACACAACCAAAAAGTTGGGAGTTTGGGCTCCCTATTTCACATTAGTGGGCTTTGGGTCTGTCTAGCATACAACATGAGTGTCAAGACAATAGTAATGGAGACATCAGATAACAGTGAAGAAAATTGCAGCAACCTTTACATAGTGTCCTGGGGTGCTAAGTTTTGTGAGGAACTCATGCACCACCTTTCTTCAAGAACCGGAAGTCTGAGTGTTACTATTAGTATATTATATTATATTATATTATATTATATTATATTATATTATATTATATTATATTCATCCATTTTCTAAGTACTTATTTTAAGGTCAATGTAAACTAGAGCCGATCCCAACAGCAATCAGTGCAAGCAAGTTTCAAGTTCAAGTATTATGTTTGAGATTCAAATTTATTGTCATTATACCCATATGCTGATACTGTATGTTGTGTGACAAAGTGATATTTAGCTAGCGCTCAAGTTGTAAGCATTGAAAAGAAATACAGAGACAACAGCAAAACATCAACAGGTAACAGATCATTATATCATGGGGCAACACACTGGTTGCAGTAAGTAGCACTTCTGTCTCATGGATTCAGTATCCTGATTTGAATCCTGATGCCAGTTGTTGCCTGTGTGGACTTTGCATATTCTCTATGAGTTCCCTGTTTTCCTGCATCTCAAGAAACTTGTGTAATAGATTAATGGATTATTTCAAATTGGCCCTGTGTGGGTATACAGTATGCATGAGTGGGCCCAATGATGGACTGGCACCCGCTAGACAAAAAATAAAGATCATCAGATGTTTTACCAACATATTCCTTTACCCTGTCTGCCTTATCAATTTGCCCACCTCAAAACACAACATCAACAATACTCAAAAGTCCATTTACTGGGTCAAGTACATTGCTAGAACGTCCTGTTAATGTCTTAGGATAGTGTCCTCTGCTGGTCTTAGTTGTCTATGCGTCCTTAAACTGCTGTGTTGTTTAAAAGTCCAGACAATCAGTAACAGGTTCTGGAGGGGCAGCTGCTCATCATAGTGTAGCATCTGAGTTCCATTTGTCCCCCAGGGCCCTTTCTGTTGATGGTCCACCCAGAAAGTACTGTTCAAAGGACAAACAACATGGTTAGTTAGGTTAGGTGGACTTTAGTCTCCTAGAGATCAATGTGTTTGTTACAGCAATGTGCAAACATAAACGATTGTTCCACAGATATAAGAAATAAGCCAAGAGAGAAGAATTGATGCTCAGTATTATGATTAGATCACACAAAGGTTTGTTACAGATAAGACCCTTGAACTATGCGTCGCTGTGTCACTTTTGTAATACCACTTGTGCCTTCAGAAACCACTTGGCAGCTGGGCTGTCTGTTATGCTTGTATCAGCACAGGGTAGACAGATATTGCCACTTGGACCTTTTACCTGCAAAGGAGATCCAGTAAAGTGATGTGGGGAATTGAATCAGGAATCCTATGAGATGTGAGTCTGCAGGGGGCTGCCTTCCCAACTTGTCACAGTGTCATTCTACATGGGATTCCACAGTCCCACCTTGTTGAGTAGTCATTATGTTAAACAGTAGAAGTTGTTAACCTTACAATTTCAACAAGTTGAGTCTATAGGCCATGTCTGTGTCCAACCTTGTTTTAAAATTGTTGCTGATTTTCAGAAGATTTTTTTTTTAAACTAAAGGCAATTTGCAGTTCCATCTTTTTTAAATAGATGGTATAGTGCCAGCGTGTTCCGTTTGATCCATGTCTATATTTTGCAATCTCCTCTAACATTCCTCAAAACTACTGAATTAATGGCCCTTCTCTCAAATACTGTAAAGGACACTTTGAAACAATTTAAAAAATAATTACACTGAACCAGTTAGGGGCAGATACAGGCTGTATAGCAGACAGTAAAATCATGATAAGCATAGATTTAAATTCTTCCTACACAGGGAGGATTTCAGAAAAAAAAAAAAAAAACGTGGAAATGCAGCTGAGTTGCGTACTTCCATGCCGGGATTAAATAATGTGCAATGGCTGCAGGAAGGTTAAGGCCCATGGGAGTTTGAAGTCAGTCAGAAATATTCCAGTCATTACCTTCTAAATGTAAATAAGAAAAAAAAATAGAAAACTACCGGACAAATATAACAATAATTAAATACTGACAATATGTGAGTTTTGCAAAAAGGATGCCCTGTCACCGAGTAACTGGATTAAGTTCTGTCTGGCCTGGCAGTTTCATGCAGAACTCCTGCTTGCATTCGCCCCCACACATTGAACACACTGGACTGTGCATTATGTTAGAAAAACAATCACAAAAACATAGGGAGGGAAAAAATACAGAATGCCCCTAGGAAAAAAGATGTAGCTGATAAAATGGAAGAAATGTTAATCCATTATTTTCAAAACTGTTACTTCATTTTAGGGTAAATTACCTGCATGGGAGAATGAACAACAGCTTCAACATGCATTAGCACTGATTCTACAAGTACCTGAACTGAATTAAAAGGTGCAACAGACATCCTTACACAAGAAATGGCATCTTTGGTGTTTTGATGATAGTGGTAGACAATGATGTCTCAGACTTGGCTTCATAAGTGCTTAACCGGGCTGAAGGTTTGTGACTGAGATGGCCATGTTACACAGTTTACACTACTCTTGTGCTCTTTAAACCACTTCCTAACCTCTCATGTTCTGTGGATGGTAACATTAATAATAATAATAATACATTTTATTTATATAGCGACTTTCCCATCCACAAGGAGCTTATAACATCGTGTTGTGTAGCACCAGAAAAGGGCTGTGGAAGTTAGCATTGACATCAAGGAAGATGCCTTTACTATCAGAATTGAAGTGTTTTGCTGTAAGAGGACTTTGATCACTCATAATCTCTTAGTGTTTATTTTGCATTTACTTTGTCCTTTGTGGAAGCCAGGGAACCTAAACCACAGGAAAATGCTCCCAACACTTTAGCCCCAGAGCCCTTCAGCCACACAACCATTCAGTCCTGTAGACTTCACTTGGTGTGTGTCACACATGTAATTGTCTCCTTGTTGAAAACAAGATCAAGGATGAATTACCTGATCAGTTCCCCTAGGTGTCTTTCTCCTCAGCTTTAAAGAAAGTTGTGTTCCTTGTAAAATACTAGCCAGTTGAACAGCCTTAGTGAGTGACACTCCTGATAAATATATTCCACTAGTCACCTCACTCACTAAGTGATGCAGATTTTCTCTTGAAGCCCCGGTAGTACACATCATGAGTTCATCATGGGCCACCTGATCTGCATGACAGTTTTATACACAACTTTAAGTATGATGGGATATTAATTGACATATTATTTCACCTGTGCAGAAGCATCTACTACTGACAGAATTTGTATCCTTCTTTAGCACATGTTCCCCTTATTTTATCATTTTGCTAGTTACAATAAAAGCATCACAAATCGAGTTAGAAACAATCAAATAAAGAGTCACCTTGTAACACCAGTAAGTTTACATTAAGTATAAATTTATTGCAGTGCAACAGTGAAGGCCAGTGCCAAACCAATGGTTTCTTTCTCCTTACCTCGCTCTTTTAGGTAGCTCACTGTCCTTAGAAGAATGGCTTGCTTGTTGCCACACTACAAGGAATCCTTGCAACTTTGGCACACTTTCTGTTTTTATAGGTTTCCTGTAACTTTCACTAAAGCTGCTGAACATGCTAGAATGCTGTGAGGAGGCAAGAAAAGGATATACAGGTACTGTATATGATCAGAGTGATATATGTTATTTTTTACCTTGATTTTCAGAAATCATTTGATAAGATGCCACATGCGAGGCTGGGCATCGAACTAAAAGAAGTGGGAGTTCAGGGGATTATGTGTAGATGGGTGCAGAAATTTCTGAAACACAAGAAGAAGAGGGTTATGTTACATTACAATCAGAATTATTATTAGTATTAATAATAATAATTCATTTTGCTTATAAGGCACTTTACATTTGTAGTAAACCTCAAAGTGCTACATAATAGAATTTAAACAAAGACACAACAAGATAAAAACAAAGATAAAACAATAATTAGAGGCAATTTTGTTAATATGCTCTCCTAAATAGAAAACTCTTTAACTGTTTTTAGAACAGCCCACAATCTGCTTTGTTCTCAGATTCTCTGGTAGGGCATTCCAGAGTCGTGGAGCAGCAACTTTAAAGGCTTGGTCACCCATTGTACGAAGTTTGGTCATAGGGGGACGAAGGCTGTAGATATTTGCAAGACAAAGGTTTCTTGTAGTGGATTGTGATATAAGAAGTTGCTTAAGGTGTTGTGGAGCATTTCCATGGATACACTGGTGAGTGAGCAAACAAAGTTTGTATACAATACGGAGGTGAATAGGGAGCTAATGAAGTGACCGAAGGATTGGTGAATTATGTTCATATTTGGCTGATGTTATGATTGCTATCCCTCAAGGATCAGTGCTGGGAACACTGCTGTTATTAATATATAAATGATTTAGATAGGAATATGAATAACAAGTAGGTTAAGTTTGTAGATGATACCAAGCTACCAAAGTGGATTGGCAGATAATCTTGAATCCTTTGAATCATTACAGAGGTACAGCATGCAGACTTGGGCAGCTTTGTGGCAGATGAAATTTAATTCATGTAAATGTAAAGTATTACATATTACAATGGGAGGTCTAAACCTGAAAGTACTATGTATGACAAGGATTTAGGAGTCATAGTGGACTCTAAGCTATCGACTTCCAGACAGTATTCAGAAGCCATTAAGAAGGCTAACAGAATGTTAGGTTATATAACACAATGTGTGGAGCACAAGGCCAAGGCGGTCATTCTTTAGTTTTATGGTGCACTGGTTAGACCTCATCTGGGGTACTGTGTGCAGTTTTGGTCCCCAGGCTACAAAAAAGAAATCTTAATGCTAGAAAACATCCAGAGAAGTGTGACTAGGCTGACTAGGGTATGAGTTAGGAGGAAAGATTACATGAGTTGAACTTTTTCAGTTTATCCAGTTTAACCAAAAGGAGATTACAAGGTTACATGATTGAAGTGTTTAAAATCATGAAAGGAATTAGTACATTGGCTATCAGTTTAAAATGAGTTCATCAAGAACACAGTGACACAGTTGGAAACGTGTTAACAGTACATTTTGTCCAACTGTTACAAAGTTTTTCTTCACAATGAGAACCATAGATGCTAGTACTGTGGTAGACAATAAGCCTTTAAGGACATTCAAAACTCAACATAATATTTTTTGGAGAAATTAAGTGAATAGGATTGGTGAGATTCATTCAAAAGGTTTCTAATTTTCTAAAGCTCATTGAAATAATGGAATACCTGCACATTCTGTTAGTTACTTGTCACTGATGCCATCCTTAGACTGATATTAGTCATCCATGCCATTAACATATTTACAAAGGCCACAATTCTGTGATCGCCCAGATTCACCTCCAGAAGAGCCTGGGTGGAAGGAAAAAACAAGAAAATTACAATTGAAATTTCAGCTGTCCTTCAACGTCAAGGTGTGTTAATGCAGGACTTTGCCATTAGACACTGCCATTGTATGCTAATCATTTTCCAGGTGAGGTGCAGAGGCTGGGACTTTTCCAGCACTTTTCCAGCACAAATCACATCAAGAAACCAAAGAAATATACATTTGTATTCAAAAACACTGAAGATGCTAATACTAAATTATACCTGTTGCTGAAACTAAATATTTCCATCTTTCTAGTTGCTGTAGAAGGAATTCAGTGTAACATTAGACTTGGTTTTCATTCTCTTTTTCACAATTGTAATATGAATGAACAGACAATTCATAACTGTAAGGTAAAGGCTGGCAACATCGTAAACTTTGCTAACAGAACTAAACACTAATAAAAATATAAAAATTTTGTAAACTGCTCATATTTAAATTAAAGCTGATAAACAATACTTCATCTGAATAACTGGATTAGCAGGTTTTTGGCAGCAGTTACATGCAACTGCTATCACCATTTCTACCTTGTGACAAACGGAAGTCATGGTGTGTAACGCCACATTTTCAACAGTATAAAGGTCAATGCCATGCACTTTCTGGTGGCCACAATTCTGCAAAGCAAACAAAAAAATGAAAGATTTATAATGTCTTGTGATTTCTGGTTTGTGTATTGGGATTAGTTAGTGTGGATCTTTTTGTGTTTAGTAAAAACCCTTGTTTGTGTCTTTGACTTTTTTCATCACACCCACCTCCTAGTCCTGTTAGTATTTCGCTCTGCTAAATTTCAGCCAGGCAGAAGAACTAGTGTGCTATATCATTTAAGAATAACCCCGCTGAGGTGTACTCCTCACATCAGACCATATATCCTAACACCCTGTTACCCTTCCTAATGACTTCTGTTTATTATCTGGATGTGGCCAGCAACTCCTACAGTATGTGTATTATTCACTAGCTGCAAATTTGTTGGAGTTTACCCTTGTGCAGTGACTTTTCAAATATATGCATCAAGGATTTATACGTGTACTGGCTGACCTTATTATGCACTCAAGTAAGCACACACCTTGAGCCAATTTACAATTGACCGTTAACATGCCTATCTTTGAGATGTTGGAAGAACCTGGAGAAAACCAGTACGGACACTTATTAGGGACACAGTTTCCCGTTTTGGAAACTGAACCCAGGTCTGCAGTTGTTTGGCAGAAGTGCTAAGTACTTCATCACACATCACACTACTATGCTGCCATATGTATATGTATTGTGAGGAACTGTTGGTTCTCCACTGCTTAAGAAAGCTTCCATTTGACATTTCATCCATCTTAAACCTTCATTTAAAGATTGCACAAGGCTAAGGAATGGTGGTACACCTGAAGCCATTAAAGGAACTCCTTGCCTGATGTCCACATAGTGAAAGACAGGGTACCTCTGACCATTGAACTGTTTTTCCAGAAGTGATTCTAAATGGTGAGTTTAAAGCTGATTTTAACTTCAATTTGACTGCAGAATTTTTAACGGATTGTCCCCAGATGTGTGTTCTTGTTTGAGAATCATGTCTGGCCTCGTAAGACTATAATCTAGGATCCTAAGGCATGCAAGTCCAAAAAAACACTTCCAAAATTAACCACTAGTGGGGAATATACCATCAAACTCCACTAGATAAAAGAGCAAACACAAAATCTTTATAAAAATAAAAAGGTTTATTTTTCACAAAATGCTCCATCACACAGTAGAGCTCTGTAGAGTACAAATGATATAAAAGATCTGCCTGAAACACGAGGCAATCCAAAAGAAGAAGAACCCACAATGAAATGCCAAGGATAGTCAAAATAAAGGTCAAAAAATCCAGTAAATCACAAAAAGCACAAGGCAAAGCAAAAACAGAAAATTCAACAAAACTCCCCTGCACATTAGAAATGAACCACCAGGAACTATGAGAGACCTCCAGATTTATAAAGCAGAGGGCAGTTACTGGCAATGATATGCAGGCGGCCACACCTCTTGGGGGACCACCCGCCACACACACTTAATTGAATCCAGTCAGCTTATATATTGTAAAAGCAACCACAGGACAAAGTTTGATTGTTGGGGCCCCTTGTAGTCAACCCCATATAATGTTAAGCAAAAAAATGCAATGAAAGCACATGTATAACACAAAAACAAGTCATCCTGACTTCAAAAAGGATTAGGAGCTCTTCTACATTTAAGGTGCGCTGGGAGGAAGAGGCGGGTCCAGGCAAAAAAACTCAGAGGGTGACATCAGATGGGTTGGTGTCAATCGTTCTTTCTGCAGAAGGGGAAGAAGAGTGGCCATTAATACACAGTGCCAACCCCTGTCTTGGTGGAGAATTGCTGTTACCCAGTCCATCAAACTGTTTCCCATGTGCATGTTTATGACAATACTTAGACACAATCACAAACAAAGTATAATGCAAATAATCGACAAAAGTAACATTAACATAAAAGAATCAAAAATGAACAAAACATACCTAAAACATAAATCTGAACTGCAGCCTTTGGGCCCTAAATGAAACACCATAGATGTATTTAATTTGCTTAATACAATTCAGGGTCACAAGAGGACAACTCCTGTCCCAAAACCATTGGGTCAAAGTCAGAAACCAGCTTTGGCCAGGGTGTCAGTCTATCTCAGAACCAGCCCACACATATACTCACACTTACACTTAGTGGATGCCAATTTAGAATCACCCATCAAACTAACAGACACACCTTTGGGCTTATGGGAGAAAAATCAGACCACCCATTCAATCGACTGCTGCTTTTATACAGTCAATTCAATGCTAACCAAAGCCAAATGTGAGGCACAAAACAGCAACCAATACAGGACAGTTAATGATGCAGGATGGTCACACTCCCATAGACCATACTAGAGATGCCAGTTAACCCAATATGCACCTCTTTTTGTTGTGGAAGGAAACTGGTGTAACCAGAGGAAAAAAACCTTACAGAACCAAAATACATTGTGCAGACTTTACACTGACCACGCTGGGAAGTAAGGCCATGTCCCTGGAGTCCTGTGGCTTGTTCTCCTATATTGATTATGAGCACAGTGTTCTAAGACACCCTTTTGTGAACTGACTGAGTTAATGAATGAGGCAGTTGATATTTTACGTGATTATCATAACTACTTCACCCATTGGTTGATTGATTTGCAAAACAGATATCTGAATTTGACAGCAAACAAATCGTCATGCACACATAAAGTTTATATGTTTTTTTTTTGCACTTCTAAGCAACTTCACTTTCCCACATGCCCTCTTCTTCTCCTCCCCCCAAGTCCGTTCACTTTTTTTTGCTTAATTGGACTATTTAATAGAAAGGAAGATGACAAACATCACACTCAACTAGGGCTTGTTAATTTGAAGTGTTATTTAAGGCATTATGGTGGCACAGTGCCTCACAGCTCCATTGCCCTAGATTCAATCACAATCTATGGATAGTTTGTACTTTTCTTTTCTATCAGCTCCTGTGGATTTTCTCTGAATCCCCTGATTTTGTTCTATATTCCAAAGATGCACAGGTTAAGTTGATGAATGACTCTAAACTCTGTGAGTGTGGACTAAGCTGACCCCCATCCTTGTGCTTGATGCTGCTGTAATTGTAAAAACCATGTCAAAATATGAATGGATACTGGGTAGCATCGTGGTGTGATGGTAGCATTGCTGCCTTGCAACAAAGAGACTGGCGTTTGAGTCCTGGGTTCTTCATGCATGGAGTTTACATGTTCTCCTTGTGTTCACATGGTTTTCCTCTCGCATTCCAAAGATATGTAGTTTAGGTGGGCTGGTGATGCTACATTTTCTCCTGTGTGTGAGTGTTCACCTTGAAGTGGGTTGACGGCCTGTCCAAAAATTGTTCCTGTCTTGCGCCTAACTTTTTGGTGAGGTAGGCTCTGGCTCACCCACAACCTTGCTTTGGGTATGTGGGCTTAAAAAAAATAGATGGATGAACTGGCCAGTTACCACCTCTTCTGTACACATCTACAGCCATGGTTCATTTCAGGATACCTAGTTATATTTTCTTTGGAAATTAAACAGTCTGAGCTTTCTGAAGGCACCGTTACTTGAAGAGCTTGTGAGAACTTGCATGTTTTTGAACAAAAGAAGATCACAGCAATCCTTTTGGAGAGTAGATCTACAGGTGTAAGCTTCAGGGAGTCCAAAACAATTACAACACACATTAAAGCAGATTGTAGATGACCTGCAACACACACTCTAAAAACAAAAAGATGCCTAAAACAGCTGCAAAGAGCTGGTTCGAATACCAACATCAAGAGCAAGGCAAGTGGGATAGACAACTACATGGAGCAACCCATGGGGAAACTGGTGTGGAATGGTCATGGTTAATATTTTTTAAAGCCTGACAGGACATGAGTGCTGCCAGCTGCAGATCAGAGGAGCTGCCATTCCAAACATAAATAAAAGCCAACATGCTGTCATAATATCAAAACATTAAGTAAGAGGATTAAAAGTGAAATTCTGATTAGCTCATCTTTGCTTTTACTACATTTATACAATACTTGTCTATTGATGACAAAAGTACCGTAATTATTTATCGAAATAAGTTTAAAATGTAGGGCAGCTTAGGTTAATTAGGAACAGCATGGGGGTCTAGAGGTTACAGATCCAGCATCAAGTTTTTTTAATCCAACATGGTGTTCAGTGTCTTTGTGTGGATCTTCATCATGGAACTCTGTGTTTTTCTCTCACACCCCAAAGGTTAGTTGATGACTTGGCTGAGTGTGACAGAAGGCCACCTTTTTCGATCTTGACTTACATGTAAAGTATCTGGGATATCATCAGTGCAACACAACCCTAAACTGGACTAAGCCAGTTTGGGAATGGTATGCTATATAGGATGACTAGTAGATGTGCTGAGCTTTTCCTGGTTATATTTCTGTATTGGGTTATGGTATTAAAGCAAAAACTGATGTGCTTTTAAATGTTGATCATTTTTTCATTGACATGTCAAGTGCTAATTTTCCATCTGTCATCTACAGTACTACTCTATTGATTCCTTGCGTTCATCAGTTGAGAATTTGTTCTTTTTGTGTATAGCTGAATTCCATAATTGCAGTAACTCCTCGCTGGGTAGAAACTATGAATGTTGCTTCTTTGTACTTCCTTGCATGCTGTGGTTTCACAAATAGATGTTTAATTACACATTATTGAAGTTTATGGCTTATTGAATAATTCAATCCATGGGCTGCAGAAATCATCTACAGTAGAGACTGGGATGATTGGGGTTTACAGATATCAGTGAAAGTCTTATTTTTTTATAGAAGACAGCACAGGGGCAATATTCAATAATATTATAAGGATGATTCAATCAATGTTGATTTAAAATTACTACAAATCACAACCGTTCATTGGTGTCAAAGCCTAAAATTGTAACACCTTCATCATAACTTGAATAAATGTCGACCATCAAAAACTGTACAAGTTACTAGTGTCATCTTCCATTGTTTTCTTTCTATTATGAAAAGCAGCATGGCATATGCTAAAAAATCAAAATGCATTTAATTTCTCAATTGCACTTAACAACAACATGCAGGTTGTAGACATTGGAACCCAGACATTCCCATTTAATTATGATGATATTCCAAACAAAATATGCAATTGATGTCAATAAACAAACAAAAGTCACGGTCCTATCGCATGGAACCTTTTCTCAGCTGGTAAAGACTGTGAGAGTGGTGTGTTCTCGTAACAAGTGACACGTCCTTCCACGAACTGTAGGATATGTAGTGTGAAGCAGGAAGGGGCAGAATCAGTTGCCCTTTCTGGGCATCTTCTCAGCACTGTGGATTGAAAAACAGTGCTTAATGTTGGCACCAGCAACCCCTCTCGACCCAGAGTGGAAATGCTTATCTCAGAAGAGCTCAGAAGATGATCTTACTGACATGCATGTGTAACAAGGTGTATGATAGCATTGGCTTCTTCAGAATTGCAAGATTTTGCTTTCATAAAAACTGTAGTTTTATCAGTCCATCTATAAGTTATTGTCACATGTACATAGTGCAATGAAATTCCTATCTGCATGTCTGACCAACACAAAGCAGGCCACCTCTGTCCTAGTCCAGTGGCCTGAATCTCACTCCGTTGGCTATGTATAATATAACATTACAG
This sequence comes from Polypterus senegalus, assembly GCF_016835505.1. NCBI lineage: Eukaryota > Metazoa > Chordata > Cladistia > Polypteriformes > Polypteridae > Polypterus > Polypterus senegalus. Next base: position 119,629,074 of record NC_053165.1, on the reverse strand, counting down.
AGTAATAGGTAGTGATAAATGGAACAGCTGAGTTTCCTTCTGCATACAGTTTTGCAAAATTGATACCAAACTTTGCTTTGCATACTATTTTGCAATTACAAACCTCACTAATAAAGGGAATTTCAAAAGTGTTTTGGGGAGTTGAAAGAAAGGAACATTGCTCCTTAAAGGTTTGACAACACTGTACACTCCTTCTGGATCCTTACATTTCTCAGAAAAGGATCTACATGAAAATAAACGAAGAACAACTGTGCTTTGAAATGCTTATCCAAATTAATTGAGAAGAAATTGCTGTATGTGCAGTCTTAGATGAGGTCTTGCTTTGGCCAGTACAAAACTTTTGTGTGCTGAAAATGATGTCCTCCCATCAGCCCCAGTGTAATTCTTCTGCCAGTTGGGAATTATAGCGCATGTATTGGCAGTGGTTTTTGTGTAGTTCATTACAACCTCGCTTCCCAATACACCATATAGCCTATATTATAAGTTGGACCATTGGCAATGCACGTTCTACCATTTTTGTGTTATTGACGAACAAACAAAGAGACAGACAGAGTATGAATTTATCTGTATAAACAGGGAAAGACACAGAACTCTGGGCCTCAAATAGAGGTGGTTCAAATACTGTAAGTAGAACTTTTCAATTACAGCCACACATTCTTTTGTTTCAGTATGAAAAGCTAACACCCCAGAGGGAGCACCTCACTGATGTATCTTTCATAAGTACTGCTCTTCAACAAACCATTGATGTAAGGATTTAAAAGTAATGTTTGCATATGGACTGAGGTTGTGAATGTTTGATATGCTTAAATTCTGTATCTATATTCAGGCTTGCCTCTTGTCATTCGTCATTACTGAACCACCTTCTCTGTTTGGCTTGATACTCAGGAAATGCCACCACTGAAGTTCTTTTTCATGTCATCACAGTGTGCAGCAGTGTATTTTGCAATCCTAACAATCACTTCAGTGTGAAGACAAGAGCGCAGGTCAGTTTGCGTAGGCATTGGTCGCGCATCCATTCTGTGCCTTGTACCTGACACTCAGCAGATGGCTCTGATGTTCTTCTTCCTATGAGCTGCCTCAGCAATGTGCTTCACATTCAGCAGACGTTGTTGCTGTTCATTTACTTTCTGCAGTGTCACCTTCTCAAGCAGTTTCCCATAAGAATGGGGTGAATCCCAACAAGTTTATGGAAGCTGAAGACTCTGAATTTGTATCATTAATAAAAGTTAGTTTTCAGAAATGAGTGTGGAGGCTAAACCCATATAATGTCCATTCAGCCTAGTGCTGTTATGGCAAAAGTGTGGGCAGGAAGTATTTCTTTGGAGTGACAGTTCAAAATTAAGTAATCTTGGCCCAGATAGCCCATATCTATGGCAGCACATTAGATGTCCATCCTGTGATGTCCTCAGATTGCAGTATACTCAAGATGGCAATGGGCTTGAGACTCTAGGGTAAGACTGGGAAGAGGGCAGACGTGTCCAGATGACCTGCTTAGTAAAGCCTCTGTCAGGTTTTATTCCTTTACATGTTTCTTCTCGCCATGTTTAGTCCCCCTCAAGAATATACAAGAAAAATAAAAGCTTTTGATCTTTCAATCTACCGTTTAAACTAAGCAATTAAAGGTGCGTTGTGGCTTCCGGGCAAAATCTGTGACATATCACCATTTAGCTAGTATTTAACTGTCTGCAAATTATCTCTGAATATACATAAAATTCCAGCTTTTCCCAATACATTTTAGTTTACAGCCTCAAGGGTAACACTTTGGTTTATATTATGTTGTGCCAGCTTTTGGTTTGCTAGCAAAAATGGCAATGTGCAAAGTTAGTAAAAGTGAAAAATAAAGAAATAGATTTAGGAGATTAATAATAATAATAATTTAAATTGAATAAACTTTAATGATGTAAAAATAGCAGGTAGAACAGAGGCTAGGACTGGTGCCTGCTCACAGCCCCAGAGATCTGGGCTCATTTCTCAGCCTGGTTATCAGGTGGATTGTTTTCGATTAACACATTCTTAAGTTTACTGGTGACTGTAAAATGACTGGGTGTGTGCCTAAGTGTGTCCTATAATGGACTGGCACCCCAGCCAGTACTGGTCCCTGCTATCAGTGTAATGATACAAGGACAACCTGTGGCCCTTATTACACCTTTAAGGAAAAAAAACAATTTAAGAAAATGAACTGAAGGCTAATATTAAATACTGTAATGAGTGACATGGCTGCCACAAGTATAAAGGGAAAGCAGATAACACAGAACGTGAACAAGAGAGAGACAGAAACTAGGCCAGGACTGCCATGGTTAGACAAGCTACAATAAGCTGAACAGGGTGTCTGGTGGTATTGTAATGTTGGCAAAGTACAGCGGACAGCAGTTTGAGAGGCTCAGGGACTGGTGGTGTATTATACTGGAGCACCTAAGGGAACTGTTCTGTCTCCCTTCCTGTTTACCCCTCTACACAACAGACTTCCAGCACAATACCAGTGCTTGCAATCTACAGATATTTTCAGATGACTTCTCCGTCATAGGCTGCATGTAAAATGGATATGAATCAGAGTACAGGAAAGTTGTGAAGGAGCTGGTGGTGGACTTCCAGCAAGACCAGTCACCATACTGGTGGAGGACATGGAAGTGGTGCAGGGCTTCAAGTACTGGACTGGTCTGACAATACAATGGTGCTGCGCAAGAAAGGACAGAGCAGACTGGGCTTGCTAAGGAGACTCCAGTCATTTGATGTGTGCAGCAAGCTGCTGGAAATGTTCTACCAGTCCATAGTAGTCAGTGTGGTGTTTCACAATGCAGTATCCTGGAGAAGAAACCTGATCTCAATTGGAGCACAATGCCTGAACAGAACTTAGCAAGAAAATCTTCTCCATCACAGAGCAAACCCTAGACACACTGGAAGCTGTTGTAGAAAAAAACATTGAATGCAAAATTAGATGCCATCATGAAAAATCTCCTCCAAGCCCTCCAGGAAGTGCTCTCTTCTACCTGATGTACTCAAGTTTTATCTATTTATTTATTTATTTATTTATTTATTTATCAATTGATTGGCTGATTTATCTGTTCTGTGAGTCTATATGTTTCTGCAGCTGTATGCATCTAAATTTCACCATGGGATTAATAAAGTTTATCTAATCAGATCTGAAACCTTTATATGGGTTTGTTCTAATAATAAAACAATGTAATTGTTTGAGAGACCACCAACAAGTATTGTGTCCTGATGATTCTTGGATTTATCTGTAGCATATGTCTGATCTCTAAAGTATTTTCAGCTGTGGAATGGCCAAATGGGGGAGGCAGCTTGATGAATGAGGTCTCCAGGACTCTAAACAAATCCAAATCATATTATGTGATATCATCTACAGTTAAATTCTACTCCGTACTTTTTTACTTTTATACTTTATTGAGGATTTGTTCTGCTCTGTGTATTGTATTGTATTGACCCCCTTCTTTTTGACACCCACTGCACGCCCAACCCACCTGGAAAGGGGTCTCTCTTTGAACTATCTTTCTCAAGGTTTCTTCCATTTTTTCCCTACAAGGGTTTTTTTTGGGAGTTTTTTCTTGTCTTCTTAGAGAGTCAAGGCTGGGGGGCTGTCAAGAGGCAGGGCCTGTTAAAGCCCATTGCTGCACTTCTTGTGTGATTTTGGGCTATACAAAAAATAAATTGGATTGGATTGGATTGTAAAGTGATTCATGAATAACTCCTAAATTAAACTAAGATGAGATTTAAAGGTCTTCTGTGTGCCAGTAGCTAAAGAGTCTGAAGTCATGGAGTATTCTGGGGCAGCAAGGTAGGAAGGCTTGAAACGGTGTGAGAGAAAGAGAGATGGATGGAAATTAAAAATGAGGTCTGAGATCAGATAAGGAGTGTGGGTTAGTTGGCAAGCCACCACAAAGGATGTAAATAGGAAACCTTAATGGTTTGTGTTATCTTTCAATAAAATTCTTCGGTAACTCTTTAGTTTAGGTGCTACAAAAATGCATCTATTACTCATTTACTCATCTGTAGCAAGACTGTAACAAATGCTTCTTTTGGTCTTCATAACACTTATCCAGCATCAGTAGACAGGTGTGGATATTGACATGACATTAAAATTACTTGTTAATATGAAGGATTCCCAGGTCTTATACTAAATATGTAATATTGAGAGAAATGTCTCAGTTAAGCCACTCAGACCACTTCAAAGTGACATTTTGCTAGTAGGTCACTTTGCAGAGATGAATGAACATTTTACTGATGCTTTGTAAGTGTTAAAAACACCCAAAGAAGTGTTTGTTAAGATCTTGTTACATAAGAGTATATGAGACATAGATTCATTGTTTCAGTACCTAAAGTGTTTACAATTCCTTTTTTTCACATTTTTAGCATTCAGTTTTGTCACTTTTATAAGAGGATGCAGCAAAAACTAAAAGTCCCCTTATTGCAATATTAGTGATCTATCTTCAAAACTGCCTAATCCATTTTAAGATATGCAAGGCTAGAGCTGATCTTGGCTGTGATGAGTACAAGGCAGGAAACAATCTTCGGTAGGGCGCCGTGCACTTTGTAAGGTTAATAATAATAATAATAATAATAGTATTATTATTATTATTATACATAATAACACTAATAATAATAATACATTTTATTTAAATGGCACTGTTTTCATGCTCAAAGCGTTTCACAGAAATTCAAATTTCAAATTGAACAACAATGAAAAGGCAGGTAAAAGGTCAAATGCACAACATTGGATACAAAATAAAATCTGCATAAATTACTAAATAAACATAAAATACAGGAAAAACAAAGCTTTGAATTAGAATAAGATACAAATAAACCAGAATAGAATACAAAAATACAAATACAACTAGAACACTCTGCACAAATAATATAATTTTTGATACTCGTACACAAGTGTCTGGACTGAGAGAAAGGGGTTAGAATGTCAGAGTAAATTAAAAGTCTTCCTGAATAAATGGGTTTTAATCTGTGGACCTTAGTGGGTGGACTGGAGCATAGCGATGGAGGGGATTACTGATGTAGTCTGTTGTGAGTCCATTTAAAAGAGTGTGGGTTAGTAATAAAATTTGATACTCAGTCCTATAAGACCCAGGGAGCCAGTAATAGAATAGCTGTAATGTGCTTGCTGTTGAGGTTTGTGTAAAGACTCATGCAGCACCGTTTTGCACTAACTGAAGCTGTGATAAAAGACTAGATGGGGATTTCATAAAAACATGGACTAGTTTCTCAACATTAGAAAAAGAGTGGAATGACCAAACATAGTTTGTATTACAGAGGTGGAAATAATAAAGTTTCTTAATTTGGTTTATGTGTGTAGTGTAAAAAAGAGAGGACTCAAAAATGGCACCAGTCTTCCTTGCAGAAGAAGAATCCCCAAAGGTAATTGAAAAAGATCTCATTTTCTGAAGATCTCACATACATACCACAGACTCATCAAGAGTTAACAATATCCACTTCTTTGGCATAGTCCCTGTGGAAAAAACACAAATAAATACAGGACAGTAACTATACAGAAATCCAAACCTTGGACTCTTTTTATTTTCATTAGGTCAGGCTTATTTTGAGCCCAACATTTTTAAACTGAGCCCCCAACCCCACCCCCTCCCTTTACACAACTGTCCTTTACCCTGTATGTTGCTAGGATTTGGTACTGGATCTCTGTCACCCTGAATTTAACAACCAAATTGGAAAATGGGAGAATGGATGGATGAATGGTCTCTTCCATGATTGCATGAGTGTCAAAAATCTGTTTTTTAACAAATGCCTCATTTCCAGTCAACTACAGTATATACTTGCTACAGGACAGAATGCATCACCAGATAAGTGTATTTCTTCTTCTAAACCAGAACAGGTTAAAAATATTGCACATGTTTGTGAGTACAGTTTGAGTAAGATATAGAACTAATTGTTTTTTGTTTTTATGACCTGTGCAGTAAAGGGAAAGTTCTTTTCTTGTTGCTGCTGTCTCTAAGACCCGGTATCAAAATGCCAGCTTGATGGACCCACTCCAATGAGACCTACAAAATACGTACAGTAGTGATGGTATTTTCCCATTTTAATTTTATTTGAACAACTGAGTCAAAGGAAAAAAAATATTAAAATGTTAATAATTCCTCCCTTTGGGGAGGCAACATGGACAAACCTTTCCCCATATGGGAACACAAGCAGCTGTTTAGAAATGCTAAGAATGAAGGCAATGAGAGTTACAGACGCCAGTCACATTAGAAACTGTGCATTTTGGAAAGTACCTATAGTGACCTTTGACACCTCACCCCAGTCATCTGCAGACAAGTGTGTCTCTTTGCCTTTTGCTAATTCTGTCATGGAGGACCATTCACGAAAACACATACAAATCCCAAAACCTTGGAGAGAGACAGAGACAGCATTCACGTGTCTGAGCTCTACTTTCACCTTTTATCACTCGTTCAATTGCTGCATAAAACATCCTTGTGATTCGGAGTGGAAGATATGAGTGTGCTTCCCCTATAGCTTCAGTTAAGACTGCACCCCCTGCCGGGGAATGACCGCAGACTGATCCGGTAACTCAGCAGGATCTGACGCAGTCTGACAATGAGCCATTTGCACTGGAGACAGACAGTATGCCCTTTGACCTCCCTCGTGTTCTCATTTGGATACCAAGCAATACAGAGACTCCATCATGTCTGAAAAAGAGGCGATCTCTCTGCTAAGGGAATGTGAATGACAACCAGAAAAAAATGTAAATAGGTGAAACTGACAACGTCATGTGTTTGGCTACAAGTTCAGCAGGGTCTCAACAAGCTTTGGTTGACCTTCAGGAGTTGGGTGATTGAATCATCTTAATTGCCCAAGGAACCCATGTTCTTTATCACCTTCCAAAATATTTTCAGTTTTCAAAACTAAAAAAACAGGTGTAATGTAGCACAGTTTGCAAGATGTCAGCAACAAGAAAGCTTAACTTTACCTCAAGTTTTGGAATATCGTCATGGCTACAAAAACACTTCCCTTTAATTCACAGAATGGACTGCATCTTTGTCATCTTCAAGGCTAACTCCTCTTGTCTAATAATGTGGTGGATGGATGAAGGCATGCCTTTGACATGAGCTCTAGCACTTACATCACAAAATGACCTGCTGAACAGCTTTAAATAATCTCGACTACAACAAGAGTGGAGGGGTTGTCTGAAAGCTCAGCCCAAGGCTTCAAATTAAGTACTACTGTAGACACACACACACACACACGCGTGCACACACACACACACACACACACACTAACATTTTAAGTGTGCTGGAAACCTGACAATTCTTTATGTTTGATGGGGCCATAAAGACTCCAAAAAAAGTACAGTGTCATAATAACGCTTTTAAGGGTGCTGGGGTCATTGTGATTCCTTAAATGTACAGGAGCCCTACTGGTCCTTAAAATGGGATGAGGCCCTTGTGATCGCATAAATCTATCTGGATCTTGCTAACCTAACAGCCTTTAAATGTTCTGGGTTACTAGTGACCATTTAAATACACAGAGTTCTTATGATTCTGCACAACTGTTTTCAGTCCTGCTGGGAAACTACCATCCATCTAAATGTACAGGATCTTCAATGACTCTTTAAGCACTCTAAAGCCCAAACAGCCTTTTAAATGAACTGGGTTCCTGCAGACCCTTTAACAGTATTTGGGTCCTGCTAATTGCTTTTAAAATTAAAAGTACTGGGGTTATGTTATCCCAGTACTGGGGATTCCCTGACCATTTTAAATGTGTGAGGGTCTTGATGATCCTTTAAATGTACCAGCACTGTGCTTATGCTTTATATGCACATAGGTCTTTGAGATATTTTAAATATGATGGGGTTAAAGCACCAGTTCATGTTGACAATTTATATTTGCAAGGGGCCTACTGACCCTCGAAAAATAGTATGTTTGGATTTTTTTCTGGAACTGTTTAGAAGTACAGGTCAGGTCAGGTTGGAGAACATGCACTGATACAGCATGTTGCCGCACCCATATGACAAAACAGCTCGGGATCCTTTTTGGCAACCTCCCAGACACAGAAACAGTCTAGTCCCACCCTCTGGAAATGACCGTCCATATATTATAGGTATTATGTATGTGTCTCCTTGGCATGGACCAGCCACTCAGGCCCTCAAAAATGAGGATTCTGCAAGCCAGATCATCCTTGGGGAATCGCATAGTGCTTTAAGATGCTCCCTCACAATGCAGCTAATGTGCCTCAATCGTGACTCCATGAGCATGTGCTCATTCAACATAAAGTCAAATCATCAGTATCCAAGGATTCTCCGAAGAGATACAGTACCAAAGGAGTCCAGTCTTCATCTCAGGTCACTGCATAACGTCCATGTCTCACAACCATATAGCAAAACAGGGAAGCACCAGGACTCTAAAGACTTGGACCTTCGTCCTTTTGCACAGATGTCAGGAGCGGCACACACCCCTTTCCAGTGACTTCATGAACCCCCACGCTCTCCAAATCCATCTACTGACATCATAGGTAGAGTTACTAGAGACATGAATGTCACTGCCAATTCTATTTTTTTTAGAATTTCTAAAATCTAATAATCTTTGAGATGGTCTTTGCCTTTACTGCTCCTTTAAATGTATTTTACTGTCTTCCTAAATGTCTTGGGGATTAATTTCCCTTTCAAATGTGACAAGACACTGATTACACTTTAAATAAGCAGAAGTCTTGATGAGCCTTTAAAAGTACCGGGGTCCTACTAAAACTATAAATGTACTAAAGTATCTCTAGCCCATTAAATGTGATGCTGAACCTTAAAAAGAACTGGGGCCCTAAAAGTGCCCATGCTAGGTTATTTTGCACCCTGTGCCAAGCTTATTACTGTGCCTTCCAACTATTCAGTAGCTAGCCCATGCAGCTGGGTACTCCCCCTTATGACCTGTGCCTTAATGGTGGCACCTGTCCTGAGTCCCAATGAGGCTTTAATTTTAGTAATTTGGCAATTACTGTAAGATCCAGGCCTTTAATGACCTCTTGGGCACAACCATCAGCATTGTGTCTGTTTTCAGAGAGAGTGTTGACCTTGTTGAGAGGTTTACTTACCTTGGCAGTGACATTCATGTCTCTGGTGACTTATCCTGTGAAGTCAGTAGATAGATTGGGAGAGCATGGAGGGTCATGAGGTCGCTGGAAAGGGGTGTGTGGCACTCCTGATATCTATGCAAAAGGACAAAGGTCCAAGTCTTTAGAGTCCTGGTGCTTCCTGTCTTCCTATATTGTTGTGAAACATGGATGCTATCCAGTAACCTGAGACGAAGACTGGACTCCTTTGGTACAGTGTCTCTCTGGAAAATCCTTGGGTACCGTTGGTTTAACTTCGTGTCGAATGAGCGGTTGCTCATGGAGTCCCGAATGAGGCACATTACCTGCATTGTGAGGGAGTGTCAGTTATGGGACAACGGCCATGTGGTGCATTTCCCCGAGAGTGATCCGGCTTGTAAGACCAGGTCAAGGGGTCGCCCACATGACACCTGGCTGCAGCAGATGGAGGGTCATTTCCGGAGGGTAGGACTGGACCACGTGTCTGCCTGGGGGTTTGACAACCGGGATCCCGAGTTGTTTCGCCATGTAGTGGGTGCAGCAACGCACTGTACCAGTGCATGCCCCCCAACTTAACTTGACTTGCAATTACTGTTGCAGTGGTACTTGGAGCCTCCAGAAGGCAGCAGCATATTGTTAGCAACAGGCTAGATGAATTGATCAATCAACCTTTGTCCCCAGAGTTAAATTTAGCTTTCTACAGGAGCTCTTAAAATAAATAAATAAAACCTGTTCAGGATAAAAGTAGGACAACTCCTTCACTCTCTTAGATAGAGGACATCAGGTGGGGAGTAGCTGATGGCAATCACATCACTGAGGTAAGGTAGTGCCTAATGAAGTTTGAATAGGTGGTGGGTAATGGGGCATAATCACCCTCAAATAATGGACAGGAGCAAAATATTTTCTTTTTAAAAGTGCAGTGGCACTTTTTTAATGTGGTTATTTTCACCCCATGTGCATATAAAAAGGCTATCATTTGAATTTTTACTTGTCTCTAATGTGAACATATTACTTATTATGAAAAAGATGTCTGTTTTTCTGGTTGTCAGGTCCTTACCTGGGATTGTGGGTATATGAGTGTGCCATGAACTGACATCCTATCAGTATTAGCTGCATTGGATGATTCTGCAGTAGGCTGTTCCAGCCTATAACCTTATAATTAAAACAGCAGATTCATAAAATGGATGGAGAGATATTGCCTAGTATGTTCTTCAGTTGTGTTATATGCTCACCCACACATTTTCCTAGTTTAAAGTCAATGAGTCAAGAACTGCATGTTTGATTACCACATATTTATTTTATTTGAGCTCAAAGATTATAAACCATGCCCAGAGGGCAGTAGATATCTTCCCAAACCCAGATGAAGAGTAAATATAAAAGAAAAAGAATGTGTGTTTAACTTTCAATGAATTTCATAACTAGCTTCCACAGCAGGCAGGAAACCAACCACGCTAGCCTAATGCTTGTTCCGATTCATGTTTTTTGTTTATTTCAGCTTTCAAGATTTCATGAAAAGGAGCACATGGATAACACCTTTAAACCCAGAGTCACCAAAAGCCCATTCTCAAGCCAGAGAACCTCGGGAGTGGAGTTTGGAGTTTCCAAAGGACCCGATGGTCCGTCAGATATTGGAACAGCCCCAGCGGTAGAAATGATGAAAACACTTCAAGGCCTAGTTCATCGGCAGTCGACCTCTACAGAGCAGAGCAGTGTGTTCTCATCCAGTAAGAAAATGACCAGTAAGACAAAGAAAACATCGGCATCCACATTCACACAGTCTCTGCAGAGCAGCACCCAGGCAGTCTCCAAAAAGGACTGACTAATCCCAGGACTTCATCAGCTTTTTGTGCTCACCAAAAGGGTGATGCAAGAGGCTGACTGTTTGCCTCCCCATTCGACACAGCTTAGTAAAGCAAAAGGACACACAGCTGTAGTCAGTATGTCCTTGTGGTGTTCACTGCACCTCAGTCTTTTCTCTTATGCTTTCAACACAAAGTGCCACTTAGATGTGTGCTATCACACTAAAAATTCAGGGCTACCCTCTTCAACAGTTGATAGGTATCTTAGTGCAAATTCTCTGAGGTGAAGCTTTTAACCTTATTCTGCTGAAAACTTGTAGAAAATAAAAAGAGTGTGCAATGGGTAACATTGCCAATTCACAGAAGTTGGACCCTTATTCAGTTCCTTTGGTGAACATTGCATGCTCTGGGTCTCCAGTTTCTAAAGATATGTGGTTAGATCAACTAGGGACCCAGGCTGGTCTAGCGTGTGCAAGTATGCACTGTGGCAGGCTGTGTGGCCTGGTGGCTAAGGCACTGAAATGCGAAACCACAATTTTGCCAATTAAGCACCCACTTACGATACAGTGTGTGACCAAGAGTGGATAACTAACCCCTTAACAAATAGACAATTATTCTATAACTGACAGTTTAGGACATTGACTTGTCAGTAGAGGAGTTACAGTATATAAGGGAACAGCTGACTGCTATCATGACTAGTCCTCTTTAATGGACTGTTTCCTGGCATGTGCCCACTGATAATGTTGACAATAATTTCAGGCCTCCATCAGACCCTCAACTTGAAAAAACAGTATAAAAATTAATGCAAGAAATCAAATGTGTTCAATATTGAAATCTTAGAGACCAATGTAGCACAATGCCATTTGAGATGTATTTTATAGTGTCAGTTCCCATGCAGGGACTGTTCCTGTATAGCACTCAATGGTTGCTGGCATTGGCTCCAGCTGTCCCACAAACCTACTCTAACTAAGCAGAATTAGAAAACGGATGTTAAGAGTCAAATTCACAAGCACCAGTTACTGAGGATCATGTAGAAGTAATGGCTCTTGTCTTGTCACCTGAGCTGTAGGATTTGGCAACTCTTCCTTCAGTCCATTTGACTCTTTATGCTTAAAGGCACCAGAAACATGACTGCTTTAAGGATTGAGTGGCTGCCTGTCTTGCTTCTATTTAGATATTACCATTTAAAAAAAAGTTTGAAGCTGCTGCACTGTTTGATTCTGCTATCCCACTGGTGACAGATAAAAAATTAGATTGTAGCAAATGCCCTCATTTTCTTGAGTTTTCCTTCAGTTTGTTTATTCATACAGCAAGAGCTTCAACAGACCTTTTAACAGCTACCAATTCCTTTTCTATGAAATTGACCTAAACATTGTCACCTGATCAAGTCTGATATGTTCGATCTCATCCGGGCAGAAAATAGTGCAAGACATGGAACCAACTCTTGCTGGGATGTCAGGACATTAGCAGATGCAAACCTGCATTCATGGAATCACACCAGTGAAGTTAAGAGTTCCCAGACATCCTAGTGCCTTTCCTTTTCACTGCATGAAGCCTAGAATGTCAACACTGGACTATTACTAGCATTATAAGAGAATGATATCCAAATAAATGGAGCAAATCTTCATTTAAATAGCAGATTATATCTAAAAGTAAGAAAAGAAGTTCAAAAGTCAAGTCATTCTTGGAATATCCTCTTCAGTCAGATAAAGATAATATAATGAAAAAGACAGTATAGTTTGAACAACTGGTTTCAGATATCAAAGTCTTTTTTCCATGCACCTGGATTGCATTATTGTGTAAATATTTAGACTTACATCTGGACACCAAAACAGCAATAGACAACTGAATCATTTTATAAAAATGGCCTAAAATGACAGATGGGAAACAGGGCTATCTTAACAGGATCATAAACCCCTGGGTAAAGTACTGCACTGGGTCCCTATTTTAATAGCAAAACAGAAACATACACAGGCATCAGAAACATTGTGAGCCCCTTTTCCCCTGGATCCCACTGTGCCCATATGTTAAGCTCGCCCTGATGGGAAACAGAGGAATAAGTGGAGACATGGAGTACTGAGGTCCTACCAATAGGCAAAGTTCACCTGCAGGTACCTCAGTCATAATCAAATTAGAAATGAAAACTGGTACACCTAAACAGGATCAAAGGGACAAAGCACAAGAGAACCTATGAGAGTATGAGAAAGACAGGAAAAAAGGCAGTTATGTCAGATCAAGACGGCCTTCTAAAGTTGAGTGTCAAGAACTGGCCTGTCATCTTTAAATGTTCATCCTAATAAAGAATGAGCTTCAGTGGAGTCACTGGTGCACAGCCTGGCATTGATATCCAAATACAGGAGAAACTTCTTAGAAATATTCAAGATATTGAGTTAAAAACAGTCTTTACAGAAGCAGGATGTTAAAAGAACCCATCCTCTCAGACAGTCTGCAAGCTTAATTAGCTTCTTCTCTTTTATTAAATGAGCACCAGCTTTCTTATCAGTGCACACAGGTCCATTCTGCTGGCCTTTCATCTGTTATTCAATTACTGGTTTTCCTAGAATCATTTATTGCATTATAAACCTGCAAATGGAAAGGAAAACTTTCATCTGCCCTGTTTGGTAATTAAAGATCAGAACAATTTACACAGGTATATGTGAGGGTTCTAGCCAAAGTAAAGAGCTAATTAATTTTACAAATCATCAAAGATAGAAATAGGAGATTAATACATGTCAATCAAATCTGTGTGCCTTTGTCTATTTCTCTACAAAATTTCCATTCCAACTGATGCATTGTTGCTATTCTGCTATGAGTTTAATGCTCGCCATTACTGCTGTGCATAAACAAATGGATCACATGGTTCCATACTTCACTTTGCTGAATTTTCTCTGATTGTCCAGTATTGATTCCATCATGAGCTTGTTTTATTTTTGTTTTTTTGCCCTTTGGGGTGGTAATTTACACTTGACCACTGTAGGTATCATCAGTAATAAGTCTGTGCTTACGTCTTTATAGTGTCTTACCCATTATCTGAAACCACTAAGCCCCAAAGAAGGCACCTACATATGCAGTTCCTTAAAGCCGAATATGAATGGCAATGCAGGGATTTCCTCTTTTGAAAAAGAATTCAGTTACTGCACCTTGTTAAAATGATGTGTCCTTGTCAGTCACTGAACTAAGAACGTGTCACCAAGACAGCGACATATCATAGATGAACCTATTAGTTACAATGTTACACATACAATACTGTTATGTATTTCTTAGTAATTTCAATCGGCTTGGTATAATACTTGTAAACTGAAATATTTTATGTATCCCACAGTTCCAATTTAACATTTGTCTGCAGATTAATCTTTATATAAGCATGTAATGGCAAGGAACCCAAACGAAAGATTGGTGATGGGGCCATTACTTACCATTCTGTATAGTGAATGGGGGAAAATACTAAATCCAACAAGAAGGGTAAACATCAGTACAGTACTGCCATTTTACCCTCCAGATTACTTTTACTAATTTAAGTCAAAAGGAATACAGCACTCAGGCTAGACTGAAACTGCTGATAACAGTTAAAAAAAAAACAGAACCTTTTAAATACTTTTTTATCGTTCTTATTTTAAGTAGATAAGAACGTTGAACCCTAATTCCAGTGTTAAGTTTTAAATGTGAAAACAAGTTTATAATGCACTTCTGTTAACTCCTGACAAACCCACAGACAGGAAGGATTGTACACTAACACATTTGTTTTGTTTTTGTGAGTTTTTTGATTTGTTTTTTTTAGCAAAGGTGATGTCATTTACTTTGTACTTAAGCGGTCCTATGATTTTTACATTTCTTTTGCATTGTGGGCATTGCACTTGTTATTAGCAGTATTTATAAACTGTAGAAATAATATCGCTCTTCTCAAGCTGCCCTTTTCCAGTTTTGAAACATGTCTTTTGTAAAAGACAGCCAATGCCAGTTCCAGTCATAATAAACCAATTTTAGATGAAAAATAAAATGTTTCCCTTTAGAAGGTTTAATGTGCCATCTGACTCATAGCTTTGGTATGTTCTCCATTAACAACATTACCATTCTTTGTCCTTTATTTTTACTGGGTTTTTTTTTGTCCTTTGACTTAACTAAAATGGGTGAGCTTTTCAAGCAAAATTCTGTTTTTCTTATGGTGTAGCTACAGTTCATTTCTGGATATTCACTACCCATTTTCCCAATGACTCACTGCATGTCTGTGGTCCAAAAGCCATTTGTGTGCCTGCTTTAGGTTGCTACCAGGAGACCCCAAGTTGAAATTTCATCTCAATCTGTTTTGTTCTTTGTGACTAAATACTGTTTTGCTTTTTTTCAAAACCTTTCTGTATATTATGACTCTTCTGAAAACAAAATATTCATCATTTAAAGCTTAAACCTCCCAACCTCAGCATGCTATTTTTGGTTGTGTAAAAAAAAGAAAAATGTAATTATTGTTGTCTGCAATTTAGACTAAATGGATTCAATAACTAATGAATAAACCCAGGGTCTCAATTATCATTTTAAATTTTGAGGGTTACTCAAAACACCATGCTAAATAAAAAATAAGGGCAATCCTTTAAGATCAGGTCCAAAGAGGGTCAGAAGATATTATGGCAGCACTGAGCTCAAGGAAGGAGCCAACCCAGGATTGGTTGCCATCACAGTACAGACATATGTATAGCTGCACTATCACAGGGCCATCTTACTAGCATCATAGACCCCTGGGCAAAGTTTTGTGCTGGAGCACCTGCTTTGACAGCAAAACAGAAACATACCTAGGCATCAGAAACATCGTGGGCCCATATGCTCCATTAGGACGGCCCTGCTTATCGTTTACACTAGTTCACAAGTTTCCTTGATCTGCACATGTCTGAGTTGTAAGTGGAAACCTCCACACCAACAGCAACCAGACTGGGATTTGAACCCAGAACTCTAGAACTGTGGTAGAGCAGCCACTATGTGTTTGCAAGAAAAAAGACAGCCTATCTACAAAATGATTTCAATTCACCAAAACAAAACTCAGTATCTTCCTCATAACAACCTTCACTATCATTTTTCTAATGCCACTTTACAGTTGTCCATTTGTTGTTGGCATTTGTGAAGATTAATCCTTCACTTTTTTCCATATATCTGCAAGGCCCAGTGACCTACCATGTTGCAGTCAGCAGTACCTGCTGCATCCATTACTTTTTTCATTTTCACGCATAACAGACTTAAGGACATTGCTTCTAACAGATGTCAAGAATGGTCCCTATTGTTGAAAAACAATACAGTAACACCAGATTGCCAAGAACATCAACATTGTAAATATAACAAAGTTTTGAAAAACTTTACAGCCTTAATTTTGGAGTGACACTACTATTAACATGGACAGCCATTAGTCAATAGCTGAGCCATTTTACCACAATAGTATGACCTACAGTTTCATTATCTCCAAAATTAATATATTTACAATATAGTAAAAATGAAAACATTCAACTAATATTAATGTTGTCACTTTTTAGCTGCTTTTTTGGCATATCAACATGATAAATCACACACAATAATAAAATAATGGTCTCAAACTTGCAATTCTAGGTTATAGGCGCTTGGCATAGCTTGACTGGAAGCAGTGGGTGAAAGCAGGAACTTACCTGGACAAGATGCCAGTCCATTACTGCAGGAAACAAATTACGCATGAACACATTTAACATTTGGAAACTTTATTGTAATCCAAGTAATTATAGAAAATAAATTTGTAAACAAATATTTTACTTAAATAACATTTATATAATGAAAAGAGCAATTCATTTTACACAGGATTTCATTAAATACAAGAAATCTCCTCATTACTGTTTGTCACTTCAAATGAAAAACAAAAATAAATAAACACCCTTTCTACATAAATGAAGCAAACATGCTCCATTATTTGGTTCAGCAGTTTCCTCTTCACCAGAGATGTGTTTTTCTTTTGACATTGTTTTGCATATGTTACAGTGCAGAAGATATTTACTGATCTGACTTTTCTGGTCCACTCGTCTAACAATGGGACCACTTTAACCTTAATACAACTCAAAGGAAGTTCTTACTTTATTTTAAAAATATTGTAGATACAAAAGTGCCACCTACAAAAATAGATAAATTTGAACATTCCAAAAGGTTTTAGCACCCGTAAGCTAGTAAATTATGTTACAATTTGCTTGCTCTTTATTATTAAATATACTGTAACATCTTAATAGACCAATAAAATCTCAAAGTGATTTTCAAATTCAAGTCTATTTTGATTTACCTTTAATTGTTTTAGAGGGAAGATAAGAAAATAGAATGTTTTGTGCATTTGATTTAAAATGGTTGTCTATTGTTGATTTTTCTAAGTCAGGATTTCCACTCTTTACTGACCATCTTTCATGGAAAACTACACAATTATTAGATTCTGGATGAATTATCATTATTTGATATGTTTTGCATATTTGTACAAACTACAAAAATAAAACCCTATAAAAAATAATACATTTATTAAAAGAACATTTTACATTTTGACAAAACCAAACAACTTCATTTTAAAATCTCAGGCTATTTATGTAACCCTCACAATTGTCTCCATTTATGACCATCCAACAGCAACCCAGTTCTTTTTAAAGTGACAAACGGCTGGCTTTGCGTGCTTATTTAATAGGAAGGCTCTCCAAAATGCTGGACTCTGCACTTGTGTGCTTGACTTCCATCCACAAGTTGAATGGATCTGAACAATTGTCATCATGAAGTGCTGCCTGCCCAGTAGAGAAGAGCCTGGTCCAAGCAGGCCCACAGAAATCCACATCCAACCCAAGAACAGGGCAAGGGGGTCCATCCCTGCAAAGTGCTTCCCTGACTTCACCAAATCAGCTTTTATTCTGCAGGCAGAAGTTGTAAGCATGACTAAACATGCTATGGAATTAGGCATTAAAGCTTTTAATGGCTTTCCATACTTTAAATTTCTTTACAAGTACAAAAATGAAGCTGGAAAACTAAGCTAAAAGTTCAAAGGAAAGGTGAATTCATAAAAGCATTAAAAAAGGAAAAAGTTAACAGCAGCTTTGAAAACTGAATATTTTTCTTCTTTTCACAATGAATCTGTTCTTCTCCTTGCAAACACTGCCGACATGCTCTTTACAATGCTCTTGATACTAGCTGGCTTCTTAACTGCCATTTTGGAGTCCTTTATTCGCTCAACCAGCCCATGAAAAACCAAAAGAACGCCATGGTATGTTTCTGCCGCTGACACCTCGTAAAAGTCACAGTCTGTGGAAAGTGCCAGGAGCCGCCCCTCCTCACTTGACACAACCCTTCTGTGGTGCAGATCCCGCTTGTTGCCCACTATAACAATTGGCACCTTTTCTGTGCCAAAATTGTCCTTTGTTGCCTTGATGCTCTCAATATGCTGCTGAACACCAATGAAACTGGCACGATCACAGATGCTGTAAACCAAAATAAAGCCATCTGCCCACTGGATTCTCTTCTCATCAAAATGATCCTGTGAAACCAAATATAACTGTTTACTGTTTGCAGAGACTCTATATGTGACTCATCAATTCTGGGAAGATTACATTTAAAATGGGAGAATCTGGGTTATTTTACCTATCTACTCTCTAAACTGTAGATACTCTATCTAATCGTCCATTCATTTTTGAAACCTGCCAGCCTCTCAGCTGTACAAACATGAGGAGCCAACCTTGACCACACCATTAGAAGGCACACTCACTTATTTTAGGCCAATTCAGTCATCAATCTACTCAATCCGCTTTTCTTTGTAATATAACAGCAAAACAAGAGTATTCAAACAAGATATGAAAGTGCAAAATCCACACAAAAAGAGATGTCTGCAGTTCAAACCCAGTCTTCTGGAGAAACAAGGTGTAACCACTGCATCACCATGTCCGTTTGTACAGAATCAAACCACTCAGAACACTTCACATTTATTAAACATGCTAAACATGAGCACTAACTAAAATAAACGTTGGAAAGAAAATATCAAGACCCAGAATTGAACCAGTGAATGTATAAAGTGACAAGTAAACTCATGTAAATCCGATGACCTTGGCTAGGGATCCGGCTTACTCACAATACACAAGATAATTGAAATGACACATTCCCAAGGTTATCTTCATATGCCAATACACAGACAATTTGGATAAGAAGTGGATACAATTTGATATAACTCATAAAATACTCATGTCTCGTAATCTATTTACCTGTGAGTTTGGAGAATCCCAAATATTGAAAGAAATCTCTCGGCCATCCATTAGAATGTTGTGACTGTATATTGACTCTGAAATAAAGAACACATTTATTTAACACTTATAACTGAATTTGAAAAAAAAATAAATAAAAACAGCAATACACTCTATGCACACCATGCTCTGGCTAATGTGCTGTATTGAACTTTACTCAAAAACATAAGCCAAAAACTAATTTAATTTCAAAGTGCAATGTATGTATTGATAAGGAAAAGGAGAAACAGCATCCTTCCAATAGACATCTATACTAAAAATGGTGCTGCGATTAAATCAAAAGGTTGGAGGTTCAGTAATCCCATGTGTCATTACACTCAAATAACATGCACTATCTTCCAATTTTCTGTATTAATTCTGATGACCCTGGGGTGGTGCTGATCATTTAAGGAAATTCACCAGTAACTTCAATAATATTCCAATTTAGTAAAAAAAAAAAAAAACGTTAATCTGATTTCTTTTACCAAAAAGACAAAAAGGAGTAGTAATTTACCAATATCTCCATATTCTCCAATGAACCTTCTTGTCAGGAAGCGCACCGTCAATGCTGAAAGGAAGAAATAAACAAACGTTGGCAATACGCCTGTTTTAATCGTGAAACATGTTACGAATTTAAACTGAATTAACACATGAAATATCTTATGCGACTATCTATATCATTCAGAATTAGACAATGACATACGTGCAATCCAAGAGCTCCTTATATCTGCTCAGTGTTTATACTGACACGACTATAATAAATGATACGGTTTTTTCGCATGTTCCCAATTTTTACTGTTTGTAATAAGATTAACATATGTAAAGAACATAAAGTCAAAATGTATATATATATATATATATATATATATATATATATATATATATATATATATATATATACACACACACATATATATACATATATATATACTGTATATACACATATATGTATATATAATGCTACTGAAGGAAACAAAATACAAAAACACGCGAATGTTGACTACAATACTCTATAAAGTTAAGACACATTGCATTTATAAACGCTTGTCATCTTGTCAACATTCTAGAAATTCCTATTTGTGTCACATAGACCTTAACTTACCTGACTTGCCAACGTTGTCGGCGCCCAGCAGTAACACGTTCGCTTCCATAGTCAGCATCAGTCTCACTAGAGTCCCCGCAAAACGAACAGCCTCCAGCCACAAAGACCTAGTTCCGTGACTCCGCCGTGCCTCCTCAGTGGCGTCAGCGCGTCCCGGCAAGCTGCGGGAGCGCGCACAGTGACGAACGGCAAAAACGCAGCAAGGCGTGACAGTTTAAGCACTGAGACACTCAAACATTGCCGCGAATAAAACCCAACAAAGTGGCCAACTTCACGCGATTACGGTTCTGCATAGCAGTATGGGCAAACTTGGCACTAGCGATACGATCCCTGAGAGTACTTTCCCAGCAAACTTTGTCCCACGTGCTTCGTATGTAAATTACAAAGAAGGTGGATACAGGTGATCATCTTCTAGGTGCTCATTGGCTACAATTTGTTTACAATATTCTTATTTGCATGCTTGTGTTTCTGCCGATGTATACTTTCTTTAAACGTGAATGGTTGGCATGATTCTGACGTAATAAGGGGGCTTTTTTTATTATTTAGTTGAGAAAAATGTAGTCTAGTTCTAGGCTCTGATTATCGGCAATCGGTTAAATATTGCACCACACAGTCCAGACTAGTAAAAAAATAAAATGTTAAATATGCCGTAATTCATCTATATGAGTCAGACAAAGTTAATTATTATGCGATAAATCCATTATTCGCCACTTCTTAAACGCGTGTTTGTGTGTCTCACTTTCCTAAAGAACTTTAAAAGAGAAATTTTTTTGGATGGTGATATTTTAAAACTTTGATCGAATGTAAATGTAAATGTAGTTGTGTCCTTAAAACGACTTCGCATTTACAATTGTGTCTACTTCATATACTGAGTTTAGGTATATACAGCGTTTAAGGTTAAAATTCATACATAAACGTGCATTGCACGTCTGCAAAAGGTACTTTTCTTGTATTATTTTACATATTTATAAATACATTCACTTTAATGGTATGTATCATCTTCTTATAATCATTCTTTTATTTTGTGCGATCTTTGTCAATCTGTGCAGCACTGCGACTGTTTTGCGCCTTATATGATTAATATATTGTGTGCACTTGTTCACGATTATAGTAAACCTAAACAGAATTTAATTCACCGCTTCATAGAGAATTCTCGAGAAAATAAAACCTATCTGTCTATCAATCAATCTATCTATCTATCTATTGCACATTTTTTCGAACCTCTTCAAGTATTACATTTTTTGAAGTAATAGTTATGAAATAACATATGCTGAAACTTTAACAAGTTTACAAGACAAAACAAGCAACTCCCCATTAAATTAAACCAAACCGCTTAGGGTGAGCGCATTTTAAAGAAAATGGTAATCATCGCGGAGTGCAGCAATTCGGGTAATTATATTTATACATACAATTTCACGACTGTGCGTCTGTCTGCAGTACAGCAGTTTTAAAAAGGGAGAGCAAGTGTGGATAATGAGGGCGTTGTTTTTATTGCGCGTAACGCTTGAAAATGTATTATCCTAATGTGCAGATTAGAGTTTCAACAACGCTGGCAGTTGTAAATTGAAGGAGTACTTGCAATTCTTGCAATTTAAAAAATAAGAAAATAGTTATTGCATTTCCTTTAGAAAAATCCAGCAATGGAGGGACACTCCATTGAGGAGGTTTTTACTTTGTATTATATGTCAGTGGTAATACCTGGTTACATTTAAATTAAGATTAGGATTGGGAGAGGGTTATTTGACTCAACTCAAGCAGGTAACAAAAACCTGCAATCTAGTGGAGCTAGTGAAGTGCAGAGTTCTTCTGCTTCAGCCTTACAGTTCCAGAATCCCTTGTTTTAATCCCCAGCCTATGCAATGTCCAAGAACAGTTTGCACATTCTATTTTTATCTTCATGGATTTCCCTTTGGTCACATACTCACAATTAGAATACACATACCTGAATAAATGATAACGTCATCTAAGTATGCAACACTATATGAACTATGGGTCTTAAGCACTCTATCTACCAGACGTTGGAAAGTTGTAGGAGCCCTGTGCAATCCAATTGGGAGTACCTTATACTGCCAATGTCCGCTATGGGTACTGAACACGATCTTTTCCTTCGCTGAGTCTGCTAAGGGAATTTGACAGTATTCCTTAGTCATATCAAGTGTAGTTAGATATTGAGCATTTCCCAACCACTCAAGGAGTTCATCAATTCAAGGCATAGGATATGCATCAAACTTGGAGACCTGATTGAGATGTCAGAAGTTGTTGCAGAACCTCCATCTCCTGTCAGGCTTAGGGACCAAGACGATTAGACTGGACCAAAGACTGTGGCTCTCCTCAATCACATCTAAGTCCAGCATACATCTGATCTCTAACTCCACTTCAGCCCGTTTTGCTTCTGGGAGACAACAGTGATGCTTCCAGATGATCACTCCCGGGTCTGTCACAATATCGTGCACAAACAGTGAAGTTTGTCCAGGGTGCTTGCTAAGCACATCCGGGACAGACAGGATGACAGAATCCAGTTCCTGTCTTTGTTCTCGAGTAAGGTTGGGTTTGAAATTAAGGGACACTATTTGGGAGAAAAGGAAGCAGTGTTGACCGGAAGGAGACTCGGAGTCACTGTCCTTCCACGGTTTCAACAAGTTAATATGATAAACATGCATACTCATCAACGATTAGTTGTCTAACCAAATCATCAACGAGTCCTTTTCTTTCTTTGATCTCATAGGGGGCCTTGCCAAAGCAGCATTAATTTGGAATGGGAAGTGGGTATGAGCACCATAACGCAATCCCCTGGCTGGAATTCCCGAAGGGTGGCATTTCGGTTATAATTTCTAACTTGAACCGCTTGCAAATGATCCATGTGTTCTTTTAGAATAGGTCTAATTTTCCCAAAGAATGTTAATAGAGGGAAGAGCCTCTCCTTCCCAGCCTTCTTTCAATATATCCAATATTCTCCAAGGCGTTCGCCCATATAACAATTCAAGTGAGGAAAATCCCATTGAGGCTTGAGGTACCCAATAAGTGTAGAAGAATGATTTGACAAGAGACTCAAAAAAGCGTTGGGGAATTGTCCCCTTATAATGTTTGGCGATCTTGTAGAAAAAAAATAAGCAAAAAAGTGATCAAAATCATAACATTTGACAGCAAACAGAAGCTGGATGTGAGTTGTTATAGAAAATGGTGACCGGAAGGAAGTACTGGTGGAAATGACATCATAACTGGAAGATGGAAATGACTTCATCAGGAGGCGACTGGAAGTGACATCATTGGGAGGGGACCGGAAGTGACATCATCTTCGGGAGTCGGAAGAGGAAGTGATGAAATTGAATGTGAGCCATTTTTGGGACTGCTGGAGGTGAGTGAATTATTTTATTATTTTTCTTCGGCAACTCTGGTGAAAGGAGAGAGGCATTAATACTTGATATCACCCCCTTGTCTCACGATAGCTCACTCACCTCAGTACTTGTTGGCTGCCTCTTAAGTGCTCATGTGTGACATAAGCAAAGAGGACGAGGGGAAGTAACTGATCCTAGTTCCTCCCATCTTCGCTAACTACCTTGCGGAGCATCTGTTTAAGGGTCTTATTAAACCTTTCTACCAGTTTGCAGGTGAAATACAGAAATCTTCAGATTCATAATGTGGAGTAACTTGGCAACCTCCCTAAACATCTCTGAGGTAAAAGGAGTTCCCTGGTCAGTAAGGACCTCTTATTTTTTTAATTAGCCGAGCGCTAGGGAATCTCCTCTGGATATTAAGTAATATAGTCTACAATCACTGATATGTAATTCTGACTTTTTGCTGAGGGCTCCCGGAGACCTACGAGATTGATGCTGAGCCATTCAAAGGGAAGATCAATTAGGGGAAGAGGAATAAGAGGAGCTTGGTCCCTGTGAGGAATCTGATGAAGTTGACAGTTGATTTGAAGAGCAAAATCGCCGGATCTCCTTGTTTATTCCCAGCCAAAAGAATCAGAGTTTAATCCTCTCCAAGGTTTTCTTGGCCCCCAAATGGGCACCCAGGAGATGGGTATGTACAAGTTCGGAAACCTCCCACCAGTAGAATAGCAGGACTAACAATAATGACCTCATCTCAACCTCATGTTCTGCTACTCGATATAACAGATTGTTTTGTAAAACAAAGTGGGGCCCTTGTGGAACTGGATTTGACGTGGGCTGCCAGTTGACTGAAACTACAGCATTTCTTGCAAATTTTAAGTAGTCATCATTCCATTGTTCTCGTTTAAATGAAGAAGGGGTATGTTTATATTGGAACATCATCAGATGAAGCTGGGAGTGAAGTAATTTGCGTGGGACCGGACTGATGAGATTGTTACAGAGCAGAGGTGACATCTAAGATAGTGGAAGCAGGACATGGTGAGATCGTGGAGAGCTGGAAATATTGAAGTCATGTGGAATTGAGGTATTTTATGGCTGTTGTTCTACTGTTTTTCTGTTGATGAGAAGAAAAAAGCATTAGTATTCTGTCCTGTTCCCACGTCATTCGTATGTTCACGCTCGTTTGTGCCCTTTAGCTGCCCGCTAAGCACATGTGTGTGACAGACCATACATAAGGGAGGCACAGTATAATAAATGACTCCAAATAATTCTGTTTTGTTTGAAATCAGCAGTAATTATGTAACAAAACTGATACCTAAAAAAGTTACATTTCTTTATTGTATAAGTACTCCAAAATTATTATATACTCTAAGTGCAATAATTATAAGCTACTTAACAATTAATTAACCAGAGATACCATTCAAAGATAGGCTCCATAATTTCCATACATTACCCAGGAAGTATTGTGTCTCTGTAATAGGTTGCATGTCTCACTCCTCCTTCTAAAATCAAATGCAATGGCAACTGTGAAAGTGTGTGTGTTTTTTTGGGTGGAGCTGGTCTGCTTCTCGCTAACCAAAGGGTGCAGAATTAATGGCAGACATCATTTTTCATTTGGACTGTCAATGATTTTGGTATTTTAGCTTTTCTTAGCTCTTCATGTCATATTTTCCAGGCTTTCTCTCCATTTAGTTTAACTCAGATATTCTTCTTTAGGAGACTGGTTTCGAATAAACAAGCAGTGGAATGGCTTATGTTGAAAAAGTGCCGGTAACTCATTTTGCTGACCTTTCCTATTAAAGGAAAGAATTCCTAATGACTTAATTTTCATTCCGGTTTGGCCATTGTGATCTGACATTCTGTTGTGCTTTTATTGGGAGCATTTTCCAAGATGACAGTTGCCTGATAACACATCTTTGCTGAATGGTGGCCAGTTTACCTAGGAATCCTTTTTACTGTTTAACAATCTCTCATAAGCTATATGGTTGTGCTGACAATGAATGAGTTTTATTAACTGCAAGTCCTTCACTGAGCACATCATCACAAAATGCTTTATGAGGCAGTAGGATGCAATTGGAGATAGTAAGATTAATACAGGCTGCAAGATGAGCCTGTGAGGGTAGAATCGAGTATGTCCTATGATGGGCACTCTACTGTATCCTATTTAGGGCTTAGCTCAATACAGGAACTGATGCTGCTGTAAGGGCTGTTCTCCTCCAAACAGTCTGTGAATAATACTTGAGTAACAATTAAATTCTTCTAATTTAGAGAAGCAAAAGAAGACTTAACCTTACAAGTTTTTTTCTGTAGGTTTCCCCCTCATGAGGTATTTTTTGCCACACAACATCACAACTTATTATAATGTTTGTCTTAGAAATATTGCTGGAGCAATAGTTCTCAAGAAACCCTACAGTTACTGGATTCAGGTACATAGAGATTTTTCTCACCATATTTTTGTTGGATTTTTCTTTTGACTTTTGACATATCTGGGTACATAAATTTTATTATTTTTATTTTCATTAACCAATCTAATTCCTTTATAGGATTAGAATATTAGAACAATTGTGATGAGAATAAGCCATTCAGCCCAGCAAGCTCATCCATGTTATTCACCTAGATTGTCCAAAATAACATCATGTCAAGATTTGAAGGTCCCTAAGGTCCTACTCTCCACCATGCTATTTGGTAATGTATTCATGAGATGAGCAAATTTTTTGGAAGTTGGTGGAACTGTCAATAATGATCATTTAGTGAACCGTATAAAATTTAGGTTACATGAGAACCCATGCAATATAGCATGTTAATGAAAAACATTAGTTGCTCTAAGAAATGACTTAATTATAACCCTTTACTTATTAAAAGCTATTAAGAGCAATACTCAAACATCAAATTTTAAAGCATTATTCTAGTTGGTCTAGCAGTGCCTGAAATTGAACATCAAACTCATGATAGATTCTCCATGTCCTGAAAATAACTTGCAAACTGTCCACATGTTTAAATTGATGTCCAGCAGTTCCTTCATTCTACATCAGGGAAGCCTTATGGAGTAGAAGGCCACCAGCCTTGTTGTTTGTATTGACCTAAGTAGGATTCAGAATGTCTTTCTATGCTATGGCCTTCAGAACATCCTTGTCTTTGATTAGGGATCTCTCATAAGGATCCTCTACATCCTTATCTGTGAATGTTTTCACTGGGTAGAGTATTGATAAAAGACAAGACAGGAATTTGATTTAGGTAATTTATTGTGCTTAGCATCTGCTCAAACATCGTAATGTAAGCTGAATGGGTGGTTTTAATTTTGTCTTTCACCTTCCTTTTTTCCTAATTGTATCTCCTCTTTTTTAATTACACAGACTATGTGCCTGAGCATTTAATCTGCACATTCCATAGTTAATGCTGCACTTGAATATTCATAAGGATCTTAATCTATATACAGCAGGTATGCTTGTACTTCATTTAATGTTACATTTGAAAAAGCTGGCTGCCTGTAATGGAGGTAAGTTAAGCTTGAGTTGATGATGCTGGGTGGTGTGAGTCATCCTGTCTTAGATCTTAGACACTCACCTTTTCCTTCAATCCACATTTAAGTGAGTGCATTGGCCTCACACCGGTGTGAAAAGACAAACATTGCTATTGACATTACTGTAGGGAGGAAATGAAAATGTGTGTACTTTTTGACACAGCGTAATAAAGGCAGAAGAGGTCAGGCCCAAATAGCAAGTGAGGAACAGGAAAAACAGGTCAAAACAGGCAAATGTCATAAAAGACTAAGAAAAACAACAGTGCATATTCAAAGAAAACACCATTGTCAAGAGGAAAATACAAGAAGGTCCAAAACGTTAGAAAGAATTACCATGGATCTAAAAGATAGAAAGTAAAAGCATACAAAGCATGACTTGTTTATTCTTTACAGTTTTGATAGGCTTAGAATGCTGCTTGCCCTTCTGGCCCCAACGTCTACACTGTAAAAGTTCTTCATATTTCAAAAAGTGCAACTTCTTTCAAAAAGATAATAATTCTATTTATCTATGCCCAATTTTGTTTATCCAGTTTAATTTTTTGCAGAGCCAGCACCCATTCTGGCATCAATGATCATAAGACAGGGACTAACTCTGGACGAGGTGCAACTCCATTGCAGTTTACACTTAATACACACACAGCCACACTATGCTAATTTTAAAACTTATCTTTAATAATGATGAGATAAGCAAGTGGCATTGTGAAATGCACCGGATTCTGCTCAGCCCAACAGAGTCACCAATCATCCTAATCAGAACATCGTTGGACTTGGAGAGAAAGCTGAAGGCCTTGTGGCCAGGGCCGGCACCACGATTAAGGTGAATTAGGCATTCGCCTAGGGTGCAGAGTATAAGGGGAGGAAGAACCAAGCCACGCAGGTTAGCTAACGAACAGTCGATTGGCGCACTAATAAGCTTTGCCAGGGTGCAAAATAACAGCACTGGCACTGCTTGAGACCACAAGAGAACATTTAAAATCCACACAGACAGTACTGGGGCTGGGATATGAATGACTCTGGAGTTGTGAAACAGGGACATTAATGGCTGCATCACTGAAACAATAACCTGCTCAACTATCTTACTAATTAAAACAACTTTTATCAATTAAAGCTGTTTTATTAAAAAAAAGATGATACTTAATATTTTTACTTTGTATGCTGATATATTTTTTATATCTTATTCAGTTTATTCATCAATGAATTGTGGTCCAGCCTCATGTGGGGAGGCAAAATGGGGGGGGGACTAGGGGAGGAGAGAAAGAGAGCAAGCTATCTAATTATTAGTACCAATGTAACAATAGGCTGGATGGCAATAACTCCTTTGAAAATTGAAAATTAAGGTCAAAGCTGTCTCACTTTCAGACTACAAAATGACATCAAAAATTCAGAATCAGTCTCTCCATGACTGGACAGTTAACTTTGTGAGCTGGAATGTTAAAGGACTGAATCACAAATTAAAGAGAAAGAAACTACTCTCTCATCTAACAGGTTTAAACACTAAAATAGTATTTTTACAGGAGACCCACTTATTAAGAAAGGATTAGTTCCGGCTGCAAAAAAAACGACTGGACTGGCCAAATGTTCCATTCCACCTTTACAAAGAAAACTAGAGGTGTTGGAATTCTTATACATAGAACAGTCTCATTTGTAGTATCTGATGTAGTATCTGATCTTGAAGGGAGATATGTGATTGTCATGGGTAATTTATTTAACTGTATGTGATTTTGATAAATTTTTATGCACCCAATGTGGATGATAGGGACTTCATCCAAAATGTATTTGCATCATTCCCAATGTGAACACTCATAAAATTATAATGGCTGTGGACTTTAATTGTGCTTTAAATCCAGACCTAGATAGGTCTCCTGTCACAGGGGTGATGACATCTAACACTGCAAAGACAATTACACACTTTGTAACTGATCACAACTTATCAGACCCCTGGAGATTTCTAAACCCAAACTCAAGAGCATATTCCTTCTACTCACCAGTGCATCAATGCTACTCAAGAATTGATTATTTCTTTGTAGATAACAATTTCTTGCCTATGATTAAATCTTGCAAGTACAATGCTATTGTTATTTCTGACCATGCACCTTTGATCTTGGAGCTAAAATCATTATGCCGCAGATGGCGTCTTAACCCACTTTTATTAGCAGACAAGAACTGTACAGAATTTATATCCAAACAAATCAGTTTTTTTTCTAGAGACAAATACATCCTCAGAGGTCTCTGCAGGAATACTCTGGGAAACCCTGAAGACCTTCTTAAGAGGACAGATATCTCATATCTATCCCACATAAATAAATTGGAAACCAAGAAGGTATCAGAGCTAACCAGTGAAATTACTAGAATAGATCAAGAATATGCCAGGTGTCCAAGTGAGGCTCTTCATAGGAAAAGGTAGGCTCTGCATCAGAATTCAACCTTTTAACAACTAAAGAAACTGAACAACTCATTTTTAAGTCAAGACATCATTACAAAGAACATGGAGAGAAAGCTAATAAGTTTATTCATCAACCGCAAAATTATAACCTTAACCTTAAGATAATTTACTTTTCCTTATCTATCCAACCAATCACCCACCAATCCATGTATTTCCTGAAGCATCTTAGCAAAACAGGGCTCTCAACATCTACTACATCCATTAACCAGTTCTTCTTTCTACTTTGTGTATCTGCCACAAGGCAGGTCTTTTGGTTGTCATTTCTTCCATTCTGTTTTGTCTTTTGCCCTTCTTTTAATTTCTTGGTATGATTTACCATATTTTAGATAATATAACATTTCCTGCCTTGGCCTTCCACTCAGTTTCTTTCCCTCCAGATTACCGTCCAGTACTATTTTCAGCAATTCCCTCTCCTCTTAGTTCATGTCCCATCCAGTTTTGTTGTCTTCTTCTCAATGTTTCTAGCATGCATCTTTGTTCACCAATCCTTTTGAGCTCTTTTGCATTAGATAATTTATCATTCCAACTGATCTTTTCCATTCTTCTCCATAGCCACAGTTCAAATGCTTCTAATCTATTTACACCACTTTTCCTCTTTGTCCATGATTCTGCTTCATACAATGCAACAATATAGACTATACAGTAGTTTTTAACATTCTTTTTCTCAGTGTTCTACTTAATAGGAATATTTGTTTCACATTAATGCCTGATTTTTCCATTGCTATACATATTTTTATTTCTTTTTCACTTCTTTACATCCCCTTAATCACTAACCACCTATTAGTTATGGCCTTTCTAATATCATATCCTAGTCTGAACACCTAATCCACGACCCTCTAGTTTATATGGCAGTAACTCTGAATTGTAGGCCATAAGCTCACTTCCATATTGTAGAAGTTGTGTTGCTACGTTTACCAAGCACAGTGAGCTCCGAATATGCATTACTTATATAAGGAATCTGGATTGGCCTACAAATATTGAAGTTATAAAAAAAACAGATAATGTAGAGTTAATTGTCTGTTTTAATACTTTATAAATGTCTGAAGTCAATGCTACTGGTCAACTCAATTAAGAAAAAAACAATTCTATATTTATGCATGGGAAGAAGGAAAACTATTTTTCCATGCCTAAGGCAACATGCTCTTTTCCCAAATTTTATTGTACAGCTTCAACACAACCATCCAGTGTACATGAGCATGCTAGAGAATAATTATAAATGTGATCTTTTCTTCGAACCATGTCTCTTCCCTGTCATAATGATCTTTTAACTTCTTTCAGAGTAAAACCAGCATGGAAACTCCGAGCCGTCATTTTGTTCAAGTCCCATGTACACTGGAGTATTTGAATATATACTGTACAGTAAATATATAAATTATACGCACAGCTTCCATGCACCCCTGTTCTGGAAAAGCTGGCTTCAGAAATGGAAGGATGGATGAATATATCTGCATTACTTACAATTTCATCCCAGAGCACTCTTACTAACATGTTAATTTTTTCTTTATCATACATAACACAAGTAAAATGACTCTCAGAAGTAAACATTTTGCATGAATTTCTTTTTAAAAAGCATTTATATGGATAATTTTCTTCAACACTTCTCTCATTGTGCCACTTCTGTTTCATGAGTTTTCCCCAAAAACTCTCCATTAGTGCCCTTTACTGTTCTACCTGCTTTCTTTTTTAACTTATTTTTTTCAGAAATAAAATACTTTCCCCAAAGATCAAAATTCAGTGATTCATCACAGTCCAGCCTTTGTCCATTACAGCTCCAAAGTTTTCAGCAAAGACAGATAAGCTGCTTCACTTTGCCAGAACTGAAAACATCTTTATCTCCATCCGTGAAGGTTTAGCTGGTAACTTCCTCTCTCCATAATGCATCTAAATGTTACACATTCAGCATGTTTAACACCGAGTCATATATTTTTTTATATGTTCTCCTTTAATGTATGTCATTGACCAGCAGAATGGCTATACCTAAAGAGGGTATTTTCTCTTCCATGGCATTCACACCCCAATGAACTTAAAGCAGACATTCAGCCCAGAGATGATGTTTAACATGGTTTCACAAGTATATCTTCTATCACTCAAGCTTACTAACTTAAGATCATCTAATAAATTTTCCAAACATTGCCATTTATACCCCATAAACCATTATGTTTAAAATAACCACATGTAACATCTGGATATGTACAGAATAGCTGACAATAATATGAATTAAAGCATCCATGTTCAGGGTATTCCCAAAATGATTGAAATTTATACCAATAAATCATCCATACCCTTGATCACCATCACAACATCACATTTTCAAATTGTTCTCTTCTGAACATGACTTACATCCTTCATTATTTTTAAAGGTCATTCTTAATGCACAAAAATTGCAAATTTAAACAAAGGTTAGCCTAAATTCTTCAATGAAAAAAATATCAGGCAATTCTGCCATTTCTTTAGCACAACACACAAGTAGTCAGACCTCTTTATTTACTGCACACTTTACTCTATTACAGATTTCATTTTAAATCGATACAACTACACTCAAGAACCCATAATGACAAAGTACAAACATGTTTTCAGACAGGTTTGCAAATGTATTAAAAACCAAACCTGAAATCCCTCCTTCATGTAAGTATTCAGACCCTTTGCTGTCTACAGCTTAATTGGAGTCTACCTATGGCAGGCTGAACTGATTGGAAATTGTTTAGAAAGGCACACAGCTGTAATGTCTATAATTTACAGTGCATGTCTGTCTAAAGTTCATCCTGAAACTAAGGATGTGAGGTGCTTTTATGGAGTTAAGCAACCCGGTAACCTTGTACTCATGTAATCCTTAATCTTTTAAAATTAAGGACAATGTAGGTTTCAAGAGGGACTATGCTTTAACTGCAGGTGTGCTTTACCCCTAAAAAATGATGTGTCTTAATCTTCATTAAAGCTCTAATTTTTAGGTTATTAGTTATTTCCAAACCTGAAACCCAAATAGTTTGTTGCTGTTAGTTGTTGTCAAAGACAGATTCAAACCCTAGCAGATAAAAAATTATTTTACAACATAGAGAGAGGATGGAAGCCTGCACTGATACAACATGTTGCTGCACACACTACACAACGGACCACCTCAGGATCCTAAATTAGGACCTGAGCCCAGCCGTGCAATGAATGACACCTCAGCATCACACTAGTTCAAATGGAATGGAACAGTGTGAGTTTTTTTACAGTGGCTGGAGAATCCTGCCATCAACCCCCAAGCTCTCTGTGCAAGTTGGAGGACCTGCTTACAGGGCTGGATGCAGGTTAATGTTATAGCCAGGATGGAGCAATTACAGTTTGAGGGCCTTGCCCAAGGGCCCATCAAATCACTTCTGGCATTTACAGCATTCAAACCAGCAACCTTCCAATTGCAGACACAGCTCCCTAGCTTCTGAGCCACCTCCCCACCCTAACAACATAATTTAAATATTTAGGTAATTATTTGGGACCCTATTTTCTTGAAATATATAGAATCATCATGAAGATACCTCCTTTCTCATAATCACTTCCAAAGTAGTTGTTGGTTATTCTTGGCTCAAGTATTACAATCTGGTAAGTAGCTAAAGCTAATAAATTAGAGTCTTGGAGTAAGAACCATTGTCTAAACTGCACCACAGAAATAAATCTATCCACTCCTAGTCCCCATTGATTCTCTATCACCACTATTCCACTGGGATATTCTAATTTTGTCAAAAAATTAAAAAAATTGTCTCCTCATAACCATTATGATTGCACATCAGATCTATTGCCTAGAATCCTTTTACAGAGTATAAAATCTGTTTTGTCCAGAGGATAAGACAATTGGAAATTCGATTAAAGAAAGTTTGACCAATGGGGGTTTTCACTTTGTTGAGAAAATAAAGGGTCATTCGTTACGACCATGGATTGACTCAGACAATTTAATTGAACAAGCATAAAATATAAATTAAAAAATAATTATCCACTACTTCTTGTCTCTCCCCATATTCACAAAATTAGATCTGTGGAGTGCAGATCATTTAATTTGTATCGGATAGGATTATTGACTTGTTTTGACTTGATTTGTTTGCCTTCAGTTGTCTTTTAGGTATACCCATTTTGCCTTATTTTTTTCTATTTCTACCTTAATTGTCCCTTGTTTTGCAATTTCTGTTCATCTTGTGTTTAATATACATAAATCCTTTATTTAAAAAAATATGCATTGGCCTTATTCATCCATTCATCTATTATCCAACCGGCAATATCCTAACTGCAGGGTCACAGGGGTTTGCTGGAGCCAATCCCAGCCAACACAGGGCGCAAGACAGGAAACACACCCTGGGCAGGGCGCCAGCTCACCGCAGGGCACACACACACACACCAAGCACACACCAGGGAAAAGTTAGAATCTCCAATGCACCTAACCTGCATGTCTTTGGACTGTGGGAGGAAACATTGGCCTTATCGTTAAAGCCAAAATTTTCTACTGTTATCACTCCCTTGAAGGGCCTTTTTTGATACATTTTGGACATTTAGGATATTTTTTAATTTTAAAAGACTTTTGCCCATTTTTGTGGCTTGGGAAGGCTGAATGCTGCCAGTGAAGTTTTTGGTTTTGCTACCTGGGGTGAGACCTATTTTGGGAAGCAGACTCAAAGTGTTCATCATCTGCTCTGTTTGTTTTGAAGCCTTTATACTGTTTTTGCAATTTTATGCCACTGTACTTACAACAGGTTTCTATTCCCCTTTACAAATTTTTGTGCATTTTTAGGAAATCTATTCAGGTGATTTAGAGCCTTTTGTCCCTTTTTATCTGTGTAGGCCAAAGCCTCATTATATGTTTGGGGAAAGCCCTATATTGTCTAATAGGCCTCAGATGAACCTGATATTAGATTTTGAAGGAAAGCCTCATTATGAGCTTTGCAAGTTAGCACTTCGCAACACAAAGCAACCCCCACATACAGGTAAATTACATCTCCACACATTTTTCTACAGAAGACTTTGTCCAGCAGAACAAAAAATATGATTTAGGCATTTGAAAATGATTAGTCAAAAATTAGCCTTGAATGAGGGGAGGCATTAGCAGGATGGGACGGAATTACCCTTTTTCATTTCCACAGATCACAATTGAACACTAAAACAAAATTCTTTCTCCCATCAATTTAAAATTATTGACCCACAGAGTGCAGTTGATGGCTACTTAAAATACTGAATTATATGAAGAAGGTAATAGTAAGGAATTATTGCTAAATGCTTTACGATAAAATTTCTCCTCAAATAAAAATCCTGAATGCTTATTGTTTGCTTCTGCCTTCATGTGTAGGATGGGTCTGTCTTGGAAGTCATAACTCATTAATATCAGGTTATCCAGGAGTTTTGGTCTAATCAAGCAAGACTTTTGCAACCAATGTATCAACTCCTAATTGCAGTACTACTATTTTGTTGTAGGTATATGGGTTTTCTAAGGCAGTTCATGTTATAACATTCAGAAATCAGAAATTTAGAACTTGCAAAAATAATATACCAGTGAAAATTTCCAGCTGCTTGATTTCCTACATCCATAATATAAGATTGTGGTCCACAACTTATTTCTTGTGTCTGTAGTCATTTCTGCTCAAAATTAGATATTTTTGTATGGTGGCACTTCAAACATGACAAAAGGGTGTTGAGGCCTCCTAAAAGACCCATAAAGCAGGCCAGAACCTTTACTGTCCAGTCCAGAAGAAGCACTCTCCAGAACTGTTTGCTCTGAAACCATTACTAAAGCCATAAGGCCCATAAAAATGAAGCTATGCAATTCAATGCAAATAAGCTCCAAAACATAATCCTTAAGCAATAATCCAGACAGAGAGCAGAAAAATTGTCAAGAATCAATAAATCCACACATAAAATAACATTCAAATCCAGTATTTGGGGCACTTTCCCACTGGATTACCAAACAGAGCATTCTTCACTCTCATATTTTATACCACTTTCTACAATGCTTTCTGTAACAAATCAAAATCATCATCTGGTGCATCTCACAACTTTAAATTCAACAGGCATTTAAACAGCAGGGCCTTATCCCTGAATCACTTCCAGGATAATCCCCTTTATAACTTCCAGTGTCAAGAAAGATACATGGAAGTCCTGGAGCTATCATCCCAAAGACGTCTTTCACAACCGCAGGTATTCCTGCAAGTCTAAGCCCCAGTCTTCATGTTGTAGCACTCCATCTGTTCATATTAATGTAAGTTATACAAAGACAGATTGAATTGAAATGACTTGAATTTAAAGGAGCAGATAACTTCTAGGTAGATTATTCTCCTTATTATGCAGTCAGGGTTTATGTAAGTATAAAAGGACCAAAATGCTAACATCTATTGTTTTGGGGGACATCTGTTAACTTTCATGTCATCTCACAATGTCACTCAAATCCCTTTCTAATTTCAAGGCTTTGTCTACTCCTGGTCATTTTCTGTGATGTACAGGGTTGGCCATTTATATGGATACACCTTAATAAAATGGGAATGGTTGGTGATATTAACTTCTTGTTTGTGGCACATTAGTATATGTGAGGGGGGAAACTTTTCAAGATGGGTGGTGACCATGGTGGCCATTTTGAAGTCGGCCATTTTGGATCCAACTTTTGTTTTTTCAATAGGAAGAGGGTCATTTGACACATCAAACTTATTGAGTATTTCACAAGAAAAACAATGGTGTGCTTAGTTTTAACGTAACTTTATTCTTTCATGAGTTATTTACAAGTTTCTCTTTGTGTACAGCCATTGACATGTCGCAGAGGTTAACACGTGAGGAGCGGATAGAAATTGTGTTGATGTCTGGTGAACGCAGTAACCGGGTCATTGCAGCAGATTTCAATGCAAGACACCCTATGAGACCACCCATCTCCCATGCTACAGTTAGCAAATTGCTTGCTAAGTTTCGTGAAACTGGTTCAGTGTTGGATTTGCCAAAATGTGGACGCATGAATACTGTCACTAATGAAGAAGCATCAGTGGCTGTCCTAGCTACATTCAGCCACTCAAGGCCACTGGATATGCAAAATTGCTACATGATGATGTGTTTCCCTCTTTATGCACTGAAGCTGGCACGTTCCCTGAGTTTTTCCAGCAAGATGGTGCACCACCAAATTATGGGTGTCAGGTCCGAGCATTCCTAGATGAACAGTTTCCTGGAAAGTGGATTGGTCATTGTGGGCCAGTTTAATTGGCCCCCAAGGTCTCCCAATCTGACCCTTTTAGACTTTTATCTTTGGGGTCATCTGAAGGCAATTGTCTATGCTGTGAAGATACGAGATGTGCAGCACCTGAAACTACGGATACTGGAAGCCTGTGCTAGCATTTCTCCTGCGGTGTTGCTATCAGTGCGTGAAGAGTGGGAGAAGAGGGTTGCATTGACAATCCAACACAATGGGCAGCACATTGAACACATTTTATAAGTGGTCAGAAACTTGTAAATAACTCATGAAAGAATAAAGTTACGTTAAAACCAAGCACGCCATTGTTTTTCTTGTGAAATTCCCAATAAGTTTGATGTGTCAAATGACCCTCTTCCTATTGAAAAAACAAAAGTTGGATCCAAAATGGCCGACTTCAAAATGGCCACCATGGTCACCACCCATCTTGAAAAGTTTCCCCCCTCACATATACTAATGTGCCACAAACAGGAAGTTAATATCACCAACCATTCCCATTTTATTGAGGTGTATCCATATAAATGGCCCACCCTGTAGAATACCACTACACATAGCACCAAATTCAGAAACATCTTTCTAGTTTACATTTTAACCTGGGATTGAGGTTTTGTTTTCCTTGTTGACTGATTTGGTTTTGGGACACAGAGTACGCAGAGTACAGCTGAGTAAGCAATGGATGCCAAGGTATGTATAGGAGTAGTAGACAAAAGTTTAAATTTGGAGTTCCACCCTAGCGGGTAGTTTGTGGAAGGCTTCTTTTTCATCATAACCAGAATATTTATACTGGTTATAATAAAATTCAAAATTATCACAGAAATGTCCTTACTGGTAAAATCTTAGAATACAGTTCTGAAAACTTAAACAGGTATGTCAATCAATCTGGTTGAGCTTACGGTTTCATGGGAGGAGAGGATGGAGGAGGCTCAAGAGAGGAAGAAGGCAAAAATACCAGGTTCTAATTAAGGGCTGTCAGAAACGAGGGGGGAGAATAAGGTACTTGCCTATAGAGATGGACTGCAGGAGGTTCATAGGTCAATCTTTATGGAAGGCTTATGGAACCCTTGGCATCAATATGGTACACAGGGCAAAAGTCATCAGGAATAACATGGAGGCCTCACAGAAAGCCACCTGATGGATCAGGCTGAAGAGAGGAAAACCGTGGGGCTGTAGTAAGCCACTTGGAGACAAGCTGAGGTCTGATCAACTTCAGTTGGGTCACCTGGCAGAGGGTATATGATAGTTTGAAAGACCCAAAATACCCAGTGACGCCAGGTTCTATCACTGATGATGTGTCCAAGTTCATGAATCAAATGATATATCATGCAGCATTTCTCTTTTAAGGAGCCATTACGGATACCTTGTATGTGTTTTTTGCTTTAATAGAAGGATTAGCTCAAACAGACTTAGCAATACAGTTGGTGTAGACAAATGCTGTTCTGCAAAAAAACTACACCAAGCAGAAACATGACAAAGTTAGCATACACGTAAGAGCTGAAGCAGATTTAATGTACTCCATACTACTAAAAAGTGATAGATAGTGCAGTATCAAGGGTGACATCTGGCTAAAAGCAATCCACTTAGTCAAGTCAAGATGATGTGAAGCCTTGCCAGGTCTTCTTGTTCACTTAAGTGCTCGCTCTTTCCATTCAGTTCAGTTTGATAAATGTCAAAGCATTGTGCCAACACAATGAGACAAAAACCACTAGTGGCACTGTTTACAAATGTGTCTGAAAATGTGAGTCACAGAGCATTATGACACTGAGATGCATTTGTGTGAACAAACCTCAGTATACTGAGCAGAGAAAATAATAGGGGGAATAAAAAAAAACACAAGCTAAACAACAGGCCATACAATGACAGGAGGTAAAGGACAGACAAAAACATAGATGGTGTGAGAAACTAGAAAATAAGACAGGCTCAATGGTAGAATCTTGAAGCTGGCAATTGTAACTTGCATAAAATTTTTATATTTCTGAAACTTAACTGAAGCTTCCCTTTTATATAATAAATCACCTCCATCCAACTATTTTCCAAGTTGCCTAATTCCATTACATGAGAATGGGGGAATTAGTATAGTTTTGTTGTAAATTATAACATCATGAAAGTCTCCCATCCTTGAATTTTGATATAAAGTATCAGTTGTGCAGCACCAGACAACAATTTTAAAGGTGGCCTCTCCTCAACATGACCTACTATAGTAAAGAAACCAAGATAGAGAATGATGTGAGCGCTCATCACATATGGCTGTCAGCATAGTAGGATATTGAAGATGGAACAAACACGAGAGGGGCCATGAAAAACAGGTTAAGAATAAGTGAAGAATATCTTTTAGTTTAGTTGTGATCCAAAAAAATCAGACAGGTGCCATCCATATCAAGCAAAATTATCTAAAAGAAAGAAACAGAATAAAAAGGCAGACACAGAGGTCAAAAAGTTGTAAAATGTACATATGGCATAACATTCAGGAACAATTTCAAAAGTTTGATTATTTCTAATTTTTGTTTATTTACTTCATATAAGGGAGATGTCACATTTTTGTTTTTTAAATCATTTTGTACAAAGGAGTCCTATTCAAAAATAACATTATAATAATAAAATATAATTATACTGCTATTCCATTTACCTCGGAAGTCAGATATTAGGGAAATTACATCACACCAGCGTTCCAGTAAAACATTTACTGGAACACGTCCATGAAAACCTTTGTTGGGCTCAATCCATCAAAATAAATACCAGTTGATAATGCATTACG
This sequence comes from Polypterus senegalus, assembly GCF_016835505.1. Taxonomy (NCBI): domain Eukaryota; kingdom Metazoa; phylum Chordata; class Cladistia; order Polypteriformes; family Polypteridae; genus Polypterus; species Polypterus senegalus. The sequence continues at coordinate 119,589,652 of NC_053165.1, read as the reverse complement.
AGGCATTTTGCATATCCAAATACCAAATAGGTGCAACACACCTTTATTTTTTCACGTGGGAACAGCTTCCCCCTGCTTCCCACCTTTACAGCACAGTTCTCCAGTAGATAACGAGAGGTTCTCTTCTTTCTTTTGTTCTTTTCTTACCATCACTCCTCCTCCAGTGAGCTTCGTCATCTTCCACTCAACTCTGGCCTCTGGAGTAGTGGCTGCGGACTCCTTTATAAGCCATCCGGAAGTGCTCCAGGTTCTTGTGGCCCTACAACAAGCCAGGGTGGCTGTCCTCTAGTGTCCCGGGGAAGGTAATGCCCAGAACACAGTCTCTCCTCCGGCCCTTCTGATACAGGGTCATCCTGGCTGGACAAGGGTTCCGGCCATCCGTCACACAGGCTAATATTACTGCTTTTACTGAAGTTCACAGTGACGTCACCATTTTGCATTGATATCATGATCTGAATTTGGACAAACTCAGATTTTACAGGTCAGCCCAGAGTTTCCAAGTTAGAAATCCAATGTTCCAGTTAAAAATTCTGACTAGGAACTTGGAAAGTCCAACCTCCTGCTTCAAATGGAATGCCGCATTAGTACAGTTCACAAAATATACTTCTAATAACATTTTGCAATTAGACATATATACACAAAAGACTTATGTGTTTTTGAATCAGTCAGCCCTGATCGCAGTCAACCACAGCCACTAGATGGTGCATGCACGCACCTTTATATTTTTTCAGCACTTGCATGCACCTCACTTCTCACTATGAAAGAACCGTGTGCAGCAAACACCGCCACGTAACAACATCTTGCTAATGGCACATATGAAGAGACACAACATCGAAAGGAAGTGATCGCTGTGGCTCAACAACGTGCAAGGGAAGCACCTCAGCAAAGAAGGGCAAGATGTGAAGATTTCACTAAAAACATCAGCTATCTGAAGGTATTTTCTCGAGACAAAGATTAATATGACTCATATGCCAGCGATTCGGCTATACTTACAAAAGCCAGTGGGGAAGCAAGTACAAATGGTTCCACATCTTCTGCCCTGGGTAGTTCTTAAAAGTTAGCTGATGCCTCTCCAAGTTCACAAATATAATAAAACTGCTAGGGAGTCTTTGTGATTTTTTTTTGTCCTGAACATTACACGTAGCTAGTATCATATAATTAAAAGCCAAGCCCATTTAGGTTTGTGGAGGCCTAGATGGCAGCAGCAGTATTGTCAGAGTGAAATTGTTGTATGTTGTATGTTATACAAACATTCCACTCATCACCACTCTGTAGATCCATGTTAGAGAAGATTGTATTAAAATACATAATTACAGGCTTCTAAATTGCAGTTTAGATTGGATATACAATATGTAATTTCAGTCTAACTTAAAACTCCAGAATTGTTTTCCAAATCAGCAAAATATTATGTGTCATAAAAACGAGTCTAAGACATTATAAAGGTTTGGGGCAACCACCCGTATACTGTTTTTCCCAGCTGCAAAAGGGTTTCCTTTATCAAACAATCGATGTGCATCTCACAGAGTCCAAAACAGAACTGCTATAGTAGCCTAAGATGGAGGCTTTAAAGGTCTTGAGAGGAACTGATGTCATCAAAGGGACCGGAACCAGAAGTGACGTCATCATAGGGGCCGGCTTCGGAAGTGACGTCATGAAAGGGGCCGGCTTCAGAAGTGACGTCTTCAGAGGTGCCGGAACCTTGCAGGATTTCCTGGGAAAGATCTGTAGGGAACTGAGAAAGACAGTCAGTGCACTCCGCCGCCCCCTGGTCGGATGTTTTATTACAATTACTTGACCCCTTTAGCTGCCTCCTACTCACACGTGTGTGACACATGAAAAAAAATGCCTTGACATGATCTGAGTGGTATGACTCTTAGGAACATATGAGAAAATTGAGTAGTGTACACCCGCTGTCACATGATGTACCCCGTACCCTTCATTCCACTTGATCAGTTGTTCCTCATTTTCATAGAACTCAGATTCCAACTCAAGTGGTATAAAAATTGTATGAAAGCCTATATTTAGTTGCTGTGAGTACAGCGTCTGTGGCAAATTGTAGCTTGCAAGTGTGAGGGAGCACTCCGATCTCCTGATGTTGTAACACATTAGAACATCACATGGTATACACCCACCCTTAAACATAAAGTTTTTGAAGAAGTACCGAAGAAGAGTAAAAAAATTTTCTGACAGGACGGTAATGTCCTAGCCCTATATACAGCTCTACTACCTTTTCAATAGCTTGTACTCGGGGGTGTTTTGTCATCAGGAATGGCTACTGATCATGCAAAAGATGAAAATATGCAAGATGAAATAACCTCTCTGATTCAGAAATGGCACTGGTGATTCACTGCTTGAAAATTTGCCAGTGTTTTTTAAGTAGGAGTTTTTTTTAATATAAAAAATGTATATATACAGCATTCCCTAATTCGGGATAATCTCAATTAAAGAACTTTCAAAATAAATTTAAGTGTATGAAATTTCAATGAAATCTGTGTTGTTTTATGTAGACAGATAGACAAACATGATGCATTTTATGTGAACATACTTAAAAACATGCTCTAAGTCACCATGCACACTGGAAGCTAAAAGGTTCTACAAAGCCCCACTGTTCATTGCTAGAGTGAAGAGAGCTCTAGTCAGGCTGTCTTGACCTGCTAATGATATGTCCGCATGTCGTTCAACGCTGTTCAACAACAGATAACAGAGTGGTCAAGTTGCTGAGACCAGGAACCTTCTAGAAATGGTCTGCCTGCATACCTCCAGCAGCAAACCCCTCTGTAGCTGCTCCAGACACAGGACCCTGTGACATCATTAAAAGACCTGTGGCTGGAGGTATGAGGTGGAGGGTCTTGGCAGAGCATGATGTGTGCATGTAAAGGCAGATATGGATGCTGAGCATAAATAAGTGTGGCTGTATTTCACTAAAAAACTAATATAACTTAACAAGTATACAAACTCAATAAAAAAGATCATTCATTATTTCTGCATTTGTACTGTAGCAGAATATGCTTAAAACTAGTTACATTGAAAGTACATTTAAAAAGCTGATATCTAAGCATGATACAATTTACTGTAATTCATATATTGTAATAAAATATTTTCATCACACAATGATGCAGTTTAAAACTTTCTTAAGTTTACTGAAGTAATATTTTCGTAGCACGTACCTATAGAATCATTGGCAAATGCTACTACAAAACTTATTAAAAAAAAAAAATCAAGTCTACTGCAGTGGGCTGCCGCCCTGCCCAGGGTTTGTTTCCTGCCTTGCGCCCTATGTTGACTGGGATTGGATCCAGCAGACCCCTGTGACCCTGTAGTTAGGATATAGCGGGTTGGATAATGGATGGATAGATCAAGTCTAGCTGCATATGTATAGTGACAGACCCCACTTATGGCTGCGCCAGTCCTATGGACCCTACATTGTGTCATGGAAATAATAAAAGTACACAGAGCCTGGCATGTAAGACGAGTCTTGAGAAGGTTTACACTACATTCTACAACATACAAGAATATAGGCAGAAACTTTCAGAGGAGAGAAAAAATAGGAGCCCTATGCAGAACAGTGGGAAGGACGAGGATTGAGCACAGTGTCAGAGCGCAACAGTGGGAAGGCCAAGCAGAGATTTTAACTTCTGCATAGGGCTCCCATTTATTCTTTCCAGCCACAGCCCCCTGAATAACGTCACAGGGTCCTGTGGCTGGAGTAGTCCCAGAGGGGTTTGTAGCTGGAAGTCTGCAGCTGGACTCTTTTGCACCTTCTTGTCACATTGAAGAATGAAAGGAGAACTAACATAAAATATGAGAAACATATTTTAAAAAAATTTAGCAAAGACGTTTGGCTTTATAGCTATGCTCAGCTAGATCCATTCAGAATCTGATTCATCTTCTGATTTCTACCATTTACTCTTCACAGCCCCAGTCTGGTTCCGGTCGCAGGCTTTCTGTTTATACATTTGAAAACCGTGTCAGGGCACCCAAAATGGTGTTGTTTATTTTGAGTGGCACTGAGGAAGGGTTTGTAAGTTTTGCTTTTTGTGGTTCTGTGAATAACTTTAGTTGTTTTAATGTATACCAAAGTGATCATTGAGTTTGAAATATATTTGGAATGAAAGGTTTGGGACAAATCTGTAAGGTAAATGAAAAGAATGAGTTGTTCATTTATATTTATTCAGCTGTTAAACTGTTTCAAATATAAAACTCTCTCCATGAAGAGTGCTGTGTTTTATCAGCCCATTGCCTAATATACGCCGTACAGATGTGGCACCCAGAGAGCACTTGCACAGCTTTCAGTGATTTTCAAAGAAGCTGGTGCCAGGTTGGCTGTACTGAGTAACACGTTGGTACTGAACACCTGTGCTGGTCTATTTATTCATTTATATTAGGGCTGCAGAGCCCAGGCCTTTTCCACTTGAGCCAAGACATGAGAAGACACAGATGTTTTCCTTCTTTGCTCTTTATTTATTTATTTGTTCATTTCATAGTCATTGCACCCTGTACATTGAGCTTTTCAGTTGTTTCCTTTAGTAAATGACCTGTCCACCACACATGTAGTCATTTATAAAGTAGTAGGCTTTCTTATTTTGATAGGTTTTGCAGATCTTGTTTAAGAAGGCAGGTCATGCTGCAAACTGTACACTTTATTTTCCTTGACCATTAATCACTGTCAAAGCTGGAGTCACTGTTTATCTGTAGTACAAACCATGTTTGAACTTTGCCACTTTTTTATGCCAGATTTCTACACTGAAGTCATGTATTATTGCATAGTCCTGTGCTGAATCTGTACACTGCAGTGCCCTCTACTGGGGATCGAAGAAGAATCCCAAAATCCAAGATGGTGTTTTACTTCCTTATTAAAAAATTCTTCACTTGCAGTGTAAAAGCTTAGTCAATGTTCTTGTGTTGAGTTTGTTCAAGGTGGGCATTGAACACCACTAAATGTATGCCTTGTTTCAACACATTACAGAGATTTTCACAGTCAGTAGATCAAGATACAGCCAAAGTTTGGGAAGCATCCAGTATGCAGCTGCATCTTTACTGTCTTCAAAGGATTTCTTGTCTTATCTGAAGGTAACTTGTTGTGCCACCTGGAGAAGTATTCTAAAGAGAGTTAGACTTTCAGACAGCTCCACCATATCTAAGGATCTGGCTCTTGCTTATAGAAATAGGAAGCTGCTTTCTCCAAAAGATCGGTGGGATGATAAATGCCTGTAGTGTAAGGGGTTTATTATGTTTCAGACAGGGTTCCTCCCTTGGGTTATGTTCAGATTCCTCTTTTATGCATTTTAAATGATTATGAGTACAATTGAACACAAAAAAACATTCAGGGAACTACAGTGATGTTGGAAATCCTGGAGTCTAAGGATTTCTTCAAGTAAGGGAGCTCTACTGGCACAGTGCTGCTGCAAAGAGGATTTCTTTTGTTCTCTCTGTTACATAACATTATTGCCCCCTTAAATTATATTTTATCATAATCTGAGGAGCTCTTCCAAGCAAAATCTGAAATGAGGACTCCAAAGCAGATGGGGAGCAGGGCCTCAAAATTGGTATCTAGCCTATATAATTTAAATTCCCATAAAGTCTTGTAAAAAGCATCACGAGAGGAAGTGTCAATGTTAACCTTAGGTTTCCATGACATAACAGGCAAACGAAGAATCATTAAAACATAAAAGATTAAATGATATGTAGTAAAAGAGGCTCTAAGGAGCACAAAATGCACTGGAGAAATTGCCTTAAAAACAGGAAATGATCCAGTGCAAAACAAGTCCCAAATACACCAATCCAGAGAAAGATAAAAAAAAAATCAGAGCAAATAGATCAAAATACAGCAAGATCAAAGCAATAAACAAAGAGAACTCACCAACACCAATGCATACAATGGACTGCAAGGCACGTTGTTCCCTCGGCCTTTATAGGACTGAGGGCAGTCCCTTGATATTGATGGACAGGTGGCCCCACTTCTTGGGAACCACCCACAAAATTCAAGGAACATGGTAGAGCAAGCAAAGATACATAGAAACTAAATAATATGCAAAACTATTAATAATACAAATATTAAACAAAAAACATTATTAATTTAAACAAAAATTTGAATTAGTGTAAGCTACCCTAATTCAGGGTGTTCACAAGAAATGTAATGATTTACTTTATTGGTAGAGGCACATAATAAACAAGAATAGGTTTTTCAGATATTTGAAATATTAAAATATGTGCTTTAATTTAAATGTTTAAAGCAGAAATATTATTGTTTGAAATATACATTTCTCATTCTTCAACCTCTGAAAGAGATCTCTATAGGTCTTGATCCATATAAAAGAATCAAAAAAATAATATTCATAACCACTTACCTTGAAATTGTGTAAAATTATACCCCACATGGTTATGTTTGAAATTTGGTATTTGTAATTTGATGGGAATGGATCTTAAAGGAATAGGATCACCAGTAAAGAATCAATTCTAAAAAAATTATCATCTTCATGGTCACTAACCTAAAAGTAGCATATGATAACACATCACATGCTTATATTACCAATCCTCATATTTTTAAATTTTGTGAAAAGAAGTAACTTTGACCCCTTATATTCCATGCCCCACCTCAGGGAGCCTGACCCATAAACTGCACAGGTAGGCTTTGGCCTGCACAGTACCAAAATGGGGAATTGGCTTTTAAAGTTGAAAATACTAACAAGGTACTTGTTCCAAAACTACACCAAAGCTTGACTCTCTAGGGAAAGAAACCAAGGAACCTCTGGCTAGAGGAACAAAACCAACAAGGAATCTTTGTAAATGAATGATTAACTTTAAATAAATATAAAACAAATACAAATAACATAAAAACACACAGCAAACAAGTTTAAGTCCAAAATCTAAGTATTGAAAACCAGAGATAGAAGCAACAAATCCATGAACTGTAAAAATGAATACTACAAAATGCATTCTTTAAATGCCAATGAAGCACTGATGGACCAACTGTCCAGCCCTTAAAATATAAAAGATAAGAGCACTGACAACAGGGAGGCCCTGCTCATTTGAGTTCCACACCCAAAACACAAAGATTATGCTCAAACTAAAATACATAACACATTAATCATATTTAAATAACTCAATAATAACAAAAATTAAAAGTTTAAATGTCAATCGACAGAAAGTTGATATGCATTCTTGGACGGTGCAGTGGTAAGAACTGTTGCCTTATAACCAAAGGTTCCAGGTTTGAGTCCGGGCACTCTGTGTTTTGAGTAGTGAGCTGCTATTATTATTACTATAATATAATAAAAACATACATTTGATTTGAGTCTGTAACACCTGGTGTAAATTTTTGCTATTTATAAAAGTTAGCACTCGTATTCAGCTCATTTTATTTTAGTATAGTGTTCTTACTCTGTGTAGGCTCCGAATTCAGTAGCAAGTGCCTAGGTAAAATACAATTACTAATTAAGCTATGTATATACATCAAAAGACAGTAAGATCCTACCAATTACCATCCATTATCTTTTTTGTTGAGGTGTGGCCAACTGACAATCAAAGTGCGGAAAACAAATCAAAAAAACTCCATTCAGCAGCATGCCTGGAGAAAATAAATCTCTGGTAGGTCCACGGACAGTTAAAATACAAATCCATTAACAGACTCAGATGTAGTCACAGTTTTGGAGACCTTGGCTTGTATTGTTCCTAGCTGCAAAGGATTAGTGATGTTGCACATTCGAGTTCCACATTGAACTGTTTTAGTTTAGCAAAGATGGAGGCTTTTATATCTTGTAACCTGGAAGTGACGTCAGTCTGGGTGCCGGGACAGGAAGTGACGTCCGTCTAGGTGCCGGGACAGGAAGTGACATCAGGTCAGGTAGGTTTTCCTGTATTTGATCTGCAGAAATAACAGACAAAGGTTTAGGATAATTACCTTCACTTGGTCCCTTCAGCTCGCTCCTAGTCGCACATGTGTGACACGGCCCCCCCCTCAGCCCAGACCCATCGGGTCAGGCGTACCTGCTCGTGAGGTCGTGGCACCGGGAAAGAGCATCAGCATTGGCCTGCAGCAGACCTCGACGATAAACGACCGAAACCTTATAAGGCTGTAGGTCCAAAAACCACCTCGTGACTCGTGGATTTGAGTCCCAGTGAGACGCCATCCACTGTAATGGTGCATGGTCAGTCACCAGGGTGAATTCCCGACCCAGGATGTAGTACCTCAGCTGCGTAATCACCCATTTAATTGCCAAAGCCTCCCGCTCCACTGCTGCATACCTGGTCTCTCGGTCCAACAGTTTCCGACTGAGGTACATCACGTGCCTAGGTAAAATACAATTACTAATTATGCTATGTATATACATCAAAAGACAGTAAGATCCTACCAATTACCATCCATTATCTTTATCTTTGAGGTGTGGCCAACTGACAATCAAAGTGCGGAAAACAAATCAAAAAAACTCCATTCAGCAGCATCCCTGGAGAAAATAAATCTCTGGTAGGTCCACGGACAGTTAAAATACAAATCCATAAACAGAGTTAGATGTAGTCACAGTTCTGGAGACCTTGGCTAACTGGTTCCCCACCCTCTCCTGGGAATTATACTGAGCTATGTTTCTAACGATAAAATATTTTTATTCATTTGGTTTCAAAGCTCCCAGTATTTCAGATGTTTTTCCTATGGGCAAGAAAATAGCTTTGCAGTGTGGCCAAAAGCCATAGCAGAATACATAGAAAAGAAATAGGATAGAGGAGGAAAACTAACGCTTTGTAATTTTATTTATATATATATATATATATATATATATATATATATATATATATATATAGTGTAATATGGCCAGCAGCTTTTCCCAGCCAATACCCCCAAGCCGCCAGATGGAGACCTCCCTGCAATATTGAGGTGACCGGAATACCAGCAGGAAATCATGGACATTGGAATCTTTATTCACAACCCTGCTGGATACCGTGGGGGCCACCAGAGGACACTTCAGGGAGGCCCAAAGACTTGTATTTTCCATATAGCCCGGAAGTACGTCCCAGTCACGGGGACAGAAGAAATGACGTACGTCCATCAAAGCAGTTTTCATCCGGGTCACAAACTATATGGTGCATGGTCAGTCACCAGGGTGAATTCCCGACCCAGGAGGTAGTACCTCAGCTGCGTAATCGCCCATTTAATTGCCAAAGCCTCCCGCTCCACTGCCGCATACCTGGTCTCTCGGTCCAACAGTTTCCGACTCAGGTACATCACGGGGTGTTCCACTCCATCGACACTTTGGCTCAGCACGGCACCAAGACCTGTGTCCGAAGCATCCGTCTGGAGAATGAAAGGCAATGTAAAGTCAGGTGCCTTCAAAACAGGAGCTGACGTAAGGGCCTGCTTAAGGTCACGAAATGCAGCGTCAGTATTATCATCCCAGACTACATGGTTAGGTTTCCCCTTCTTTGTCAGGTTTGTCAAAGGCGTTGCTCTCTCGGAAAACCGGGATACAAACCGGCGATAGTAACCCGCTAAGCCGAGAAATGTTTGTACCTGCCGCTTGGTTATCGGACGGGGCCAGTTCAGCATGGCATCTATTTTGGAGCATTGTGGTTTGACTGTACCCCGGCCCACTAGGTAACCTAAATATTTGGCTTCAACCAATCCAAAATATAATTTCTTTGGATTAATACAAAGTCCGGCACTCGCTAGTGTCCGTAATACAGCATCAACCTGCAGTAGATGTACCTTCCATGTGCTGGAATAGATGACAACATCATCCAAGTAGGCAGCACTGTACAAATTATGGGGTTGGAGCACTTTATTCGCCAGACGTTGGAAGGTAGCGGGTGCCCCATGTAATCCGAATGGATGTACACGATACTGTCAATGTCCGCTAGGAGTGCTAAACACAGTCTTTTCCTTTGCGGAGTCCATTAAGGCAACCTGCCAGTACCCCTTTGTCATATCAAGAGTAGTCAAAAATTTGGCATGTCCTAGCTGCTCGAGGAGGTCATCCACTCATGGCATCGGATAGGCGTCGAATTGGGAGACTTGGTTAAGCCGACGGAAGTCATTGCAAAACCTCCAACTTCCGTCCTGTTTTTTGACCAACACAATTGGACAGGACCAGGGACAAAAACTTTCCTCTATCACACCTAGATCCACCATTCATTTGATCTCCAACTTCACTCCAGTTTTTTGCTTCGGGAATCCGATATGGGCGTTCCCTGACTATAACCCCTGGTTTCGTCACTATGTCATGCGCAATCAGGGAGGTTCGTCCAGGAATTTCGTTCACTACCTCTGGAACAGATAGGATAACTGCTTCGAGCTCCTGTCGTTGTTGGCGAGTCAAATTTTCACCGAAGTTAAGGTGTAATTTATGAGCGAAGAGTGAGCAGGGCTGTCCGGAGGAGGGATCCGCTCTTTAGGTCGATGATTAGGTTGGATAACTAAATAATCGACCAGACCCTTCCTCTCCTTAACTTCATATGGGCCTTGCCAATGAGCCAATAATTTGGAGTGTGAGGTAGGAACCAATACCATGACACGATACCCCGGGTGGAACTCCCGAAGCGATGTGCCACGGTTGTAACAACGAGCCTGGGCTGCTTGCGCCTTCTCCATGTGAGAATGTAGGATAGGTCTAATTTTTGCAAATCTATCGCGTAATTGAGCGATATATTCAAGTATATTTACAGAGGGAAGGGCCTCCTCTTCACATCCTTCTTTTAATATATCCAATAAACCCCAGGGTTGTCATCCATACAATAATTCAAAGGGTGAGAACCCCATGGAGGCTTGTGGGACTTCCCGATATGCAAAAAAGATGAGGGGGAGGAGCTGATCCCAGTTCCTTCCATCCTCATTGACTACTTTGCGTAACATCTGTTTGAGAGTTTGATTAAACCTCTCGACTAGACCATCTGTTTGAGGATGATATACAGAGGTCTTTAAATGTTTTATTTTCAGTAACTTAGCTGTCTCCCTGAACATCTTCGAGGTAAATGGAGTCCCTTGATTCTTCAGGATTTCTTTAGGGATTTCGACTCGCGCAAATACTCCTACTAACTCCCGTGCAATATTTTTAGAAGTGGCTGAACGTAATGGAACAGCTTCAGAATATCGAGTAGCATAATCCACCAGGACCATTACATATTTATGTCCTCTGGCTGAAGGCTCTAGGGGTCCCACCAGGTCAACCCTGATACGTTCGAATGGGACATCAATTAGGGGTATAGGGATTAAAGGAACACGGTCCTTCCTAGGAATCTGCCGTAATTGACATTCCGGGCAGGACATGCAAAAACGGTGGACCTCCTCATTAATCCCAGGCCAAAAAAATCAGAGCTTAATTCACTCTATAAAGTTTTCTCGGGGCCCAGATGGGCTCCCAGGAGGTGGGTATGAGCTAGTTCACAGACTTGTCACCGGTAAGTCCGTGGAACTAAGAGCAGTGACCTTACCTCTCCTTCATGATCTGCCACCCGATATAAAAGGTCATTATTTAATACAAAGTGGGGACCTTGTGGCATGGGATGGGTTGTGCGCTGGCCATCTACTAAGACAACTGCATTTTTTGCAAATTTAAGGGAGTCATCATTCTATTGCTCCCTTTTAAATGAAGCCAGTGTCCGTCTAAACTGAAATTGCAGACGACTGAGGGGATCAGAGTCGACCTCAAGGGGTGTGGTTTCAGACCGAGCCGGCGCAGCGCTTGGAGATGATGAATCGCTCTGCGATGGTCCGGCCATTTCCACGTCATTCTGTAAGGCCGGATTCTGCTACCCTACCGGCTGTGTACACGGCGTGGAGGTAACCGAGGACACAGAATCAGCATCCATAACAAGACCTAGTGTTTTTATAGGGATAGCGATTGTTTTGCCGCAGTTTTTATCAGACCAATCTCTAGATAGATAGATAGATAGATACTTTATTAATCCCAAGGGGAAATTCACATAATCCAGCAGCAGTATACTGATACAAAGAAACAATATTAAATTAAATAGTAATCTCTACCTAGTATCAAGGGGAACGGAGGATTATCGTGCACCGCCACAACTAATTTTTTAACCACTCCGTTATGGCAAATGCAGCAGCGGGCGGACTCGTATGATCGGATGTCCCCATGAATACAGGTTAGACGGGTCTTTATTTTTAACTTTTGTCGCGGCAAAACCAAATGGCGAGCAACAATGGTAACGTTACTGCCAAAGTCAAATAAAGATGGTACTTTAAAGCCATTGACTAACGCTTCTCCCGTATGAGCAAAGGCCAAAGGATTAGCAGGAGCACCCTGCCCCCTGCAGACCTTCGTGAAGCCCTCCGGCGTGCATCAGAGTTTTCCAAAGCATGCCCCGCAATGTAGGAAAAAGACCCTAATTTAGTGGCACAATTCCCTCTGGGTTCACAGAGATTCCGTTCTTGTTCTCCCAAGTAGGTTTCCTCCCTCATGGTGTTAATGATCCCCAGGAGGGTGATCATATTATTATATGTTTGTCCCCAGGTCAGCTGGGCGAGTTTAGTGGGTAGGCCATTTATTATAATTGCACAGGCCACCTTTTCTACAATCTTTCGGCATTTTTATTATATGGCCGTAGCCAACACCCGACTTTTGCCCATAGATTCATGGCCTGCTCTCTGAGAGAATGCCCTGGGTTGTATTTCCAGTTCATTATATCCCTCACCTGCCGACCTGGGGCACCCCCACCTTTTCCACAGACATTTTTCTGTGTGGGTTTCTTTGGGTCGGTCCCCATCCTTGGAAGCCCATAATAGGTCCCCATTGTGTTCCTTTCAGAACCCGGTCCTTGTCTGTAGGTCTTCTGCCTACACTCCCATGTTCTTTTCAAGGAGAACTGGGTCGGAACATACTCCAGATTCCCCCGACACACACCGTCAGACCCCAGCTCAGCATCACAAGAACGGTACTCCCCTACCTGATAGGTCTTTGGTGGTCCATTATGATAAAGTGTTGAGACATTTTGTTGGTTCGGCTTCCTTTTCCACCAGGAGGCCATCCTGCCGACTACGCCACTGTAAAAGAACGAGTCTCAACACTTCCAAAAGGTTTGGGGCATCCACCCGTATATTGTTCCTAGCTGCAAAGGATTAGTGATGCTGCACATTCGAGTTCCACATTGAACTGTTTTAGTTTAGCAAAGATGGAGGCTTTTATATCTTGTAACCCGGAAGTGACGTCAGTCTGGGTGCCGGGACAAGAAGTGACGTCCGTCTAGGTGCCGGGACAGGAAGTGACGTCAGGTCAGGTAGGTTTTCCTGTATTTGATCTGCAGAAATAACAGACAAAGGTTTAGAACACCCCGCCACCCCCTGGCCTGGTGGGTAATCACCTTCACTTGGTCCCTTCAGCTCGCTCCTAGTTGCACGTGTGTGACAATATATATATATATTATATTAAAAAATCTTGGGTCGAGAGGTGATCATCTCGGAGAGACACTTTGACATTCATGCGAGACTAGACATTACAACCATAGGAAGCAAGACCCTTGAGATGGTGACTTTTGCACGTCATGCCCTACTTACAAACAATTTAAAACAAGTTCACGGACATCTAACCTCGCAGTTGTTGGAATGCTTTTGGCAGACACACTTCATGTGCTCCCAGCTCTTAAAAAAGTTATATGTTCTAGATGGCACGTGAACGACGTGAAAGCATTGGAGAGAAAAGAAGGCAAAAAAGGATGCAGATGAGAACAATAATAATCTATATGTAAATTCAGAAAATAAGGAAAGTAATAATCAGCTCGGATGTCCTGCAAGACAAAGTAATGAAACCAAAGGACAGCTGCTTTGAAATGATCGCCGCGCAGCGTGACAAGCAGAACATGCAGCTTGGCAGCAGGAGCAGAAAGACAGCAGCTGATCCGTCCGCATCTCCTTAGTATGTTTACAAAGTGAGCGGCAGAGACGCAAAATGGCAGACACAGCATGGCCCGGATTGGTTTGGGTGGGTGGTAATAGATGAGTGAAGCGAGGACAGCTGCTGTACAGGCTTTGAAATGGTTGACGTGCAACACGAGAAGCAGAACTCGCAGGACGGCAGAAGGAGCAGTAATCAAGCAGGTGATCCGTCCGCATCTCCAAAGTGTGTGTTCAGCCATCCCCTTCACAATGTGGCACGACCCGGGGTGGGTTCACGAAACGAGCAGGGGGCAAAGCCCCCTAATATATATATATATATATATATATATATATATATATATATATATATATATATATATATATATATATAATTACATCAAATTAAATCAAATTTTATTTGTCACATACAATTATACATATAGTGCAAATTTTAGTGAAATGTTTAGTTATAGAAGCTTAAGAAAAATATAAGTGATATAATAAATAAAAACCCAAACCGTACTCCTCCCCTCCCCCCCAACCCCCAATTATACATAAGAATTTCTGGTTTGGATAATAGAGCTGCTACTGTCAATAACAGGCTTGTAGGTGGCAATAAGATAAGGTTAGATCTGCCCAGATGTACCACGGGTTTATACTTAAAGTCACTGACTTTTGAATAGAGCAGGTCCAGTTTCTTGTGTCCACAATGGAACATGCTGATAGAAGTTTGTTCATTCCAATGTTCCTCAGGTTGAAGTCACCAGCATTCTGTGGTCAGAATGATTCATCATTACAGTGTTGTTAACCAAGAGAATCATTTCTGTTGCTGAGTTAGTAAACATTAACCAAAATGATGTAACATATCTCCCTAGGCAGTAGAGTGGACAGCATTTTGATGTCTGGATCACACATTTTAGATGTTGTTATAATGTGCTAACTTTTTTTTTACGAATACATATTCCTGTCCCCTCCTGCCCTTTTCCACTCCAGATGAATGTTCCAGATCAAACCCGTCCAGAAATAAATAGATATAGAAAATAAATAGAAAAAAGAAGTTTAAGCTGGTCCTCCACAAAATCCAAAATACCACAGTACCTGAACTCGCTATGACTGGCCATGAGATGAGGTAGTTCATTCAACTTATTTGAAAGAAAGTGAACATTCCTCATTATTATGGAGGCAGGCAGGAAAACAAGACAGATAGATATGAGTTTGAGCACCTTGAGAAGCTCTGTTTAATGTCTTACAAGTCAATCAGACTGACAAGGAAAAATCAAGGAAAATAAATGTTATACACCATCTTCAAATTGTTTAGTAAAGCATCTGAGACTGAGAGCTCCATCCTTCTCTGAAGCTAATTCAACAGAAAGCACTGACTTCTGTTGAGCTCTTAGTGTAACCCTTTGAATCCTGCTCTTTTCACCACCTTAGCCTTCCCGGCAATTTACAATTTTGAAAGCTAAAAGTTTTGATTTATGAAAATAAAATTTGATTATGTGGTGATAATATGATAATAAACCACAATGTTATAATAATAGTGGCCAAAGCAATGCACAAGAACACTTCACATGATTATCAGCATCTTCCAGTCATCCATCCATTCATCCATCCTCTTTCGCTAAAGCAGAGAGGCCCAGACTTCCCTCTCCCCGGCCACTTCTTCCAGCTTTTCCGGGAGAATCCCAAGGTGTTCCCAGGCCAGCCGAGACATAGTTCCTCCAGCGTGTCCTGGGTTTCCCCGGTTGGACGTGCCCGGAACACCTCACCAGGGAGGCGTCCAGGAAGGCATCCTGATCAGATGCCGAGCCACCTCATCTGACTCCTCTCGATGCGGAGGAGCAACGGCTCTACTCTGAGCCCCTCCCGGATGACTGAGCTTCTCACCCTATCTTTAAGGGAAAGCCCAGACACCCTGCGGAGGAAACTCATTTTAGCCGCTTGTATTAGCGATCTCGTTCTTTCAGTCACTACCCATAGCTCATGACCATAGGTGAGGGTAGGAACGTAGATCGACTGGTAAATTGAGAGCTTTGCCTTACGGCTCAGCTCTTTTTCACCACGACAGACCGATGCAGAGCCGCATCACTGCGGATGCCGCACCGATCCGCCTGTCGATCTCACGTCCATTCTTCCCTCACTCGTGAACAAGACCCGAGATACTTGAACTCCTCCACTTGGGGCAGGATCTCACCCCCAACCCTGAGAGAGCACTCCACCCTTTTCCGGCTGAGGACCATGGTCTCGGATTTGGAGGTGCTGATTCTCATCCCAGCCGCTTCACACTCAGCTGCAACCGATCCAGAGAGCTGAAGATCACGGCCTGATGAAGCAAACAGGACAACATCATCTGCAAAAGCAGTGACCCAATCCTGAGTCCACCAAACCGACCCCTTCAACACCCTGGCTGCCCTAGAAATTCTGTCCATAAAAGTTATGAACAGAATCGGTGACAAAGGGCAGCCCTGGCGAGTCCAACTCTCACTGGAAGCGGGCTCGACTTACTGCGGCAATGCGGACCAAGCTCTGACACGGTTGTACAGGGACCGAACAGCTCTTATCAGGGGTCCGGTACCCCATACTCCCGGAGCACCCCCCACAGGATTCCCGAGGGACACGGTCGAATGCCTTTTCCAAGTCCACAAAACACATGTAGACTGGTTGGGCAAACTCCCATGCACCCTCCAGGACTCTGCTAAGGGTGAAGAGCTGGTCCACTGTTCCGACCAGGGACGAAAACCACACTGTTCCTCCTGAATCCGAGGTTGACTATCCGACGGACCCTCCTCTCCAGAACCCCGAATAGACTTTTCCAGGGAGGCTGAGGAGTGTGATCCCTCTATAGTTGGAACACACCCTCCGGTCCCCTTTTAAAGAGGGGACCACCACCCCGTCTGCCAATCCAGAGGCACTGTCCCGATGTCCATGCGATGTTGCAGAGCGTGTCAACCAAGACAGTCCTACAACATCCAGAGCCTTAAGGAACTCCGGCGTATCTCATCCACCCCCGGGGCCCTGCCACCAAGGAGTTTTTTTTTCAGTCCCAGAGATGGGAGAGCCCACCTCAGAGACCCCAGGCTCTGCTTCCTCGTGGAAGGCATGTTAGTGGGATTGAGGAGGTCTTGAAGTACTCCCCCACCGACCCTAAGCGTCGAAGTGAGGTCAGCAGCGCACCATCCCCACCATATACGGTGTTGACACTGCACTGCTTCCCCTCCTGAGGCGCGGACGGTGGACCAGAATCTCCTCGAAGCCGTCCGAAAGTCATTCTCCATGGCCTCTCAAACTCCTCCCATGCCCGAGTTTTGCCTCAGCAACAACGAAGCCACGTTCGCTTGGCCTGCGGTACCTATCAGCTGCCTCCAGAGACCCACAGGACAAAAAGTCCTATAGGACTCCTTCTTCAGCTTGACGGCATCCCTCACCGCCGGTTCAGGGATTGCCGCCACGACAGGCACCGACTACCTTGCGGCCACAGCTCCGGTCAGCCGCCTCAACAATAGAGGCATGGAACATGGCCCATTCGGACTCAATGTCCCCCACCTCCCTCGGGACGTGGTTGAAGTTCTGCGGAGGTGGGAGTTGAAGCTACTTCTGACAGGGGACTCTGCCAGCCGTTCCCAGCAGACCCTCACAACACGTTTGGGCCTACCAGGTCTGACCGGCATCTTCCCCCACCATCGAAGCCAACTCACCACCAGGTGGTGATCAGTTGACAGCTCCGCCCCTCTCTTCACCCGAGTGTCCAAGACATATGGCACAAGTCCGGACACGACCACAAAGTCGATCATCGAACTGAGGCCTAGGGTGTCGTGGTGCCAAGTATGAACACCATTATGCTTGAACATGGTGTTCTTTATGGACAATCCGTGGCGAGCACAGAAGTCCAATAACAAAACACCGCTCGGGTTCAGATCGGGGGCCATTCCTCCCAATCACGCCCTTCCAGGTCTCACTGTCATTGCCCGTGAGCATTGAAGTCTCCCAGCAAAACGAGGGAATCCCAGAAGGTATGCCCTCTAGCACCCCTCAGAGACTCCAAAAGGGTGGATACTCCAAACTGCTGTTCGGTGCATACGCACAAACAACAGTCAGGACCCTTCCCCCACCCGAAGGCGGAGGGAGGCCACCCTCTTGACCACCTGGGTAAACCCCAATGCACAGGCTCCAAGTCGGGGAGCAATAAGTATGCCCACACCTGATCGGCCTCTCACGGGGCAACTCCAGAGTGGTAGAGAGTCCAGCCCCTCTCAAGGAGATTGGTTCCAGAGTCCAAGCTGTGTGTCGAGGTGAGTCCGACTATATCTAGCCGGAAACTCTCAACCTCGTGCACTAGCTCAGGCTCCTTCCCCTTCAGAGAGGTGACATTCCACATCCCAAGAGCCAGTTTCTGTAGCCGAGGATCAGACCGCCAAGGTCCCCCTTCGGCCACCACCCAACTCACACTGCACCCAACCTCCTTGGCCCCTCCCAAAGGTGGCAAGCCCATGGGAAGGAGGACCCACATTACCTCTTCGGGCTGTGCCCGGCCGAGCCCCATGGGTGCAGGCCCGGCCACCAGGCTCGCCATGAGCCCCACCTCCAGGCCTGGCTCCAGAGGGGCCCGGTGACCAGCGTCGGGCAAGGGAAAGCGTCGTCCAAGTTTTTTTCTTCATTGGAGGTTTGTTGAACCTCTCTTTGTCTCATCCCTCACCTAGGACCAGTTTGCCTTGGGTGGCCCTACCAGGGGCATAAAGCCCCGGACAACATAGCTCCTAGGATCATTGGGACACGCAAACCCCTCCACCACGATAAGGTGACGGTTCAAGGAGGGGATCTTCCAGTCAATCACTCTGTATTTCCCCTTCCCCATGGGTCTCTCGCTTCTGGCATCAAGCATCCAAACTCCCTTGGACATGGTTCAATCCACTACGGGTAAAATGGCAGGTGAAGACTTTGACTGGATAGTGCACTTGTCACACTGTAACACAAATGTCCTAAGGTGAGCTCAGGGAGGAAAGGATCCTCTTGTAGATCAGAAAGGCAAAAGCTCTCTTTGCTTGCTTGTACTTTTTTATGCACAGTAAGCATCTATTGTCTTGAATTCCTCCCATGCTAAAGTACAACTGAAATTCTTTCCGTCTTATGAGAAAAAGCAAAACCTATAGCTAAAAAAAAAAACTTGCATAAGTTAACTAGACAGCAGTACATCATGTGTGTAGTCTAATACATTGAAGGCTGGTATTCCGGCCAGCCGGATTATGATGACAGAAAGGTGTAGAGACCTTGCAGGAAAATGTCTCTATTTTCTACCAATGGCAGTGGACTGCAAGGTTTAGAGTAGAGTAGCATGACAGTAGTGTAGAATACCAAGATATGAGTATATGCGTAGGCCATTATTCTGGCTGCAGGTTTATGTAGAAGTTTTTGTAGATAATTGGGCTGATATACTGGCCTTTCAGGTATACACCACTATGCAAATGGCCAGAAACTGGTCTGATTGGTTCAAAAAGTTAAATACTGTTGCTTTGTAAGGGTGGAGATTGTGGCGTGGTAAAAGAAATTATATCAGAGTTTTTTCCTGCACTCCAAGGATCCAAATTGACATGTGGTTAAGTAACTGTGCAACACCTATTATCTTCTATCTATGCTTGCCTTCACAAGAGCCTGTAAAACATTCCTGATATTTTCATGATTGTATTCAAGAAATATATATATATATATATATATATATATATATATATATATATATATATATATATATATATATACACCCAGGAGGACCGGAGGAGGGCTTGCGCCTTCCCCAGACCGCGAGGGGTCATCCGTCCTGGTTTTGTTGGGGGCCTCGGGTAAAGGGCTTGGAAGCCCAGCCCTGTAAGGACCCGTGGCCACCGCCAGGCGGCGCCCCAATGCCTGCATATCCCTGGAGCCCAGCACTTCCGCCATATAAGGTTCCCATATAAGGTGCTGTCTCCCTCCAGTCAGCGGCGGATGTCGGGTGGAAGAGGACAGAGCTAGAGTGAGGACGGGAGGCGGCCAAGAGAGAGGCACAGAGACTGAGAGGCCTGGACTATGGGGAATCGGTGCAAGAGGTACTGTGGTTTGTGCATTGTAAATATTGGCAAAAATAAACGTGTGTTGAGTGAACTTACGATGTCCGTCTGTGTGTGTCCGGGTCCCAGTCCACATATATATATATATATATATATAGGGAAATAAAAAGAAATGCAAAAGAAAAGCAAAGGGGTTCCAGAGAATCATTCATTTCATATCCAGGTTGAAAACATTGCAACAAGGCAAGGAAATAATAGCTGAACCAGGATCAGGCTGTAGAGTGCAGTTCCTCAGGCTGACCAAGTGCTTCCTTATGAAGAGATGTGTTTATTTTAGAAGTAGATATCAGTATGAAAGGTGACTTTCTGTTTGATCAGAAGCTGTAGAATGTAGAAAGGACAGGAACAATAACATCGGAACCAGAAATCATTAGTCTTCCAGGGTGTTTTCCTCCATTCTATTAGGAAAATGGAAGTTGAATTAGCAGCAGTGTCACATCCAAAACCTTCCCATATTTTAGACAAAGGTACACCCATGATACACTTCCCAGTGCATGCCTGTGTAGTGCCTGCTCTAGCTTTTTTGCAAAAGAGGCAAAAGTGAAAATGTGGTACCCAAAATGCAAATTCTTGAAGGTAATTTCTTTACTCATTATTGTAGGTCGAAGAGCAGGGAGGGGGAGGTGTTCCCCTTTTAGGTTCACGAGTCGTGCATGAATATCAGATCAAAAAGGAGGAGGGGGGATTCCTCCTTGGAGATTCATGTAAATCATAATCATACATTGCTGTCAGATAGAAGAGGTGTGTTGCCAAAGATAACTTGAAGCCACCCTCTCCTGCCGCCTTCACCAATGTCTATTATGGTTGACAAAATTCCACCCCCTGAAAACCATGCCACCCTAAGCAACCTCCTAGTTTGCTTGTATAGTATGGCCTGACATGTCTTTGTAAATATACACTATTTTTTGTTTATTTTTTATTTATTTATGAGTGATTAACAAATGGAGATAATCAGCAGCTCTAATCAGTGTATGTTAGAATAAAGTATTGAATCTTCATCCTGATTTTAAAAGCCAAGTAGCTACGATAATCAACAGAGTAATCAATGAATCAATGGATATTCAAGACCATGTTCACAGTCTCGGATGTTGTAGGTCATAAAGCACTACTATGGTCTTGGATTCAAACCTTCCTCCCTTGCTGTGTGGAGTTTCTATGTTCTCCCTAGGTTTATGTAACTGTTTTTGACATATGGGTTGCTTTAATCTGTCTGTCTGTCCTTCATGACTAGAGTGTGTTCACATTTGTTTAGTGGCTATCAACTCTTACATGCGACCCTATAAGTCTTGATAGTTAGTATTTAAGCACATTAATTAAAGAGAATAAGATACATTTTTGATCATCCATCCAGTGCATTTGGTGTGAAGTGCGGTTGCAAAATAGTTCTGCTAACACTCACACACACACCTTCTGGAGAACACATGCTTCCCAAGACAGCAATGCACCATATTTTTCAGGAGACAAGAGTCCATGGAATGAGTCGTTTACAAAAACAAAACAGATCATGAAGGAAGATGTTTCAAGAAAAATGTCAACTAAACTCATACAAAGTGCAGCTGGCCTTGCATGTTATCTCAAGAAGGAAACTATAATTTCACCCCAGCATGACAAATAACCGGCTTTCATTATTTAATAGTGCTCTGCTCATATGATAAGAGACACTCCTGGACAGTGTACAGCAGACAAGGCTGGACAGCTCATTGGAGGGGTGATAACAAAGAGGAGATTCACCATGGTGAGTAAAGCACATAAAAATACAGCATATAAAAAGGACTGAATATTCTGATATAGCCATGCAGTTTGATAAATGTATAACATTTCATAACATTCTCAAACCTGCTTAATCCAATTCAGGGTATTGTAACCTAATTTGGCAGCATTAGGCATAGGGCAGGAGCCAGGAATATGCCCAGTGAAGGATAGGGTGCCAGTCCATTTCAGGGTCCCTTAGGGCTCACATGTACACTCACACAAGCTGACAAGTGCCCTCTCTGTATTTCAATATATTAAATGACAGAAGGAATCCCCAGGTAAATCACGTGTGGGTGATACTATGCACAGTCTACTGGGAGAAGACTCAGGTGCAGATCTATAACAAGATGGTGTCATATATTTCTTGTCTGTCTTTGGGCCATTGATCTCCAGGGTCACAGTGCTCCACCACCATCATGCCTTAACAATGCTAAGACAGAATACCTCATTCCTCCATCAATGCATACTTGTATGTCCATTTTCCACTGATTAATTCTTATATTTTCTGACCTAGATGTGCTTCTGCTTACTCATGTACAGAAAATGATATGAGAAGGTGTTGCACCCTCACAGCAGCAAGTGTGGTCCCTGCCCATGCTAAGCTGGCTGATTCTCCAAGATGATTGTACTTTTCATATTTCAGTTTCATCCCATATTGTAGATAGATGTAAGTAAAAAGTATAAACTTGCATAGTGAGACTAATTGTGAGTATGTCCTGTGATTAAACAACCTCAGCACTTGTGTGGCTGATCAAATGAGACATGGTGTCCCTTCCTTTGTAAAAGATGACTGTGGAGAGCTGTGTGAAGTGGACTGTATGCCATAATTGTCATATCACAGCCAGGGTTCCATGCCTGGATGGTGATCAGATTCACATTTGATTCCTCTTATGTTCATTTTTTAATCTTTATATGTTAAATATATGAATCTTTACTTATTTATGGCTTTGTCTATGTATGTAAGCTACCTTAGCTATGTTCCATGTGTTCTGTGGGTGTTCCCCCAAGAGGTGGGGCGATCTGCCATCCACCCTGTAAATCCAGAGGATCTTCCACAGTTCTTGGTGGTTCATTGTGAATGCACTTTGGAGTGATGAGTTCTTTTGCTTTGCTTGTGATTAGTTATTTTCTGGATTTTTTGACCTATTGCTCTGTTTTTTGACTGTTCTTGGGATTCCATCTTGGTACTGTTTAATTTTGTATTTGCCTTCAACAGGCATTGTATGCCTTTTTTGCTCTTCAGAGCTTCTTGGTGTTGCAGAGCATTTTTTGTGAGAAGAATAAAGATTTTTATATATAAGGAAACTGTACTTGTTTGGCTTTGTTACTAGCCAGGTTGACAGTTTATTCCTTAAGCTGGCGTTTTTTGGGACCATGTGCTTTGGAACTCTTTAGTACTTGAGACTCCTAGTTTATGGCAATAATGACATGATCTGTGTGGGTAAAATCAAATAAATTGTCAAATTCAAGCAATGTTTATAGTTAAAATTTAACATTTTCTACTTTTAAAATTGGTATAAACTAGACAGTTCTTGAAGACAGAAAGATGGCCAAAATGCACACCTGTCTACCCAGGTATAGCCTCACGCTAGGCAGCCAGCCCTCAACCACCACGGACAGTCTTCATCCTGCAAAGACTTACAATTGGGAAATGATTTTAAAAATTCAAAATACATTTTAAATGTCCAAAATTCACACAAATATCCTCAGAAAAAGTCCAAATCAGGCATAAGCAGAGAAAACAGTGAGCCACATCTTGAGAAGCATTTTTTTTGTGAGATGATATCAATGATGGAGACTTGTAGGAGTCAAGGCTGTTGAAATTTTGAAGTAAATTGTTAAAATAAAAAGGCCAGGTTGAATTTTTTGAGGAAATGCTGAAGAGTAAGTGTCTCTGTACGCCATAATGACAGATCAGTCTCTAAGAATGAAGCTTGTCAAAATTAGGAATTGATCTGATATGTAGAAAATTAAGTTAGTTTAATTTAATATAAAGAATTCCACACAATATAAAAATGTATTGAATTACATAGTGAAGTCTTTTGAGCCAGAAAGTGTGCCTTTTAACAAACATAAGGGTTCAGTATTAGTCTCGTTACTGTTCATTTCTAAACAGTTTATAGAAGTAAGATGGCTGCATGTTACGGCAGTATATCCTGTGTGGAGCACATGTTGGCAGAGGACATGTGGAGCTCCTGTCAAGGTAGTTTGTCGATTGTGTTAACACACTTGTGAAACCACCATCTGTGTGTGCTTGTTGCCTGCTTAGCACAAGACATAACAGGCCTAGATAAAGTACAGAGCCAAGCTATAGGGGAAGATGATAGTTAAATTGACTCCATTGATCAAACATGAATTAAGAGATGACTTGATAGAAATGCTTCAAATTAAGCATGTTAGATACCAGCTCTTCATCCTAAGATTTGTCCTGCTTTATTGCACATCATTCTTGGTTTCATAAGGTCAAGGGTGTCTTCCGGGGTGGTGTTGACATGCTTCATGTCTTTTTCTAGTTGGCCCATTCAGCATTTCTTCAGTCTGCCATGAGGCCCTTTCCCTTTGGAGATGAACTGTTTTGGACACCATCTGATCATCACTCTAGATCACATGGCCATACTATCGCAGGTGCGTATTTTCTCTGTGACACTACTCCCATAATCTTCTTCACGTCTTCATCCACAACATGCTAAGTCACACTCAGCATCCAGTGGAGCATCTGCATTTCTATAGCTTGCAACATCTGCTCATGTTTAATAGCCACTGACCATCATTTCATGCCATACAAGTCTCCTGGGTGGACAGCTTTTTTAAAGATTTTGGTCTTGAGGTAGGTTGGCATTTTTTTGTCATCCATGCTTCATTTGCTCTTGCCCTGGTATCGGGGATAAAATTAGGATACTTTAACTCAGTGACTTTGTTTAGTTTTTGCCTGTCATACTGTTACTTTAAAATGAGTTCTTCAACATGTCCAGGGCATAGATTTTAGCTGACTACATGTAAACTTTGCCTATTAAAAATGCAAATATAAAGAACTTTTTTTCCCCTTGTTATAATTAATTAATTCATTCTTTAATTCATTACATTTTCATAGCACTTTCTAACTTACTCAGAGTGCCTTACATTGACAGTGGGGAGCCACTTCAACCACCACCGGTGTGTAACATTCACCTGGATGATGTGACAGCAGCCATTTTTGTGCCAGTACACTTGCCACACATTAGCTACTAGGTAGTGAAGAGGAGAGAGAGATGGTTAAATAATTAAAGGCTGTGGTGAGTAATTTAGCAAGAACATCTGGAAGCTCCCTAGTCTTTCTGAAAGATGCCCAGGGTCATTTTATAACCACAGAATCAGGACATCAGCTTTTCGTCTCATCCAAAAGACGGCGCGAACTTTTACAGCACTGTGCATGAAAGTAACATTCAGCATAGCTTCAAATACTGACTTCACATTCTACTTTGATGTCAGGTGAATGAGAATTGACCAGCAATATTGGTCTGAACTGCTTCTTTTTTTTCTTCTTAACATTTTATATTCCTTAATACTTCAATTTTGAATATGGCTTGCATGGCAAACTAGATGCATCAAGCAGAATTAAAAGAGGGCAAGCCATAGAGTAAGAAATGATTTTGTATGAAAACAACCTTTCGTAATTTTTTCTCAAGTTCTGCCTTGTGTTCTGTGCTCCTGGGATAGAAAAATGGCATTGCTGAATGGAACTAGATGTGTATTAAAATGTTATATGTCATTGTGCATGGCAAAGGAAATGTTGAGGAGCAAACCTGGCCATCGCTGTTTAATTCCCTTTTAAATTTAATTCAACAAAGCAACATTCATTGGCACAACAAGGTAACTCAAAAGTCAAAACAGAACAATTAGCCCTTTTTGGCTTAAATGTTTCGTTGTGTCTCTGAATACATGGATCTCTATGAGAATTATTCTGGTCTGCTCAGGTTTTATGGAACCCTGGCTGGAAGGAGTGGAGTCAGTTTCTTTCAGTTGGCATCTTGTCTGGATCGTGATTGGAGGAAGAAATTACATGGTTAAGAAGAGTGTGCCCTCTCATTCTGAGGTGATCCTGCAATGAGTATACATGACATATACTATGGAAGGTAATATATATTATGTGAGGCAAACTGATAGAACCAATTTCAGCATTTTTCCCTTCTTCTAAAGACTTTGATTAATTATTAGAATTATTATTTTCGTAAATAGCAACAGTGATTACTGCTCTGTTTATGAAGTTCCCCCTGGAGATTAATAAAGTATCTTTCTATTTACTATTGTTTTGTGATTCAAACATTTTCCTCACTGGCCATTAGGTGGCAGCATACAGTCACACATAGTGCAGATGGCTCTCCGCTCCTGAAGTAACCAGCACAGGATATGAAGAAAGTCAGCCTCCAGCCTAAGCAAACATCAATGGCTCTTCTACAGCCCATGACACACAGAATCAAGTCTGATGATTTAAGATGAACAGGATACTGAACCCAATATAAGGGATCCCCACCAAAGTAGACAATCAGCCACTGCAAGTTAAACCGGGCAGTAGAAATGGTCATATACGGTCTTTTTCTTCTCTAGGAATTCTCAGTCTCTCTCACGGTGTCTCCATTACACTGGAGTTTTTTTGTCTTCTATAAAGAAACCAGAAAGTAGAGACACTATAATAGCACAGAGTAGGCAGTCTACTCATCGAAAATAAGAATGGCTTCAATTCACACTGAGACTAAACTAAAATTGTAAGGACTGGTGAAATTTGCATATTTTCCAAGTGGCAGTGTATCCCACATCACAAAGCCTAACATAAGAGAATGTAGGTAGTTGTGTGAGTAAGTGAGTCCAGTCATGAACAGGCACTCCATTCACAGCTGTTTCCAGCTACTAGTGTGATGCCACCTGGATAGAGGAGTAAAGGAAGTGGATTTAGGTAACACCATAATTCTTGTAACACTTGTTTCAAAGCAGTCACTAAGTGATGTTGACCAGATTATTTGGACTTCATTTGTAAGTTACTTTGGATAAAAGCATCTGTTAATTGAGTAAATGTAAATGTAATTCAGTGATTCACCCATTATCAGTGTGCTGCATCACAAACTAATCAATTTTTACAGGAACAAGTCATAAATGTTGGTGAGAGGTTAGCAAAACTTGTGTCCAAAATGGCCATCTTTAACCAGCTTCAAAAATAGTGCACAGCTAAATCAACAGTAACAGACGGATATTTTGAGCATGTCACAAAAGCAGCCACTGGCAGACATGAAAATCGTGCACTGTTTCAGAGCACACAGATTACATAGTCACACATTGTATGTAATTTACATTAAAATGTATATCATAAGTCAACTATAATTAAACAGTTTCACCACAGTAAACACATAACAACCAATTAAAAAACACCACAATCTGTAAAGCAACATAGGAGGGTCGAATCTGTACCCTAAAATAAATGTTCATATTGCATCTTTTTTACTTTTGGAAATCTGTTCTTCACTTTGGAAATTGTTTAAAGTATTCTGTGCTTCTTTTCTTTTGTTACATAGTCTGTCATCTTGTAAAAACTTTTCACTTAGTTTAATGTCTGTGAAAACACTCTATAAATAAAGAAGAGACGTGAGTCGTCGTTACGAATGAATTCAAAGATGGACATTCTTTATTACACCAAGACTGAGGAGTCCTGCCATATGAACAGTTGAGGTCCCCTTTAAACCCTCTGCTTACTAGTTTATTTATGTAAAATAAATGCCCTGATCTTTTAAATATCCCTGTGCCATTAAGTATTATTGTATGTACTTCAGAAGGGGTCATTCACCTGAAGCTAGGCATGTCTGGGCCCAGGCAGTACTTGGATGGGAGACCAATCAAGAAAAGCTTGGGTTGCTGATGGAAGAGGTGTTGGCGAGGCCAGCAGGGGGTGCTTACCATGTGGTCTCAATGTGGATCTCAATTTCCCAGTGCAGTGACTAGGACACTATGCAGTAAAAATGGTACCATCCTTTGGATGAGACGTAAAACCAATCCCTAACTCTCTTTAGTCATTAAAGATCCCTGTGCATCTTTCGTAAAGAGCAGGGTGTACTGTATGTCCTGGCTTAGTCACCTTCTACAGCCTAATCATTCTGGCCCCCAATACAATACAATTTATTTTTGTATAGCCCAAAATCACACAAGAAGTGCTGCAATGGGCTTTAACAGGCCCTGGCTCTTGACAGCCCCCCAGCCTTGACTCTCTAAGAAGACAAGGAAAAACTCCCAAAAAACCCTTGTACAGAAAAATGGAAGAAACCTTGGGAAAGGCAGTTCAAAAAGAGACCCCTTTCCAGGTAGGTTAGGCATGCAGTGGGTGTCAAAAAGAAGGGGGTCAATACAATACAATACACAGAACAGAACAAATCCTCAATACAGCATAAAAATAAAAATGTTACAAGTACGGACCAGAATTTAACAGTAGATGATATAACATAATATGATTTGGATTTGTTTAGAGTCCTGGAGACCTCACCCATGATGCTGCCTCCCCCATTTGGCCATTCCACAGATGAAACAGCGCTGGGCCAGCCAATCCGATGAAAGGACCCCTCTACCTCACGATTACTGCAATCCTCCATCAGGGATGACTTTACCTTAGGCAAGCAAAAGAACTTGGCAGGTGGGCCGTGGCACCAGGTGCCACATTTGAGTACCAGGAAGAGAAACAGAATAGGTGAGGGTTAGTATCAAATTATAACTGTCATGTTACTTATGTTTTAGTGCTAATGACTGACAACAGAGATGCAATCTGTACAGTAAATCAGCAGCTCTAGTCAGGATATGCTAAACTGAAGTAGTGAGTCTTCAGCCGGGATTTAAAAACTGAGACCGAACAGGCATCTCTTATAGTAGCAGGCAGACCTTTCCACGGTTTAGGGGCCCTGTAACTAAAAGCTCGACCTCCCACTGTTATTTTATTAATCATTGGAGTCTTAAGCAGACTGGCATCTTGAGATCTTAATATGTGCTCTGGTTTGTAAGTCATGATAAGTTCAGACAAGTAAGCCGGACCTTGGCCATTTAATGCTTTATATGTTAAAAGGAGGATTTTGAAATCTGCCCAAAACTTAACCGGGAACCAGTGTAAGGATTTAAGAACTGGAGTTGTATGTGCGTATTTTCTTGTCTTGTAATAATTCTTGCAGCAGCATTTTGGATTAACTGGAGGCTGTATAAAGAACAGTTTGAACATCCAGTGAACACTGCATTTTGAAAGCACGGTAATTTCCCAACATTTTTAAGATGGAAGAAACATGATTTGGACAACTTTGTAATATGTGCTTTAAATGACATGCTGGAGTCAAAGATAACTCCTAGATTGCAGGCTGATTCAGTAAAATTAATGTTGATTTAAATTAACTTAATTAAATGATGCCAAAATATTGCTGGGATCAGCATCATTCCCTCCAACAATTAACATCTCTGTTTTATCTGTGTTTAAAAACAAGTAGTTCTCACCCATCCACTCCTTTAATTCACTGACACAACTAATTAAAGACAACATCGGAGAAACTTCATCTGCATACGAGTGAAAATTAACATTATGTTTCCTAATGATAGATCCCAGTGGAAGCATGTAAAGTGAAAAGAGTAAAGGTCCCAGTACTGAGCCCTGTGGGTCACCATATCTCACTTCTGTTTATGATGATGAAGTACTGTCAGCACATTTCTGTACATATTGGAATCGATTTGATAAAAAAGAACTAAACCAAGTGAGCACAGTGCCTGTAAGGCCAACATCATTTTCTAGCCTGTGCAGTAAAATAGAATGGTTAATGGTGTCAAACGTTGCGCTTAAGTCTAACAACATAATTATAGTGGAGTTTCCTTCATCAGAGGATATCAGAATGTCATTTACAACCTGCATTAGTGCCGTTTCAGTACTGTGACCAGTGCGGAAACCAGAGTGGAATTTCTCAAATAAATTGTAACGTGTAAGATGCGACTGAAGCTGATTGGCAACTGCTTTTTCTAGTATTTTAGAGAGAAAGGGTAAATTTGAAATAGGCCTATAATTATTTAGTATGTATGGGTCTAGGTCTGACTTTTTAAGTAATGGTTTAATGACTGACACTTTTAGTGCATCAGGTACTGTGCCATGCAATAATGAACTATTGATAATGTTTAGAAGAGGCGCTGCAAGAACATCCATTGCACTTTTTACTAGTTTTGTTGGCACTGGATCTAGGGAACAAGTAGTGGGTTTCATTTTAGAAATTAAAATTAAGACTTTCTGCTCAGTTACAGGAATAAAATTACTAAAGTGCTGAAAGCAATATGAGGCTCGGTCTGCTAAGCTAGTATGTGGTTTGTACTGTGATGCTGAGATCTGGGATCTTATATTTTTAATTTTCTCATTGAAGAAGCTCATAAAGTCTGTACTGCTCATATTTGTTGGTATTTTGCACTGTAGATCTGAATTACCATTTGTTAATTTAGCAACTGTTCTAAACAGTACCTGAGGATTTTTATTATTGCTATCTATTATTGTAGAATAGTATTCTGAGCGAGCTTTAAAGAGAGCTTTTTTATATTTTTTTAACACTCTCTGTCCATGCAATTTAAAAGACATGTAGCTTTGTTGTTCTCCATCTGCACTACAGTTTTCGACACTCTAATTTAAGAGCTTGAGTGTTTCCATTAAACCAGGGAGAGTTTCTATGTGCTTTGATCACTTTTGTTTTAATGGGAGCTACTACTTCCAGAGCAACTCTTAAGGTCACATTATAATGTGATGTTAACTGATCTAAATTGTTTTCCACGTTTACATTTAATATTAACTGATCTAAATGGTTTTCCACAATTACACTCGACTTATCTATAAATTCTGAAGCAGAATTACAATCTAGATGTCACACTGTCTTTGTTTTAATCTGTGAGTGTGTTGGCAAGGGCAGGACTAAATCAAATGTAATTAAGTAGTGATCGGAAATTACTTCATTTAATGGAGTAATATTTAAATTTTGAATTTCAACTTTGTAAGTTATAATTAAATCTAATGTGTGGTTATGACCTTTGACAATCTGACAAAATCCTACTGAATTTAACAAATAAGTACTGCGTGATCATAATTTATAGCCAAATCAGATAAAAGGTTGCTAAATTCAGTTATGAACAATGACTATGGCCTTGGTGGTCTGTAGACTAGCACTATAATTGTGTTGGAATCTGTTTTAATATTTAAAATGAGTGCCTCAAAGGATGTAAAGTCGCCTACATTTTTAGACGTGATTTTCATTTTGTTACAATGAATTATTCCAGCAGAATCTCTAGTCTTATGAAGGAACGAGTATCCATCTGGTGACACCTCAGCTAGGGGAACAGTGTCACATTTACTAAGCCAGGTTTCAGTGAGAAGACACAGATCAGATTTTGTATTTAATATATCATTTACCAAAACAGCTTTACTGCCAAGAGAGCAAATGTTCAATAAGCAGCATTTAAAACTGCATGCTTCTTTTTGAACTGGTGATATATTTTTTGCTTTAATTTGAAGTAAATTTGTATTACAGATGCCCCAGGTGGGGGTCTGGAATAGCAAGAGAAGTGCTATACAAATGTAAATAATAATAATAATAATAATAATAATTATTATTATTATTATTATTATTATTATTATTATTACCAAAAGGTCTCAAAATAGTTTAATTGTCTTGGGTAAATATCTGGTTCATGGAATAATCCCTCTTATATGTTAATTATAATTAAAGAACAAAAATTCAAAAGTTAGAATTTCATATGATATCAATTATAATTAATGTGCTGGTACAAATGGTGTCAGGATGTCTCAGTTTATCAGGCAGACACAGTTTCAAGAACTTTACAAATTCATACATTAAGCTTTTCCCCTACAGTGAACCCCCTCCAGAAGGAGTATGCGGCCTGATTGTTTAAAGGGATGTTGTAAAAGAATTGTGCTGGGGACACATGAGAAAAATAAGATTTGGGTGTCTAGAAAAGGCATGTGCATGCCTGAAGATTGGTGAACCTTGTGAACAAGATTAACATCTCCAGAGATGGGGGTCTCCTGCCATTTTCAAGGTTAGAGGACTGGGAGGCTGGAAGCAGATAGGATGGCAGGAGGATGAAAAGCCCCAGGGACTTTAATGATTGTGTTGGCTGTCTGAGCAGCAGTAGACTGGTAGACATCACTGCTAAGAAGATCTTAGGTGGAGACAAGAAAGATTTCTTTTTGTGCTTCTCAACTCCAGGTGGCAGAAAAAGAAAATGTCAGTACAACCAATATACTGTAGAACAATCCAATCAGGCAATTTCCAATGTGGAAATAAATCTCTTAACCTAGGGGGTCTCAAAGCCAATTCCTGGAGGGCCATGTTGGTTTCAAATTTCCCTTGCAGCCACTGCTAATAGCATGTACTTAGCAGCCATGATTTTAATTGACTCCCTTTTTAAGATTCTGAAACATAAATTGCTTATTTTTTCCTTAGCCATCTGCCAGTTAACATTAAGTACTAAGCTGCTCTATGTCAAAAAGGCATTTGTCAAGGGTCTCAGGCTCACTGTTTAGAAGGTCACCTCAGCTTCAAGTTTTTGCTGCAACCAGTTTTATAATTAGCAGCCTATTCTTGCTGTAAATGATACATGCTACTTTAATTATCTGTCTTGGCAGTGCACGCACTCTGACACATCAGATCTTTCTAATAATGTTTATTTTCTTTTTCTGAGAACATTATCCAAATGTTTTTTGACCTAGAGCAGCTCAGTCATAATGGTTAACTGGCAGCTAGTCGTGGAAAAAATTACCAAGTTTGGTTTAGAATTCTTAAAAAGTGAGTCAATTAAAATCAAGGAAACAATGTCTGTTCCATTCCCAGTGGTAATTTGTTACTAATTAGGAAAAAGAATGGAATGAAAACCTACAAGCACTGCTGCCCTCCTGGAACTGATTTGGAGACCCCTGTCTTAAGTGAAAAGGAAGCAAACATTTTGAAATATATCAGCTAAAATGGAGAAGCAGTCCCAGACAAGGAAAAAGGACTGATTCAATAAAAGGCAGACTCAAACACAGCCAAGTCTGATTTTGTTATTAGTCCTGGGACATTTATACTACAAGCTGGAGTGTGTGAAGACTACAGTGATCATTATGCCATGACCATGTGAGACTGTTGTTCAGTTTCACGAATGTGGCTTTCTCAACATTGAGTTTTGTGAGGACATGTCTACACTCTTGCTATGCTGTAATCAAACCAACTATACTTAGTATCAGTGCAAGTAAAGCCAGCATGGCTTCTGTAGATTGTAATGGTTTGCAATTGTATCATCTTAAATGCAGGTGTTTGCTTATCCACAGACAGACCACATTTTTTCTCATCTGCCATTACTGTGGACATTGTGTCAGCCTGGGACACTTCATTTTTACAGGCAGTAAGAAGTCTTTTTAATCCACTACCTTGTGCCTATGAAAAATGCTGAGACTTTCTTTTTCAAAATGGTGCTTCTTGTTAAAATATGTGCTAACTGAGCTTTGCATCATGGATCACAGTACAACTGTCTAAGTTAATATGGCCAAACAACCCTTGTACAAATTGGTGAGGCTTATGGCCATAAAACCAGATGGGTCATTTTATAGGTATTGTTTAAATTATTCACCTGTGGGCTTTCAGGATTCTTCTAACAACAACAGCGTCATATATTGAGGATGTAATACGTTGTAAAATAATTCAGCACAACTGGGTCAGCCCAGACTCCCAAAGACTTCAACCCGCCTACCACCTCAGAGGCACACACACATTGCATCTCCCTTGCCTGGTCAGGTTCTATCAGAATAGAAACATTGACCATATATATATATATATATATATATATATATATATATATATGACAACAACACTCATCACTCACAACAGTGACAAAACAATTACATTGACAATCAGGTTACGTTATTTTCAAAATGTTTCCTTTTCTTTTCATTGCTTCTTTAACACACTACTTCTCCGCTGTGAAGCGCGGGTATTTTGCTAGTCTATAATAAAAGAAAATCCTGCAACGAGACATGATCTTGAAGAGAGACAGAGAGACACTTGAGAGAGGCAGAGACACTTTTACTTTCTGCGAAACGGTCAAGTCACGGTCAAGGCACGTCATATTGACATTGTTTGGAAGCATGTTCCTGTGAGACGGTCATGTAACCTACTTACAACCATTTTTAAACAAGATCATGGTCATCTAAAAAGTGAAGAAGAAAGAGCAGCTCTAAAACACCTGATACTGTAAGTTGAAGATGACACGGTCACAACTAAACAAAGAAGAAAGACCCAAAAGCGCTAGAGAGAAAAGAATGCTCAACAAAATGCAAAAAGTGGTGACTTTGAAGAACAAAAAAGGTCCGTCTACATGCGGCTCGAACCTTGTGCATGTTTGGTAGCACATATCTGTGTGAGAAGCTCTTCTCAGTGATAAAGACTAACAAAACAGCACACAGGAGTCGCCTCACTGATGAGCACCTGCAATCCATCCTGGGAATCTCCACAACACAGAACCTCACACCAAACAGAAACGAACTTGTGGCCAAAAAAAGATGCCAGGCGTCCAGCTCTAAAATGACATATGAGCAAAGACAACTGAATGATTTGATTTGTTATTGCGTAAGAGCGGAGTCAACCGTTTTAACAAACAGCGTATTGCACTGATACGAAATAGCTGTGTGTGTATATTTGTAGATATGTATGTATATGTATATATATGTTTATATATGTGTGTGTGTGTATGTATGTATATATATATATATGTATTTGTGTGTATATATGTGTGTGTATGTATGTATGTGTGTGTATATATGTGTGTGTATATATGTAGATATATATGTATGTATATATGTGTATATGTATAGATATGTATATATATATATATGTTTATGTGTGTGTGTGTAAATATATATATATATATATATATATATATATATATGACAACAACACTCATCACTCACAACAGTGACAAAACAATTACATTGACAATCAGGTTACGTTATTTTCAAAATGTTTCCTTTTCTTTTCATTGCTTCTTTAACACACTACTTCTCTGCTGCGAAGCGCGGGTATTTTGCTAGTCTATAATAAAAGAAAATCCTGCAACGAGACATGATCTTGAAGAGAGACAGAGAGACACTTGAGAGAGGCAGAGACACTTTTACTTTCTGCGAAACGGTCAAGGCACGTCATATTGACATTGTTTGGAAGCATGTTCCTGTGAGACGGTCATGTAACATACTTACAACCATTTTTAAACAAGATCATGGTCATCTAAAAAGTGAAGAAGAAAGAGCAGCTCTAAAACACCTGATACTGTAAGTTGAAGATGACACGGTCACAACTAAACAAAGAAGAAAGACCCAAAAGCGCTAGAGAGAAAAGAATGCTCAACAAAATGCAAAAAGAACAATAATAATCTGACTAAGCAAAGAAGAAAGAGAAGCTCAAACAAAATGAATAAGTCAAACATCACACGTCCATGACTAAACAAAGAAGAAAGAGCATCGAATCGAAAAGAGACACAATTATACAAAGCTATGCTGCGTCTTTTAGCTATGCTGCGTCACTCCACCAAAGCAAACAGAAAAGATATCGATAGGTGATGCAAGGAACAATGTAAATTCAGGTAACAGGATTACTAGATCACTGATCTGGCCACGAACCTTCCTGACTGCTGTGTCTGTGTATAGCAGAGTGGCAGATCACGCTACAATAAATAAGTGTGCCATTCCTGTTTCTAGCTGAATAAAGCTTGGTTTTGCTAAAGAACTGAGACTCAGCCTCATGTTTTGGGTGCAAGACAGGGACTTATAGCGCAACCCCGATATTTTATGATTTGCTTCACTGCAACGCTATGAGCCTGTTTTTGCCCTGCCCCGGCAATGGACAAACAATCTTCCACAGACGCTGCAAACGCGCTTTGGCTCACACTCCAGCGTGTCATTCCCGTTGGGTGGGGAGTGGGGGGCGATCTCAGAAGAGTTCAGAAACCTTACAATATGAAGAAGAAAAGGATGATTCGGCTCCTGATTGATAACTGTGCTGCCCACAACATGCTTCCACATTTAGATAATGTTCGCATTGAATTCCTCCAACCCAATTGCACAGCAGTGCTTCACCCACTGGACGGGCATCATTTGTACCCTTAAAGTGTATTATCGCGAGGAAATGCTGACAAAAAATTCTCGTCTGCATAACTTGTAGGTAGGAGGAGATTAAAATTAACGAGAAAGAAGCTAATCTTTTAAATCTTTTAAAATTTTACAAAACACCATTAAAAGAAAAACATAATGTTCAGTCACTGCCTTGTAAGGCTGGAGTATTTCAAATATACTGTATTTTAACTTTTCACTGTCAGTTTAATTTGTGGAGCAACATTTTTTAAATCCCATGAGCCAGTAAATCTGAGTTTACCTTTGTAGTTGAACTTGGATGCCAGGGGTCTAACTTTTGAGATGTCTTAGACCTTCATCTAACTGTAACCCATGCACTATGAGGCTGGTGCTGCAGCTGAATTTGGCTCTCTCAGCTTGATATTTTGAGGGTAAACTTGAAATGCTCGAATAAAGCTGAGCCAGTAGGCATTTCTGGTAATTCTAATTTAACTAGGAACAGTTATTAAGTTAAAGTGTGTGTTGCTGCTAACAAGAATGCCTTTCCCTGAAGAAAGAGTATGTCAGACCTCTTAAATAGGTATGCATCTGACATGTCATCATTTGACTAATGTGGATCAACACACTGAAACATGGAAGTGCCACTGGATGCAATAAAACTTAGTAGGACGTGTTAAAGGCAGTGAAAAGCAATACGACAGATAGCTAAGAAGACAAATATCAAAGGAGATAGATAGATAGATAGATAGATAGATAGATAGATAGATAGATAGATAGATAGATAGATAGATAGATAGATAGATATTGTTAAATACCACCATGCATTGTTGTATTTGTATAATTTCTGACAAGAAAGACAGCCGGCTATGTACCCCAAGGAACTGTGATTGTATCAACCTGTAATCTGCCTATCTATATGTATTGTTACAACACGAGTGCATGGGGAGCAGCTTAAGCTTAAATCGTGCCAAGGGACAATGGCAGGGTACCCACCTCTCTCTCTCTGTTTCCTCAGAAAAGACAAAGCACCACCACCATAATCTCGCCCGGACGACTCAAAGAAAAGCAACACTCCCGGGTCCCTTTCTACCCTCTGGTCCCCGTTTGATGATGTCAACTACCCATCCATCACCACAGTTTTCCCAGCATCCCACTGTTTGATTTCTGGTCCAGCTCCATAAATTGTCCATCTACCCGCCCTTCTTTGTTTAATTATTTTGTGGAATTATTTTGACCTTTCTTTACAGTATATGGGGCTAAAAACCCCAAACCTTTATGACAGTATTGTCTGTATTTATTACAGTGGTGTAGCTGGCAGGATCCAGGCCCGATTAAGATGTTGGGAGGGCAGGACCTAAATAGCGTGCTCACAATGATGGCAAACGAGCTCCAGGCGCTCAAAGTGAACCAAGCAGCTACAAAGGAGGAGCTCGCAGAGACCAAGAGACGACTGGTGGCAGTGGAGATGGTAAAGGCGGAGCCCGCACAGCCTCCACCTCCTCCTATTATTCCTCTCTCAGTGGCTGACGACATAGAGTCGTATCTCTCGATCTTTGAGGGAATGGCCACTCAAAATCAGTGGCCGTGGGTGGAGTGGTGTTCATTTTGGCACCGTATTTGAAGGGCCCAGCGCAGCGGGCCTATCACGACCTTCCCGAGGAGGAAGCCGCCTAATATGACCTCCTCAAGGCCGAAATGTGTAATGCTGCTACCCCTGACCAAGTCCCCGTCCCGCTCACCGGCGTGAAATAGCAGTTTCTGTCCACGCCAGCATCCTTTAAAAGAGAACAGTGGAATGATAATATCCTGAAGTTTGCCTGGAATGCCATCGTGTCTGTAGACAACATATCGTCAGATGACTCCACTCCACCAGGACCCTACTTTGTTTTGGAAAATTAGTTACTGTATCAAGTTGCGGAACACAAAGGTGAGGTGCGGAAGTTGTTGTTAGTCTCCCTGACCTACCGGCGGGAGGTATGCGAACTAACTCATGCCCACCTCCTAGGCTCCCACCTTGGGGCCGAGAAAACGTTGGAGAGAGTAAAGCTCCAGTTTTATTGGCCCAGGATCAATGAGGAGGTCCGACGTTTCTGTCAGTCTTGCCCAGTCTCTCAGCTACCTCAGATACCCTGGAGGGATCGCGCTCTTCTCATCCCGATCCTCCTTGTAGACATGCCCTTTGAGAGGATCGGTGTCGATCTGGTAGGACCCCTAGAACCTTCGATGTGAGGCCATAAATATATATGGTTATGGTCGACTATGCAACTCGATATCCCAAAGCAGTTCCACTGCGAGCAGCAAACTTAAAAAATATTGCATGGGAACTAGCAGGACTTTTTTTTCCGAGTGGGCATACCTAAAGAAGTCCTTACGGACCAAGGTACGCCTTTACTTCGGATACGTTCAGGGAAGTCGCCAAGTAACTCCGCATTAAGAATCTCAGGATGTTAGTCTACCATCCCCAGACGGATGGGTTGGTGGAAAGGTTTAACCAGACCCTGAAACAGATGCTCTGCAAGGTAGTCAGTGCGGACAGTAGGAACTGGGATCAACTTTTACCGCTAGTACTTTTCACTTACCGGGGGGTGCCAAAAGCCTCCACAGAGTTTTCCCCTTTTGAACTCATGGTATGGACACAAACCCCGGGGCATTTTAGACATGCTAAAAGAAGGATGGGAATGGTAGGCACTTCCCTCCACTAACATAATAGAATAAATCGTGCAGTTACGTGATAGGCTAGGGAAAATTCAACGCCTCCATAAAGAACACATGTCCAGGGCTTAAGCAGCACAGGCCCGGAATTATAACAAGAACTCCTCCCTGCGCAAATTTCAGCCAGGAGACCACGTAATGGTGCTTGTGCCCACTTCTCACTCCAAATTGCTGGCCCATTGGCAAGGCCTGGACAAGGTTAAAGAGAAGACCTCGTGGAATATTTGGTGAGCCAACCAAATCGTCGACCAAGCGAGAGGGTGTACCACATTAATCTATTGAAGCCATGGAGGGACAGGGAAGAACGCCCTCCTTCCGGCCCCACCCTCTCCTTTTTCTCTGAGAAAACCAAACATAACCTTGGCCACAATCTGACTGCCCACCAGTGGCAGGAGCTCGAAGGTGCAATCCTGTCTGTCCCAGAAGTGGTCAGTGATGCACCAGGCCGGACCTTGGTGATTCAGCATGACATCGTAACAGGCCCAGGGGTGATTGTCTTCCAGAGGCGAAATGTGCTGAGGTGGAGCTAGAGGTACAACGTATGTTAGACATGGACATCATTGAAGAAAGCCATAGCCCCTGGTTCAGTCCTATCGTCCTTGTATCTAAGCCAGACGGGTCGTGGAGATTCTGCAATGACTATAGACATCTTAATCAAGTCTCCAAGTTTGATGCCTATCCTATGCCCCGAGTGGATGAGCTCCTCAAGATACGGGATACGGCCCGTTATCTGACTACTCTTGACATGACAAATGGGTACTGGCAAATTCCCTTAATGGCATCCACAAGAGAGAAAACGGCCTTTAGCACCCCTAGTGGGAACTGGCAATACAAGGTCCTTCCATTCTGGCTGCATGGGGCGCCAGCAACTTTCCAGCATCTGGTAGATAGAGTGCTAAGGCCCCACCAGTGCTATTGTGCCACCTACCTGAATGGCATGGTCATCTTTTCCGGCACCTGGGAGGAACATGTGTTGCAGGTAAACGCTGTCCACCTGATGCTCGCGAAAGCCAGGCTGCATATCAATCCCCGGAAATGTTATTTCGGGTTGAACGAACCCAAATATTTGGGCTACCTGGTAGGAGGGGAAATGGTGAAGCCACAGTGTTCCAAAATAAAACACATCCTGGAATGGCCCCGTCTGATAGTCAAGAAGCAAGTGCAAGCATTCTTAGGACTACTGAGTTACTACCATTGGTTTGTACCTAGGTTTTCTAAGAGGGCCGCCCCCTTGACAGATTTGACAAACAAAAGGGCCCCTTTGCATGTAGTGTGGAACAACATGACAGAACGGGCATTCAGTGACTTAAAAATGGCCGTCACAACAGCACCTGTTTTGAGAACTCCTGATTTTTCTCTTCCTTTTCTCCTCCAAACCGATGCTTCGGACACAGGTCTAGGTGGCGTGCTGTGCTAAAGTATCGATTGTGTTGAGCACCTCGTGATCTACCTGAGCCAGAAACTGTTGGACCGGGAGACAAGGTATGCAGCGGTTGAATGGGAAGCCCTTGCCATCAAGTGGGCGGTGACTTACCTGTGATGCTACCTGTTGGAACAGGAGTTCACCCTGGTGACAGACCATGCCGCGGTCCAATGGATGGCTCTTCACAGGACCTCAAACCCTCGGGTCACTAGGTGGTTTTTGGACTTGCAGCCGTGCAAGTTCACCATCACTTATCGCCGGGATACCTCCAAGCCAACGCTGATGCTCTCTCACGGGTTCACAACCTCTCGGTTCAGGCCACCCGACGCGATGGGTCTGGGCTGAAGGGGGGGGGGTCATGTCACGCACGAGCACATGGGAAGCAGCTTAAACACCCAGCATGCAGCGCGACAGGTCATGCCAGGGGACAACGGCGGGGCACTAACCTCTCTCTCTCTCTGTTTTCTCAGAAAAGACAAAGCACCGCCGCCATAATCTCGCCCGGATGACTCAAAGAAACGCAACACTTCCGAGTCCCTTTCTACCCTCTGGTCCCCATTTGATGACGTCAACTACCCATCCATCACGGTTTTCCCAGCATCCCAATGTTTGATTTCTGGTCTGGCTCCATAAATTGTCCGTCTACCTGCCCTTCTGTGTCTGACCTTTCTTTACAGTATACGGGGCTAAAAACCCCAAACCTTTATGACATTGTTGACTGTATTTATTACAGTATATATAAAAAAATATATATACATAACAAAATGTCTGATAATGCAGCCCCAAAATTTGCCAGGTTCCTTGTCAGCCAAGAATACAATCCCCTGAAGCTTCCCAGTTACATCCACGTGTTTGATAACCAGATGATGCCAACACAGAAGTCCATGGTGTTCTCTGGTCTAAATGTCACTGGTCCCCACTTGTCATAGAATGTCATTCAAGTTTTGTTGAAGGAAATTCAGTTGCTTAGGCCACTATAGGAGAATGGCTATAAAACCATGGGGGTTTTTAAAATGTCTCTGGGTAATTAGCTGAACTTTAACTTTTTCACCACTGTGCATGGACAGTATGTAAGAAAATCATTTTTATTGCTCCCTCTTTCATTGTGAGCAGGCAGAGGTGTAAACCAGCTAAAACAATCAATATAAAGTGCAGAGTTCACAGTATCTTTGGGCACTCAGGCTAATTTGAGATTGACTGCTCCCATCAGAGTAAAGTCAAAGCCACACTAAGTTTTTGGAGCTGTTCATTTATGTTTGATATGGAATAGACGTGGCTTAATTTAAATGCAAATGAGTGCTAGGAGAGTTTCAAAGGCGTGAGTACGACTATGTCCTCTCCTTCAGTCCTGGCTCTCGTTAGTAGTTTGGCAGTTGTGGCATGTGAGGAGGTGTGAAATACATGAACAGCTAATGTGCTGGCTGGTTGACGGGGGGAGGGAGGGGGGATTAACAACAAGACAATGTATAAAGCTTTTCTTAACTTGGTGGGAGGTGTGCAATGGCAATATTTTTTGTAAATACTAGAGGGCTTTGCCCCCTGCTCGCTTCGCTCACCAACCCCCGTTTTTGTTTTTCCGGATACACACTTTTATGATTTTTTTTTCTTTGAATTGTTGCTATTTCATTAGCTTCACTTTTATTTCAGAACTTCTGCAAAAACAATATTTGGAATCTTTCGTGTCCCAATATGCTGAATCTTTTAAATGAGGTCAGTGAGACTTGTGTTTAATGACTTTGTACCATAATTTAGGATAGGTTTCTCTGTTTGGAATTTCAGCACAGACAAAATGTCACCAGCAGTTAATAATTTTTTTTGCAAAGTAACCAATAAATGCATGTGAGTTAAACCCCGTTTTTGAAATTCTCTGACTTAAACTAATTTCCTTTTGTTTGCATCAATGCAATCTGTACTACCTTTTTTTTGATACTGTAATGACTGACGTAATAAAGTGTCGCAAAAGTTCTACTTTAACAATTGCCGACTGCGTAACCCCAAACACAACTTTCTAGCATCCTCTCCAACCCCTCCTCCCATGGGTCTCGCCTCCCCCTTACTGCATCAATCAGCACCAGGCTATCAGTCTTCTGTGCTGTACTCTGCCCTCCCTCGATCGGATCTAACAGTCACTTAAAAAAAAAAAGGCTTCAGCTTGGCTGAGACGCTACAATACATTTGAATTTTACTGTTTTCATATTCTGTACCTTTCTCTGCATGTGTATCGCGCCTTGTGTCTCTTTTCTCCGCGCTGCTCTTTCTTCTTTGCTGAGAGCACAGGATCTGTGTGTGCCACGTGACTTTACATGACTGAATGTTTTGCTAGCTGTCCGTGCTCTTATTTGATACGGGCGTGTCTTGCAATAATCTTATGTTCCATGTACCCGCGAGACTGCCCTAGGGCAATCTCTTGGCACCAAGTGTCATGTTTACAGTCCTCGGGAGACGTTCCATGGCCAGTCTTTTTTGTCTTGCGGGTCTTTTAAATGTCTTCCGAGAACGTTCGAGAGACATACAAATGCATTGAGACCTGATTTTCAAATGACAGCAACAGTCATATTAACTTGTCTATCATTTCAAATTTGGAAAAACTCTCTGGATGGAGGAATGAACCTTTGTCTCAGCAGATTTCTCTTCACACTTCAGGGTTGGGGGCATGTCGAAATAAAAACAATGCATCCAAATTCAGTTTTATTTCATTAGAACTTCTGTTAGTCCTGGTCTATTCACAGCAGAGGGTTTTTTTTATTCCATCCCAGCATGCACTGTATAAATGTGACTGACTGTGTGGTATAGTGGCTAAGGAACTGGACCCATGTTTATCAAGTGTCTCATGGTTACTCCTAGGAACTGCACTAAAAGCCACTCTAGGATTAAGAATTTGTCCTACCTCAGAGTAGGATATAGGAAGACATAGGACATAGTAAGTATTTATGAAAGGTCACATCTAAGAATGGATGACATAATGATTTTACAGCACTACTTGCGGCAAACTGACACAATGGCGTTTTTTAGTTTTCTGATACTAACACTGAGACTTCATCACAAAGATGACAATAATATTAATCGAAGGAGAATAACATTTTAATGAACACAAGGATAGAAAGACCAAGACACAGACACCGAATGAGAGTGAAGCCCAATAAGGAGGACATTTACTGTATTTAACAATGAATGATTCAGGGATTGTTCCTACCTTAAGTCCAATGCTTGTTAGGATAGACCCCAGCTTCCTCTCAAACCTGCTCAGGACAGGTTTAGAAAATACTGTAGATGAATGGGTGATCCACAGCCTTACTTTCAGATCTATCACCTTCCTACAACAGAAATACCTAGTAAAGTAACAGTTTTACTGAAAGTAGCCAGAGCTATTCTTGCACTTCTGTGTTCTGATCATCTTTCATTGTGTCTTATTGTGCCGTGCCTCTATTATTGATTGCCCTATTATTTTCTATGAGGCTGTATTCAACCAGTGCCCCATGAGTCTCTGTCTGCTATTTTTCCAGCCATGCCTGCCATCATGGTAATATGCTGGCTACTACAGTTCAATTTGCACCTATGCCCACCTGTCTGCTGATACTATAATATCTCTTGTGATTCACATATGTGTAAATATCCACATTTAGGTCAGTGATGTTTATGTGCATGCCTATCTGCATGAATGCAACTTGCTTTAACATTACCTCACATGGAGTTCTGGGTAAATGTATAAATCTGTGTTATTACCTC
The DNA here is from genome assembly GCF_016835505.1 of Polypterus senegalus. Taxonomy (NCBI): domain Eukaryota; kingdom Metazoa; phylum Chordata; class Cladistia; order Polypteriformes; family Polypteridae; genus Polypterus; species Polypterus senegalus. Next base: position 119,545,997 of record NC_053165.1, on the reverse strand, counting down.
ACAGGTTTTAAGAGCTTTTAACACTAGAATCCCTGAAGCCTACGAAAAAACTTGTAATCCCGGGCCACTTTAAATTCCTCTCCATTAACTTATTTTTTTATCGATCAGTACAAGCAATCCCATCCCCCCACTGACACAGCTCAACCCGGGCAAAAAGTCTGTTTATCTCAGTGTGAGGTGCCTAGAGTTGTATAGGGTAAATAATGTACTGTTACTTGAAACACATGCATTTCATGTGTGTTCTGGTTCTACAACGATCTATGCAAATGTAAGATGACAGGAAATGCAAGGCAAGAAATGTTGAACACATACCTAAAACAGAAGCTTTTTTTTATGTATGGAAGAAACTGCCCAAGGAAGATGAGAATAGCTCAATCAATTTGATTTTTATTCAGTCACAGATGAGTACATGGATTCTACATTGCAAGGTAGAAGAGCAAAGTTCCATTTTTTGATTGACTTTTTATAATTTCTTTTTCCTCCCCATTCCCCTTATTTATCAAAAAAACATAATATCATTTACTAAAGAATTTTATTTTATTACAATAATGGGGCATCTGTTCTTATTTTTTTTTACATGTCAGGAAATGTAAGAAGGAAAGTTCATCTTCCCTTTGTCAAACAGACACATTCCTAAAGAAACTGGAAATTGTCCTAGGTCAACTAACTGCACCCTGTCTTATAACAGACACCTGTATGAATAACCTGCCGTTATAGCAAAATGGTTTTGTCAGTTATTAACTCTATGTAGCTTGCAACTAGTTCATTTTTATTTCACACATTTTATAGTACAAATGACAAAATTTTGACATGAAGTGTATAATGTGTCAAGACTGAAGTCCAAATATCAAATAAACACTTTCACAAAATGTACACAATTAACAAAACAAGTGACCTTTTATTCAAGAATATAACCAAAGAAAAAGACATCAGGTTAGGGCACAACACTGACATAACTGCCTAACTTGGACATTTTATAAAATGGATTATAAGAAAATTGGGAATCTGTTGTATCATTACAGAAGGACATGGATTGCACATAGGCTTGGGCAGATTTTTGGCAGATGAGATTTAATGTCAGTAAATGTAAAGTATTACACATAGGAAGTAATAATATTAGGTTTGAATACACAATTAGCAGTTGGAAAACAGAGAGTACCCCTTATGAGAAGGATTTAAGAGTCATAGTAGACTCTAAGCTATCGACTTCCCAACAGTGATCACAAGCCATTAAGAAGGCAAACAGAATGTTACGTTATATAGCACGATGTGTGGAGTACAAGTCCAAGGAGGTTATGCTCAGCCTTTATAATGCACTGGTGAGTTCTCATCTGGAATACTGTATGCAGTTTTGGTCTTCAGGCTACAAAAAAGACATAGCAGCAATAGAAATGGTTCAGAGAAGAGCGACTAGGCTGATTCCAGGGCTACCGAGGTTGAATTATGATGAAAGATTAAAAGAGCTGAGCCTATACAGTTTAAGCCAAAGAAGATTAAGAGGTGACATGAGTGAAATGTTTAAAATTATGAAGGGAATTAGTACAGTGGATCAAGACTGTTTTTTTAAAATGAGTTCATCAAGAACACGGGGACGCAGTTGGAAACTTGTTAAGGGTAAATTTCACACAAATATTAGGAAGTTTTTCTTTGCACAAAGAACATTAGACATTTGGAATAAGCTACCAAGTAATGTGGCAGACAGTAAGACTTTAGGGCAGAGGTCTTCAACACATCACTCGCGAGCTACCAATAGTTCGCAACTCCATTCCAAGTAGTTTGTCAAAGGGTTAATGAATCCTACATAAATTTGAAAACTTGATTAGTCAAATTAGGGGTGGGTGATCTTTCCAAAAAATCATATCACGATCCTTTTAACACAAAATCACGATCCACAATCTGAATTGCTATCTATCTTTTCAATGTGGCATACACTTAAGAGAATATCCAGACTCAAACTTACCAAGTCCTAAGTAACACTTTATTTTAAATATTAAACAAAGTTGAATTCAATTGTTCCCTTGTTCGCTAGCTAAGCGGAGTTAAGATACATTACCCAAAGCTGGCGAGTGAAATGTGAAAACTCTTATGAAGTGAAACAGTGACATGTAACAAAGTGACAAATGAATAAATAACATCTGTGTGTTTGTAATTGCATTGTTTTGTTTTGACAGCGTTCATGTTTTAATTCAATAATGTGAGATACACTATAAAATGCATACAGACATACAAAATGCACTTGCAAGTGAACTAAATATTTTTGTGATGTTTTAATGCAAAATGTGAGTTGTGAACACCAACATTGTAAATGTTCAGGCAAAACAAGCTTATCCAGTTTGTTTGGGTTGAAATAAGCTATGAGAATAAATGTTAGAAAACATGAGTAGCCCTCTGCCATTTTCATTTTGTAAAAGTAGCTCTCAGGGGATAAAAGGTTAGAGATCCCTGCTTTAGGGACTTTCAAAACTCGACTAGATGTTTTTTTGGAAGAAATAAGTGGATAGGACTGGCAAGCTTTGTTGGGATGAATGGCCTGTTCTCGTCTAGAGTGTTCTAATGTTCTAATTTAGTTTCTTTTTGTCAAAGTATCTTTTTCTATGTACCACTGAGCCACCTGCCCATCACCATTAAGGGACTACCTTCACCCCAGTAATGGCTGAGGTAAACCCACAGTTCCTTGGGTTTCATTGAATGCACTAGCGTTGGACAGTTTTATTGTGATTTTTCTGTGCTCGAATTAATTACTGGAATTTGTGGGCTCTAATTTTTGGTCATTCTGTGGATTTGTGGATTGGGACTTGTTTGCTTCTGGATCACCTTTGTCTTTTTAAGGCACCTCCTTTGTCTTAATGGTTCTTGAATCTTATTTTTTACTACAGAGTATTTTTCATCATAATTTTTTATTTACAAATATTCAATGTTAGTAATTTGTGAATAGCTGGGGTTTGGCAGTAAAGTATTTAGATTAACATTTATTTCACTTTCTTACTCCACCCATTCATTATTAAACCTCCTTATCTTGTTTACGGCTTTGGAGGCCAGGATCTGCCCCTTCCCCAGTCTATAACAAGACACCTTTACATGTGTGCTTTTGCATGCTATTGTATAATGTTTTCTGTTTAATTTAAACCATCATTGCCAGTTTAGTTCCCATCTCTGCCTTGCTGTGTGAGCCTGAGTGAGTCACTTAACATTGGAGAAGATTGATCTTTCAAAAAAGCAGGGACTCACGTTTACAGTTTAAGTCACACTGGAGAGGATTAATAATAAAATAATGAATTCACATATGAGGTAAGCAAGGGTCTTGTTCATGAAATTTTGAAAAGAAGAATGGCCAAATTGGTCATGTCCAGAGGAATGAAGTACTGTATGTGGCCTAGGAGTTGAACAAGAGAAACTGGGGCAGGGTCTACATTCGCAGAATACTAAATAAGTTGTGTCATTAGAAAAAATGGAGTCATTCAAAACTGGTACCAGGAAGCATTTCATGTAGCTCTCATTCCCCATATTTTGAACATAAAGCAAGGCTATTGTCTCACTTCCCGTAGTCAGAGTGGGCCTAAAGTCGGGCACAACGTAGTTTCATCGTAGTGTAAATTTGTCTACTTTGAAAAAAAATGAAAGAGTTTAAAATGCAATTTCCTTGGTCCATTAAGGATTAAAAAGATCTAGCAATTTGAATTATTATCTACAGCAACACAGAACAATATATTCTCCACAAAGTAGTACTCGGGCTGTCACATTCCACCCCTCACCCTTATCTGTTGTCACTGATCTTTCATAAAGTGAGAAGGCTGCTGCTTTCGTGAAAGCCTCAGTTGTCTTTTCAGGTCAGACCCTGCCATTAGACAAAGGTCCTGGGTGGTGCACAGTAAAGGGCCTACGGTCTAGTGCCTGAGGAGGCTGAGACATTGGAAGAAGATGAGGTAATCTCTCTGCTCTCTGACACTGGGAAAAGGTGGACACACATTAACAGTAGTAAGAGGGTAGAGAGAAATAAACCTGAAAGGCAAGGTAACCGAAGGCCATTCTATCAGAAGGGGAGGCCCATGCAGGGTTTGTATGTGTGCTCCATTGTCTTTTGAATAAGAAATGTGTCTAAATCAGGTCTCTGCCTGTGTCTTCATGACTTTCTGCTATGCAGGTCAACAATGGTTAGCAGAGAATCTGGAGCCACTAGAGGGCAGTACGACATTGCCTCCTGTTCCATTTTTTCTCATACCTCTTTGCCAGTGCCCATTCGGTGTTTCTCCTGCTCAGGGAGTTTCCATTGGGTAACTCTCATAGGGTTGGACTTCTGCACAGGGTAACCTACTACAGCCCAGGGCCCAGCGGGGTAAAGGGGGTACCAAAACTAATCAAAATTCATGAAAAAATATTTGTTCTGTGATTTTTAAAGTAATATGTCTGCCCCTACACTGGCCGATCGAGTCTGCTTTAACCCCTTTACCATTATCCCTGTGTATACAACACCCCCAAATGGTCTCCCATCTGGACAGCCACAACCAGAAGCTATCGCATCACCAGAGGAATGCCTAACCATGAACCCAAGGGGACCATTTCCCACCAGCAAGAATCAGAAGAACTTCTGAATGGTGACTGTGGACAATTTTACCCAATGGAATGGGTGGAGTTATTTTCACTGTCTAGGGCCACTGCAAAAAAGATCTGTTCTACCCTGAAGGACAAAATATTTACCTGATAGGAAGTGCCAAAGAACATCATCATTGACAGGGGATCCTCAGTTTACCGAATCGGTGACAGATGAATTTTGGTAACAGTAGGGGAAATTCCACCTGAATACTACTGCATATCCCCCCAATCCAATAACACTAAGTGAACTGGATCCCAAAAATCATAATCACATCCCTTATCCGAGATCATGATCAGGCTGCCTGATCTCCTGTTTGCACTGAACACGGCAGTGCATGAAATTAAATTTGAGACCCCTGCATTGTTAGCTCTAAGCAGACAGCTAAAGAGTCTGCACGAAAGGGTACTTAGTCACTTGATTTCTTTATCTGTGTTAGTTAATTAATTATATGGTCGTTCAGGTTATTTGGGTTATTATATGATAATTGGTTTAATCTTTATTATTTACTTAATACATTTTTTATTATTGATACATTTGATCTGCTCTATTGGCCTTTAACACCATGATAAATTCTGTTTCTAGTGACAGTGCAGATTATATCAGGTGCAGTTTCTATAGGTTTTAATGCTTTCCATAAAATTATTGCATACTTTTGCACCAGCCAATGTTTTGTGCAGTACCTATTCAAGTTTAGGCAACTCCTAAGATTTGAAATCCTATACTAGTTTGTCTGTGGTTATCGGAAAGCTGACTGATTTATTATGAGGTACAGGGAAAAAAGATAGTTATGTGCCCCTCAAAAATTTTGCTCAAGTCCTGTCAAAGATTATTGTATGGTAGCTCCGTCTCTGACTTCCTTGACATTCTGCTGATTATTCTGCTGATTTAAACACTTGTTTCAGCTTTGTATCTACCTTCTCTGAGTGCTGCTTTGTGTTACACATTTATACAATGGCGTGGTTGAATAGGAGAGGAGATAAAAAGACAAATCTAATGGAAGGCAAGTGCTGAGGAGCTGCACATAGTTATTAGCCGTGCAGTTCATTTTTAGAAGCAATTCTTCTTGAATACAGTACCATAATTGCCGGAAGGAGCTGGTGTATGCATATGTTCTTGACATTTTTTTTTTTCCTTTCATGAATTTCCTTTCCCCAGTACTCATTCTTACTTCACAGTTTTTGGGGAAAGTGAATAGTGGTGCCTTTTTTGAGTTACACACAGGGCATAGTGTGAGTCCAGCTCATCCCCTGTGCAGCAGGTCTACAGTGAGACCAATTTTGTGAGCAGATTTATATGCTAGGCCCACTAGTCTATGCTGTAAAGTTTTAAACATGGCAGAATTGTATACATTTCATAATGAATTGAGATGCCATCAGAACTAGTTTCAGATTTGCACCTATTCCACTTGGAATTGGCTTTGGCTATATTGGAAAAGATTGATTCAGAAATGAATGGATAGCTGAAGAGAAGTGTAGTGTATTTTATATGGCATCTTTTATGGTGAACACCATCTCAAGATAATTCAAGGAGGACTTTGTTTGACATAACCAGTGTCACAAAAACGACCATCAAACACTGAAAAGGTTTGGGGCAGCCACCTGTATAATTGTTCCCAGCTGCAAAACTGATTCATTAACAAAGACATGTTCATTCAACCGAGTCCAAAACAGAACTGATTCTCAGGAGACAAAATGGTGGCTTTAAAGGCCAGTACAGGAAGTGATGTCATCAATAACGGAACTGGAAGTGACATCATTGGCTGCCCCAGAGCAGGGTGGGATTGCCCTAGAATGGTCTGCAAAAGATTGAGAGGGAAAATTAGTGCATTTCGCCACCCCCTGGTCTGGCATGGAATTACATATATTCAAGCCCTTTAGCTGTCTCCTAAACACACGTGTGTGACACCAGCTGCAAAAAAATCAGAAGTGGTCTCTATTAGTCTATTAGACTTTCTCATATACGCAGGAATGGGAATGGATATTTGAGGGGTAAGAAGATGATTATTTTTTTATATTATGTACATTAAAGAACTGCCAACAACAAATCAAATCTATACTAATAAAACGCAAAGCCCTCACTGACTCACTCACTGACTCACTCACTCACTCATCACTAATTCTCCAACTTCCCGTGTAGGTGGAAGGCTGAAATTTGGCAGGCTCATTCCTTACAGCTTGCTTACAAAAGTTGGGCAGGTTTCATTTCGAAATTCTATGCATAATGGTCATAACTGGAAGCTATTTTTCTCCATATACTGTAATGGAGTTGAGCGCGATGGTCGTGGGGGGTGGAGTTTCGTGTGACATCATCATGCCTCCCACATAATCACGTGAACTGACTGTCAACGCAGTACGTAGAAAGCAAGGAAGAGCTCCAAAAAGCGCTGAAGAAAACATGCATTATATAATTGAGAAGGCAGCGAAACAATAAGAAGTGAGCGAGTGACATATACTACCATATTCATGAGTGCAGCTACTTCGGAAACAAAGCACGGTGTAAACCTAAAGTTTAAATTAAGTTCATAGACAGGCTGCCGCTGGCATTTGTCATGCCCACGGCTAATGCGGGATACAAGTTTAATGAGAGGACGCAGGATATAAACAAGAGTTTTGATCACTTTGTAACTAAGTTAAAATTGCTGGTGAAGGGCTGTGCTTATGCAAATTCTGAGAGACTGTGTTTGTGAGGGGATTGAAAGTTAAGGCGGGTGGGGGAGTCACGTCATCATCTCCCCTCCCATTCACCTCATTTCGCTCTGAGCTGAGCTAACGCAGTCTTGCGGAAGCAACTTTGTGACGCTACCACCAAATGCTCACAGAAAAATTCACAAGTTAATACACACGCTGTCTCTAGAGTTTCTCCACACTCTGAATCCTCCAGGCACTACTTACAAAAGGTTACATTTTCAATCGTGTTACGTTATTTTTAAAATGTTTCCTTTTCTTAGCACAAGCACAGCTGAGAAGCTTTGATGCATGTGCTCCATAACGCGTTAAAAAATAACGCATTTAATCACACATCAGAGCTACAAAAATGTCAGAGTCGGAAGAAAGCGCGTTGCTAGGACTGATTTGAGGAAAATTTCATTTCAAAAGACTACCCTACGGAAGCCTTGATAAAAGCTCTGTTTTGTGCACATATATATATATATGTATATATGTGGATGTATATGTATATATATATGTTTATGTGTGTGTGTATATATATATGTATATATATATATATATATATATATATATATATATATATATATATATATATATATATATATGACAGCAACACTCATGACAATGACAATGTCAATCATGTTATGTTATTGTTAAAATGTTTCCTTTTCTTTTTCATTACTTCTTTAACACACTACTTCTCCACTGCAAAGCGAGGGTATTTTGCTAGTTAGTAATATATTGAATAATTATTATAAAAAGTAAAGTTGAATAAATCGGTCTCTGCAGCTGCATGAATACAAATGTACCACTTCTGGTTAGTGGAAATAGCTCAAAGTTTGACAATCCACGTTTTGTACCTAAGTGAAAGTGTACTCAAGTTATTGTGTTTACATACATACACACACACGCATGCATACACACACACACAAACAGACACATAGCCAGAATTCTAAAGATGGTATTTTTGAACTCAGCAAGGTCTAAAACGTCAAGATTCAAAATCAAATTTTTGGACAATTACAATACTTTTCCTACGAGAAAGTAAATAAAATTCTGGGAGGTCTAAAACGTCGAGATTTATAGAAATCTCAAGGTCGAATATTTGTACGATTACAATACTTTCCCTATACTTCGTATACGAGACAGTAATAATGCATGAGTATATGCAGTTTACTGGCCAGACTGTACACATCCAGGTAACAAGCATCAGACACCCAAGCTATTGCCACCCAAAATGCTGCAGACTTCTTGAACTCGAACACAAAAGAAATTAATATGTGCATCAGTAGCTCGACTGAAAATACACATACCTTGAATAGAAAATAAAATTAAAAATAGATTGCTTAAAGTTATATCAAAGAAGAGTAATTGTAACATTTTGAAATTATGGGTTTTAGCATGCAGGTTAGATGCAAGGTGCACATCTTTAGGGTGTAGGAGGAAAACAAAGATAACCTGGAGATCCCTCATAGGAAAACTGGAGAACTCAGCAACGTCGCTTGAGCTCTGGGGTAATCTGTGCTAAGCAATGTGCCACAGCAGCTAACAAGATCAATAATCAATATTATTCTAATTAAAGCTTTTTGTTTGGTCCATCAGCTTCAGCCTTTTCTTCCGGTTTACAGTTTTGAGCAACAAAGTGGGCCTGTAACTGGACATGTATACGTTTTGCACTGGTGTTAACAGTAAGTCTCATTCTATGTAACAATGTAATGCAAGAGTGGAATTATTTTATATTTTGTAGACCACCAGTCACAAATTGTTCTTAGACTCATGAAATCAGTTAACAATAGTCTGAGAGAATTAAACCTGTTGAGTCTCAGTCTTAATTTGTGGGGCCCTAATCCAGATCTTCAAAATTCTCACAGTCATTGATAAAGCAGATCCGGCAGAATTCTTTCAACTGTCCAGTGAACCATGTACTTGAAGACACCAGTGGAAATTACAGGGAAGTCCATTTAGGACTGAAGTCAGTAAACACTTGTGGGATTTGGAACACACAACCGAGCCATGTAGGTTGAAGCAGAAATCTTGACAAACATTAAAAAGTAACTGGGTGATATATTGAGACATCTTACCTATTAGCTAAAGAAATGAGCTTGATGGACTGAAAGGTCTCTTCTCGTTTGTCATTTTTTATGTTTTGAGCTTTGCTGAAACTACAGATCCACTTTATATTATGGTATATTCTGGTTAATGCAGACAAAGTTCATCAACAAGGCTAAACGTATCTTTGTAATCAGACATATCAAGAGCTTGCTTGTGAAAATCCTTTTTCAAAGTGCATTCCTCTTCCATGTGATGTTTAAGGCTGGAAGCACAGATAAAAGTCCTGTAAAAGCAAGGGACTCTGTATACCTGAGAATGTGTTCTTATTTTTTCAATGGTCGACTGGATGACGATGAAACAGGGCATGATGGGAAGAAAATTGTACGGAAATGTAAGTTCCAGGATGCAGATTCCACCTAGTAAGGCCAAAGCCCTCCAAAAGAGTCCCGACTCCTTAAATCACATGATAGGGATCCAGGATAAAAGGAGGAACCAGAAGAAGACAAGTCAATTCATTTCTGGCTAATAAACTAAAAAGGAACTCCGCACTGTTCTGAAACAGCAACACAATATGTTGAAAAGGATGAAACACCTTCAAAAAGACCCAAAAACCAGGCCAGAACATCCTGTTATGCTTTTCCCAAGCTTGGGTTTTCATTCTTTTATTTACTTCTTTTTGTTTATAGTGAAGTACAATTCAAGTGTTTAAAATTTGAAATTTGAAATCCTAATCCTATTATGTAATGTCATCTACTGTTGAATTCTTCTCTGCCCTTGTAATATTACTATGGCACTACTGTATTGAGGATTACTTGTGTTCTGATCTGTGTACGTTATTGTATTTATCCGCTTATTTTTGACACCCACTCCATGCCCAACCAACCTGGAAAGGGGTCTCTCTTTGAACTGCCTTTCCCAATGTTTCTTCCTTTCTTTTTTCCCCTACAAGGCTTTTTTTGGGGGAGTTTTTCCTTGTCTTCTTAGAGAGTCAAGGCTGGGGGGCTGTTGAAAGGCAGGGCCCATTAAAGACTAATGTGGTACTCTGTGTGATTTCGGGGCTATAGAAAAATAAATTGTATTATATTTATATAAGTTATGTTAATATTGTTATGTTCATGTTTATTTAATATTTATACGTCATGTGTTGTTCTGTTTAGTGTGCCACAAAAATACTCCAGACAGTCAAAAAGGTTTGGGGCAGCCACCCGTATATTACTGTATGATCCTGGCTGCAAAAGGCTAAAAATTGATTGTGTTGTTTACAAGACTGAGTCCAAAACAGAACTGAATACTTGGAGGTAAGATGGCAGTTTTAAGGGCTGGTGGAGTAAATTATGTCATCTATGCCGGAGCCGGAAGTGACATCATCAGAGGTGCCAGAGCCGGAAGTGATGCCATCAGAGATGCCGGAGTCGAATGTGATGTCATCAGAGGTGCCGGGACCTGGCGGAATTTCCCGGGAATGGTCTGTAAGGAACTGAGAGAGATAGTCAGCACACTCTACCACCCCATGGTCTGATGTAGCATTACACTTACTCAAGCCCTTTAGCTGTCTCCTAATCGCACGTGTGTGACAAGTGCCTTGTGCTTTATGGGTGGTACCCAAGGAGGCAGGGTGAACCTGATGTCACCAATGTTGAGACCTCCGTCTGATTTGCCAACAAATATTGCTTTTTCATTTCAATATCCAGATTCTTCATTTTGATTTGTGTCATCAAGACAATGTTTTTCATGGTTTCTCTCAGTCAAGAATCATCTCAGGATATTTTGGAACATTTAATACATTTTATACTTGAAAAGCTTGTTTCCCCATTTTTGGTACCTGATTTAGCTAAAGCTTGGAGTTAGTAGTAGGTGGCTTGCTTTTTGGTGTGAGGTTATTTTGAAGAGGCCAGTGGAGACTCTGTCCTGCTTTTGCAGTAATTTTTAAGGGCTCATGTTCTTTCCATTATGATTCTCTCTCCTGTTCATAGCGCTTGCCTAGAGAAAGGCCTCACATCAGGTCACAAAACTCAAGCAGCAGACAGACCCAAAATGGGGCACTGTCTTTAAATGTCCAAAAACAGACTAATTATTTAAAAACACACAAAAAATTCCCTTCAAGGGAGAGGATAAACTGCAAAACTTCATTAAATTTGGCTGAAACAAATCCATTTGGCCAGATAAAATGTATCATTAAATAAAGCTTAAGAAATTTAGTGAGTATATATATAAAACTTTGACACATATTTTTGGACAGTGACTTCACACTGGGGAAATTCCAAAGGGCTGGAAAATGACAATTATTATCCCGTTATGTTAAAAGGGTGATCGGGCAGATCCATAGGCCAATGGAAGAAATTATTAAGGAAAAGATCAAGCAACACATGGCAAGAATAAGAATTTTACTGAACAGTGAGCAAGGGTTCAGAAGAAGGAGATTGTGTTTTAATAACATTGGAATTCTATGAGGAAGCAACAAAAGGGTACATTTAAAGCGGTTCATACAATATTGATTATCTTGACTTTCAGAAAGCATTTGATAAGGTCTTGCATGAATGGTTGGTCATCAAACTAAAAGAAGTTCGAGTTCAGGTTATTGTATATAGAAGGCAGAAGTCCAGAAATTGCTAAACCAGAGGAAGCAGATGGTTATGGTGTGAGGAATCTTATCAGAATTTGGTGCTCTAAAGAGCGGTGTCCCTCAGAGATCAGTGATAGGGTTGCAGCTGTTTTTAATATTTGTGTAGTAATGTAAGTAACAAGCTGGTTAAGTTTGCAGATGATACCAAGAATGGTAGACTGGCAGATAACCTGGAATCCATTAAATCATTACAGAGCCACATATCTGTGACAAATTAAATTCAATATCAGTAAATATAAAGTATTACATGTAAGATGTAAAAATGTTAGGTTTAAATATAGAATGGGAGGTCTGAAAATCAAAAGTACACCTTATGAGTAGGTTTTAGTCGTAGTGAACCATTAAGCCATTAAGAAGGCAAACAGGATGGTTATATGGCAACCTCGACATGTAGAGTCTAGTAAGGTCTCATCTGGACTGCTATGTGCAGTTTTGGTCAAATAAGCAACTAGGCTGATGCCAGAACTGCAAGAGAAAGGGTTATGAGGAAGGACTGAGCAGCTGTGCCTTTTCAGTTTAAGAAAAAGGAGACTCAGAAGAGACATGATTGAAGGGTTCAAAATTATGAAAAGAATTAATTCAGTGGGACGAGACTGTGACTTTAAAATGAGTTCATTAAGAACACAGGGATATAGTTGGAAACTTGTTAAGGGCAAATTTTAACATTAGAAAGTTTTTCTTTACATAGAGAATCATACACATATGGAATAAGTGACCAGGTAGTATGGTGGACTATAGCAATTTAGAGATCTTCAGATCTCAGCCTGATGTTATATTGGAAGAATTAAATAGATAGGATTGTCGAGCTTCATTTGGCTGATTGGCCTGTTCTTTTCAAACATGTTGTAATGTTCTAATCTTCTAAAAACCTCTGGCTTACGAGGAGAAGGCAAATAAAGTATCTTTGTAAATGAAGAATTTACTTAAATAAACAAAAGAAGCAGATAAAGACAAAATAAGGCAAAAATTAGGCAAAAGTATATGCCTAAAATGTCAATCAAAATCTAACAAGTCCAGTCTGAAAACCAGACATTAAATCCAAAGAAAGAAGCAAGAAAATCATGAAAACCAAAATATTCACAGTAAAACTCACAATAACAATCCTTTCTCAACAAACCTCAATGACATTCTGGCAGTCTCACTCTCCAGCCTGAAATGTGTAGGCCGAGGGTCATCCCGTAGCAATGATGGTATGGTGGGCAACTTCTTGGAGTTACACACAGAAAATAATGTATCTTATAAACACCTATGTGCAATGCATGTGCCTTAAATGAATAAAGATAACTAGCCAACCCGCGGCGTAGCATACGCCACATAATCAGGCCGCTGTTTAAATTATTTTTAAGCACAGAGGAAAAAATAAACATTTGAAAAATCCGTAATTTAATAAACCACCAAGAAAAGTAACATTGCAACAATGCACGCTACGAACCAACATACAATTGTCCGTGACTGAAAACTGGAGGAGCACCGTCGCGCCTTCTCCTTCCAAAGCGAAGGACGGGGTTGAACGGCGCTTGTTCAGTACACACTGCCCGCAATTCCTTTAAGTTTCAGCTTTGTAACCATACTCCTCCCTGAACCCAAAGACTTTGATTACCTGGTTGGCTGCCCTGTTGCGGGGCCTGCATTGGTGAAGCAGGTGAGACGGTAATGAAACAGAGGCACAGGGCTTATTGGTTTTTAAAGACTGCTTCCTTCATTGGGTTTTAACCAATGCACGGAACGAACCAACACACAATCGTCCGTGTGGCGCGGAGGGTGGAATGGGAGGAGAGGAGAAGGACATCCACTCCGCTCCCTCCGTCATGCTAGTCTGCTGATTTCTCGTTCAGTATGCACTGCTTGCTCATGTGCCCACCTTCAACTCGTCACTCGAGTCGTTGTCGTCTTTGTACAGTCCAGATGCACCTGTGACTCACGTAGACTTTTCATTGCTCCGTGCGGTTTTGGTTGCCTTTCTATATATAATCCACCAAGACACCCGACCACGGTAGTAGCGAGGTGGGAGGGGGATGTGTACAAAGTGCAGGAGCATCTAAGAAGACGCATTTTTGTCGCGGATGCAAATTGCTGTATGTAGCGTGTAAAACAGTTTGCCAGGGTGCACGCAGTTGTGCGTCGTAACCGAAAACTTGTTTTTTAAAGACTGCTTACTTTATTGTGTTTTAACCTCAGTTGTAAAAGAATGTTTTAAGGATCCCATGGGATACCCCTCGCAAACTGTTTTACACGCTGCATATGGCGATTTACCTCCGCAAGAAACATGCCTCTATTAACAGTCAGCGTGGGTTGGAGCTGCATGTTGCCTCTCCGACAGACGAATATAAATGATGCCATTTTTTCTGTGTCGTCGCGTCTGAGTTGGTGGGCGTGGCTCTGCAAGTTGTCGTCGTATCCAAAGGTCTTGGAGTTGGTGGGCGTGGCTCCTTCCTGCGTGCGTCATAGATGTCTAACTTGTCGGCGGCTTAGTGAATCCACGCCCCTTCCGGCGTGCTTTCCATGATCGTCATGCCTTAGTGAATTACATATATAGATGATAATACGAAAAATTTAATTAAAACAACACATAATAATTCAGCGATAATAAAAATGACATTAATAAGGAAAGTTAACATAAACCAAGAAATAATCCCTAGCTATAACATAACAGGTGTAGTTGTGAAAAGCTAAAAGAACTCAGTCTCTGAAACTAGGAAAGTCCACGACACTTACTAAAAGAGTGGGACATTGTGATGGCTGTCAAGTAAAACAAACAGACAATGAACTTCCCAAAGGGACACTATTTAAATTCTTTATAAACAGAATGGGTCTTTAATTAGACCAAGTTCACTTGATATGTGGAACTGCTGATTTTTTTAATTAAACACAAAAAACATATTTTGTGAGGTTGTGTTCTGGTTAGCTGAAAACCCTCAGTGTCCATACTTTGGAAAAATTAAAATGTCACTGCAAAAAAAAGGCTAGCATGATGACTCGAACAGAGCACTGCACTACAACCACGCCATTCACAAAATGAGGTACAAGCTGCCACGCCATCGAGGGTGAAATGTCATTTTAACACAGGGGAATGAAGTGAAGTGGGCAGCCAGACATCTTTAAAAATGTCAGAGTGTCTAAAAAAAAACACTATTTTTTGTGAAAACAATATGCATATTCATTATTCCTGTAAGTATGCAGCCGCCAGACTTGAATGATTACACAGGGCCATTGTTGGTTTTAAAGTGGAAGTGTCTGGCTTTTTTCCCCCCTTTATTTTCTTTGGAGTCCCATACAACACTATTGTAGCCCTCTGAGAAATATTTTTGATAAAAGATTTTTAACAGTGCTCACTTGAAAATACAAGCCTCTGGGTCAAAGGAATGTTTGGCACTGTTGTTAAAAATTTACTTAGAATAATACTGGCCTTATATGTTAATAATCAAAGCCATGCGTAAACTAGCTACACCTTTTGTGACACACCAGGCCAATTAGAGTGGCCTGTGAACCTAACATGCATGTTTTTAGGACATGGGAGGATGATCAAGTTATCCAGAGAAAATCCACATAGACAAAGGGATAGCAGACAAACTACACACAGGAAGTGACTGGGTGCTGGACCAAAGCCAATGTCACTCACATCAGGTCAATCCAAAGTTAACAGTTAACCTAACATGCATATTGTCATTGACACCATGTAAAAGGAGTTTGTTCAAAGTGGAATATTAAAAGAGTAACAAGGCCAGGAGAAGAAGGATGACAGGCAAAATAAAGAGCAAGAACTTCCAACTAGCACTGCATAGTTTTTAGTTGTTCCAACAATGTTTACATTTCCTTGTTACTACAGTTTGTGTGGAATTGAATTTGCAGTGAAATTCAAAGTTTTGCAATGCTAAATATTTCACAAAATAATATGTGACCTTTTTCCATCAAAATTTCTTACATTATAAAGAGAAGAAAGGAATTTAGTTCCTGTCTGGAATGGTTTACGTGCATTAATTCTTCAAGTGACTGCCTATTATTTACTATTAAAATGAAGAACTGTACTGAAAAAATAATTGCTGGAATTGTGCATATACTCCACCAGAGATACAGTGGTTACTAGGGATCTGGATGCGTTGACTTTCCATTTACTGAGTTTTCCAGTTAACAAAAACACAATACTGTGCACAATGGTGGAAAAAATGCAGCATTTGTTTGAGTTTATTTTTACATTTAAATATGATTTTCACTATTTAATTATATTTTGATTACTATGTTGTTTTTACTGTTACCCTTTCCTCTTAGCACTCTAAGAAAGAATTTAATTAAATATTTTCATGTGTGACCCACTACTGCTGTGCTGCACTGCTACTCCGTGTACAATGATAAGTATTTATATGTAAGCCAGAGAAGCAGACATTCTAAGGTATAAGGTATATAATAACAGACAGAATGAGATAAAACAGACAAATAGAAACAAGAAAGGTTAAGGTAAAGCAGTTAGATAATACATATCTACAGTCAACCCTCGTTTATCGCGGTTAATCCGTTCCAGACTCTGCCACGATAAATGAATTTCCGCGAAGTAGGATTCTTTATTTATAAATCGAATATTTTCGCAGTTAGAGCATAGAAAACCTGTTTACGACCTTCTAAATACAGTAATCACTCCTCGATCAAACGTTTAAACTGTGCTTCATTACAAGACAGAGACGGCAGTTCTTTCTCACAATTAAAAGAATGCAAACATATCTTATCTTCAAAGGAGCACCGTGAAGAGCAGATAATGTCAGAGAGAGCGCTCGCTAAGAAAAGCAAACAACCAAAAAATCAATACGTGCTTTTAAGTATACAGAAGCACCGCCGATAAAGCGGCATTTTGTAGAGGAGCGTCCTATCTTCTAGGCAAACAGCCACTGTGTAAACAGCCCCCTCTGCTCACACCCCCTCCGTCAGGCAGAGAGAGTGAGAGAGACAGAGAGAAGCAAACAAATCAAGCGCCACGCGGGAAGCATATCTTATAGCATTGAGGAGTTTTAGTTAATATGTAATACATGCTCTGATTGGGTAGCTTCTAAGCCATCCGCCAATAGCGTCCCTTGTATGAAATCAACTGGGCAATCAAACTGAGGAAGCATGTAACCTAAATTAAAAGACCCATTGTCCGCAGAAAGCGGCGAACCAGCGAAAAATCCGTGATATATATTTAGATGTGCTTACATTTAAAATCCGCGATAGAGTGAAGCCGCGAAAGTCGAAGCACGATATAGCGAGGGATTACTGTACACCCAAAAAAGGGTCTCCAAGGGTCTGTTTATCAGTAACTTGCAAAGATATGAGAAATGCCCACTAATCATATACAACTGCAATTACCTATGTATTTAAGAAGTGTAATCAGCAGATGCAATTCAGTCATCTCCTTCCTGATAGTGGGGTGACTCCACATGGATGTCAAAAAACGTATTGTCATCCTGGAATGGCTCTATGAATCTGACTTTGAAACATGTCACATTTAAAAAAAATGAACCTTAACTCCTCTGAAGTGATGTGTATGAGAGGCATACATAGAATTCTCAAAAACCTAGATTTGCAAAAGTGTTTGGAATATAGGAAGAAATTCACTGCACCTGTAGAAAACACACACACACATCCTTGAGGAAAACGTGCAAATTAAAAGTTATTAACATTAGGGCCTAGGAGCCTAGAGCTGCGATGCTGAAAAATCATGCCATCCAAAGTTTGAAGAGACTAATGTACACTATTTCAGAGTGTGGCATATGTTGTCAACTACCATTAATTCAGATATCACAACCCAACCCTCCAGTGTCATTAAATTAATGTCACAAGCCAGTTTCACCTTGTCAATCACGGCCATGTTTTCCATATTCATGAATGGCTTTGTTGTCATAGTGGGTATAAATGTAGAGTAAATGCTAAAGTGAAAGTGAAGACGTGTTTGAGCCATGATATGAATTGCAGTTTCATATCATAAGTCAAGAGTGAAGGTCAAGAGTCTCTTTAATACACCAGCAGAGAGGGAGAATGGCTTCAGCTGACTGTCAGATGATAACACTTCCAGTGCAGTTTAAAACAGAAGGGGTGCTTTTAATACCAATGACATCCTCCTACATATTTTTAAATCCTCAGGGTATAAAGTATTATCTATCTATCTATCTATCTATCTATCTATCTATCTATCTATCTATCTATCTATCTATCTATCTATCTATCTAAAATGAATTGGTTGAAGACCTCCCTACTTCCACTTAACACCTTTATCCAATCTGCTACTTACCCTACATTTACTCCATTTACTGACTGGCTCAGGTTTTTAGGCATTGATAATATTCTTCTCTGTACATGAAATTTCTATCTCAAACTTATGTCTTTGTGGACATTAAATCCTTGATTCAGTCATGGCCAAAAATCCCATTCTTTTTTTCAGTCCCAGCTGGTCACTGTGAAGATAAATGTTCTTCTGAAACTTCATAAGATCCATGATTCTCCTACCTCCTCCTCCTTCTTACTGGTTGGATGTTAGTTTTCTGTTCTTCAGTTTTATTAGGAATGCTGGAGACCCAGACTAAAACATACTGTGCTAATCCAACATAGGTATGACACAGGAATTTCATTTCTAGATATAGAATTGTACAAATAGGCTTATGTGTTATGTCCACTTTGGAATTAGGTATGCCCTTCAATCAATGCTTCCCATACAGTCTGCAATTATACTTGATTTAGTTCACCAACCATTATCCAACCCTCTATATCCTAACACAGGGTCACGCTGGAGCCAGTCCCAGCCAGCACAGGGCACAAGGCAGGAACAAACCCCAGGCAGGGCACCAGCCCACCGCAGGGCACACACATACATACACCAAGGACACACTAGGGACAATTTTGAATCGCCAATGCACCTAACCTGCATGTCTTTGGACTGTGGGAGGAAACCGGAGCACCTGGAGGAAACCCACGCAGACACAGGGAGAACATGCAAACTCCACACAGGGAGGACCCAGGAAGCGAACCCAGGACTCCTTACTGTGAGGCAGCAGCGCTACCACTGCACCACCATGCTGCCTGATTTAGTTCAGATTACTGTATATATGCTATAAAGGCAAAAGCAAAGATATTAAACATAAAAAGTGTTGTTTAATGTCTGAATAGTCAGACTAAAAGAGACAAAATAATGGCAAAACAGGTGTTATATGACGTCTTCACAGTTAGCTTTAGCTTCTCTGTTATGCTCATAAGCTAGTGTGATAATGAATGCTGACTTCTGGTGAGCTCATTGTTTAAATATCTGAATGCTGACTTCTGGTGAGCTCATTGTTTAAATATCTGCGGGTCTGAGAGAGGCAGGGCTTGTGATATGGAGATGCAAGAAAATATCAAGCATCTTTAGGCAGCTTCTCCTCTATAGTAGAGACTGAAACTGATATGTCGTTAGTGACTGTGCAAGTCTTCTCCCTATGTTTTCCTTCACCATATTCTGTCATACACTCCCAATGCTCACATGACTGAAAGTGCCAATTTCAATCTAGAACACTGTCTAGGCCCAATGTAGCAATATGCTATGCAAATCTGCCTTAAATCTGAAAGGGCGTTAGGTGATATAGCCAAAGGAATATGTACTCACCCATCTTTAATAATCATTTGCTGCTATTGGTAGGCCCCCATATTTTTGCTTGAAATCAAAATGGCATCAGTGTGTTGGGTGATCTGTTTGGTGATCTTGATCTTGAATTATTACAAAATTTACAGTCTCATTTTGACATTTATTCTTTAAACTTATTCTACTATCTACAACTTTGTTGAGCACTTATCATGTCTCCGTTATCTTGTTATCCTCTTCTCTCTTTTGCTAACTCCTTTTCCCCTGTCTTTACTCTCTGATATTTAAGGTTTCCTATAAACTCCTACCCAATATCTGCCTATGGTTACAGAATCTCACATTATCCTCCTCAATTTGCTGGGGCACCAATTTTTTAAATATCAAATCCTCATAAATTGCTCAATTTAAAACTGTCCATAGATTAAATTGTATCCCTCATAAGCTACATTTAATGGGTCTCATTCCAGATCTATTCTGTCATTTTTGCTCCTATGATGCCCCAAGAACATTTAGGCATATGTACTGGTATTGTCCTCCTCCTGTTCTGGTTTTCTGTGCCCGTATTTATCATTTATCTAAGAATTACTCCTAGGAATTGCATTAAAAGTCTGACTAGGATAACAATATGTCATTCCACTGAGTATGATTTTGAGAAGTACTGTAGTTTCATAGCATTCTATTCCCAGTCCTAGCAAGAAGTAGGAGGCCATGTTTGAGAACGAGTGATGTTATGATTGTAGGGCACCACAAGCCACAAGTTGGCACTTATGATGAAGTTTTGTAGTTTTCTGATAAAATGTTAAGGATTCATTACAAATATAATAATAATAATAATAATAATAATAATAATAATGAATGTAGCAGGAGAAAAGAAGATGAAGAAGAAGAAAGAAATCTAAAAATGGTAAGAAGTAAGCGGCATGTAATTCTTGCCACTTCTCAATAGCATCAGTCCTGCAGCAGATGGAAAGACAGAGACACACACCGAATAAGAGTTAACCCCGATAATGGGCATGTTTATGTAAAAATGAATGATTCACAGCCATACTTTCAGAAAAATCACCTTCCCGCTGTTATTGCCATTAGAAAGTACTGTAACAGTTATATTGAAACTAGCCACGGCACTGTTTCTAGTCATTTTCTCTCTTCAGATGTTCCCAATCATTTTCCAGACTTGCGTGCTGTGTCTCTCTCTGCATGATCTCCATTATCTTCTAGGAGGATGTATTTATCTAATGCCTTCTTGAACCTTCTCAGGCTTGTAAAGTGTAATGTGAATGATCTATAGGTTTCTGGAATGCAGAGCTCAGCATACCTGTATGAAATTTCCCTGTCAATTACCCACCCTACCCTGCTTATTTTCAGAGTAACGTGCTGGCTACTACAATACAATTTCCATCCATGACCACCTGTGTGTCGATGCTCTGATATAACTTGAAATTCACATAAATATGTTCGTACACACTTGTGGCAATGATTGTTAATAGTGTGCTGATATGAATGAATGCTGCTTGCTTTAACATCACCTCATATGGAGTGGTGGGGAAATGTATAAATCTGTTCATCTGTTCATCATGCATTCAAAGGAGGAAATTCGAGAAAGCAGCCTCTTCACCACGTCAAAACACGTAACATCAACAGTTTCATCTCAGCTGACAGTGTGCAGCTTTTCATATAAATGCAGCGATCATGTGACATACAGGATTCGTTATGAATATTATCCAATTTCTGTCCGACTGATATCTTTTTACGAGTTCATTGTTGTCCAATGTTTCCAAAGCATTCCACCTTTCCCAGGATGTTTTTGCTTATCTCTGCCTGATTGCCATCTTCTGTCAGATTCTACTGTGTTAGAACATTTGACAAGCTCTTCTAAATCCTGGTGAAGCCTGAAGTAGTTTCCTAAATTAGGAAAATGGGTAAAATAGTTTTACTCCTATTCCTAAGAGTAGGATTAAATTTGAGTCACACAGTTAGGATCTGCTTTTAGAAGCTTGATTAATACGGGCACAGGTCACTAATTTTTTGCTCACTCTCTTTGATGCTGTCAGCTAATGCCATGCAACATCATACAATCCTTCCATATATTTTCAGTTGCAGATATCATTTGTGAAATCTTAGAGAGTCTGATGCAATCACACAGCGCAATCCTGGACCACAATCATGTAATTTGACATGACAAGCGACTTAGTCCGACGAGTCTGCAACTTGCCTCAACAAAATCATACAGATCTGATTTTGCCTTAAGTTGTATGGGTTGGCTTGTGGGCATGTAAAAGCTGACAACCAGAGGAAGAATAAAGCATACAATGCAGCTATGAAGAGTAAGGAACATGGGTGTGTTGGACCTGCCAAACAGAAGAGAGACTACTTTGTCTGATGCCTGTGATACAAATATATGACAGCAGAATAGAAGAAGAGGGCTGAAGTTGCTATACCTGTACAGCTCTATCACAGGCACTAGCTCCATCAGGTAGCATTTTATTGGCTGCCAGAAAAAGATGAAATCTCATAATACTTTGGAAATTTGAAACTGTGTTAGGAAGGTGTCATGCAGTCATATAATTTGTCATTTTGGTTTGTAGTTATGTAATCTGACATCCTTTAGCAACAAGATAAGCAAGGACAGTTGTTGTGGTATGAAATTTTGCATGCAAGTTGATAAATATTTTGTATGTCTTTATTTGTAACCTGGGCAAAGCAATGTAATATTAGTATTTCATTAGTGAGAAGCATTCATGTTTACCCCCTAGGACTAAGTCAGGATAGTGAATTTTACGACAGGGTTGGGGGAAGTGCCTCAGACAAGTTTGGCAATTTTGTCTCTGCAGGATTCTCTCAGTCAACCCCCACAGGAAAGCCAGAGTGCCTAGCTGGCAAGCTTCACCTTAACACATGGTTTTGGAGGCAGGTGTGAAGATATTCTATGCCCCATTGGTCTGATGTATGGGTGTTTGGAATTGGCTTGTATCAGAAGCCTTTATTACCATGACATCCTATTGGCTTTTCATCTCTCTTTCTCTGACCAACTGATGAAAGACCATCTCACATGCCATGATCTGAAAAGGACATCACAATGAAGAGCACAGCTCGGCAGCCTTATTGACATGGGCATGCGGCCTGTTCTAAAGAAAACTGACCAAAAATGAGGACTTAATTAGAGACATTTTAAGTAACTAACAAGTCTGTGTATCAGGTTGTATGGTTGCCAATATTCTAATGTACTTTTTCTTTACATATTGTTATTATTTATGAATATCTATATATATAATTCACTAAGGCAAGACAACCATGGAAAGCATGCCGGAAGGGGCGTGGATTCACTAAGCCGCCAACAAGTGAGAACCCCATGGCGCACGCAGGAAGGAGCCACGCCCACCAACTCTAAGACCATTGGATACGACGACAACTCGCAGAACCATGCCCACCAACTCGGACGCGGCGACACAGGAAAAAATGGTGTCATTTATGTTCGTCTGTCGTAGAGTCCACATGCAGCTCCCATGGGATCCTTAAAACAATCCTTTAAAACTGAGGTTAAAACACAATGAAGAAAGCAGTCTTTAAAAACCAATAAGCCCTCTGCCTCTGTTTCATTACCATCTCACCTGCTTCACCAATGCAGGCCCTGCAACAGTCGAGACGCTCTCTCAGCAGCTGACCTTCTCTGTGCCAGACCGGTTCACAAAGAGGCACCACACGACACGGCAAGACTATCTAAGAGGAGGCATGTATGTCACGGATGTAAATCGCCGTATGCGGCGTGTGGCATGTAAAACAGTTTGCTTGTCGCGGATGTGAATTATTGTATGCAGCGTGTAAAGCAGTTTCCGAGGGGTTTCCCATGGTCTTAGACTCGGTGGCCGGGTCTCTGTCAGTTGCTCTTGCGACCGGGCACATGACCATGCAGTGTGTATGCTTCGAGTGCGAGGGTGGATGCGACAGGACCATCTAAGAAAAATCATGTCGCAGCTGTGAATCGCTGTATGTAGTGTGTAAAACAGTTTGTTTGTCGCAGATGTGAATCGCTGTATGTGGCGTGTAGAGCAGTTTGCGAGGGGTATCCCATGGTCTTACAGTTGGTGGGTGAGTCTCTGTTAGTTGCTCTTGCGAGAGGGCACATGACCAGGCAGTGTGTGTGCTTCGAGAGTGTAGGTGGACGTGACAGCACCATCTAAGAAGATTCATATTTGTCGCGGATGTGAATCGCTGTATGCAGCGTGTAAAACAATTTGTTGTGAATGTATATCGCTGTATGCAGCGTGTAAAACGCTGTATTGTATGTTGCCCTCTCCAGAGTTATATCTTTTCATTCACCTACAGTCGTATACACAATGAAGTAACCAGTCTTTAAAAACTTAGTTTTTGGTTACGACCGCGTGCACCATAGCAAACTGTTTTACACGCTATATACAGCAATTCGCACCCGCGATAAACATGCGTCTTCTTAGATGCTCCTGCACTTTGTACACACCACCCTCCCACCTCGCTACCACCGTGGTCGGGTGTCTTGGTTGATTATATATAGATAGGCAGCCAAAACCGCACAGGGCAATGAAAAGTCTACATGAGTCACAGCTGCATCTGGACTGTGCACAGACGACAACGACTCGAGTGACGAGTTGGAGGTGGGCACATGAGCAGGCAGTGCATACTGGACGAGAAATCAGCAGACTAGCAAGACGGAAGCAGCGGAGTGGACATCCTTCTCCTCTCCTCCCATTCCACCCTCCGTGCCTGAGCGCCGCACAGACGATTGTGTGTTGGTTCGTTCCGTGCATTGTTACAATGTTGCTTTTCTTGCTGATTTATTACATTTATGATTTTTCAAATGTTAATTTTCTCCCTTTGCTTAAAAATCATTAAAAAAAACGGCCTGATTATGCGGCGTATGGTACGCCGCGGGTTGGCTAGTTATCAATAATACATTATTTAAATTGTAACTTAACTCCTGCTTGTCTTTTACTACACCTAATTGCCTGAGGTTATAAATGTAGAAGGGAAGGTGAGGAGAGGTTATATGGTACAATCCCTTATTATTACCTTAAAGGCTACATAATAATATAAAAGACAAAACAGCAGTCGTCAAGTTTCACATTTCCTCTGACTAGAAGTTGTGTAATGTGACATTAGCTTTACTATTCCTCTCTGGCCACATATTCTCATATTCCTAGATATTTCACACCTTATTCTGTAAGTGCACCCAAGTAAATTCTTCTAATCAAATCTAGGCATTTTAGCTACTAAGCTTCTCTTTGCTTCTGAACAGAAGACCTCGGTCTAATTATGCTTAAGAACTGGTTGTTTGCCTTTTACAACCTCACTCACCTGGAGTAGTCTGCATCATAAATTAATGGAGCATCTAGAGACTCCATTCTCAACTGGAATTCTGTCTCCAACATTTTTGTGTCTTCTTGAGATGCACTCACCTCCTTCTAACACATTTAACAAAAATAAGATGTTGATACAAACAACTGTGTTTATTAAAGAGGTGTAAAAACAATGTGTCATTTCCACCTGTATGATCATAAGCAAGTATCTACTATTTATCTCAAAATAAACAAGAAAGCAAATCTGAATAAGCACCAATAGAAAATGAATTTGTCCCCGTGTAGGAAACACACAATTATTTGCTTAGCATATCTGAGACAGAAACAAAACCTTATTAATTTTATATTTACAAAATGAAGATAGAAAATGGAATTCACATCATCTATAATTAGGCTTGGAGTCAAGTTAAAAGCAGGGACTGATTTGACATTCACCATAATGAACAAGAACATATAT
This sequence comes from Polypterus senegalus, assembly GCF_016835505.1. Lineage (NCBI taxonomy): Eukaryota > Metazoa > Chordata > Cladistia > Polypteriformes > Polypteridae > Polypterus > Polypterus senegalus. The sequence goes on along the minus strand of NC_053165.1, from coordinate 119,520,702 downwards.
CTGTTGTGTCCCCCAAGCCTGAGGTTGCGGACCACTCATTTTGGTGATATATTTGTTCAGCAGGCATAACAGCAGCATCACTGAAGTGAAGTTCTTCAATTGTGAGATTTCTTTCAAAGCCACAGAGCAGGCACATGCTGATTAACTTTGTGTTATTTTTTGCACAGAAACACCAGACCACAACTCCATTGACACAAGTTATAGATTAAAAAGACACTTTACTACCTTGAAATAGTTTTCTTTGGTACTGCACAAAGCAAAGCAATTAATAATTCAATTCTTTCTTTCTTTCTTTCTTTCTTTCTTTCTTTCTTTCTTTCTTTCTTTCTTTCTTTCTTTTACACCACCTCTGCCCCAGGTAAGTTTAACCCTTCTTTGTTCCCAACTGTAACTTTTCTGGATGAGGCAAAGAATCACTTTCGGTACATCAGTGCTGTCACTAGGAAACACTTCCAGGTTAGGTGGAACCTCCACCTAATAGAGAATCCTTCTCTCAGGAGCTCCCTCTAGCAGCTTCCAAAGGATCCCAATAGAGCCAGCCTCCAAAACTACAAATCTCATATAGCCCTCCCAATTTTTATACTGAAGCTACACCAGAGAGATGCTGCCACCCAGCATATTGGAGAACACATGGAACTGGGAGACAGTCTCTGTCTGTCCTTTCATTGTACCGGAATCCCAGTCAGGAAATGGAATAGCATTCATCCATATCATCTATTCATGGTGGACTGTAAGCAGTGGCGGTTTTTGATATGGGCAACATGCGAATTGTGGTGGGGGTGACATCATGGGCATCGGCAAGTTTTTTTTTTTTTTGTGCGTGCCCATGCAGCCCTGACATCATGCAAGTGCATTTTTGGGATTGCATGGCCACCGATCGGTTTTCTATTGCCCATTTGTGGAGGGTAAGGTTGCCCTCCATTTGAGAGGTGCGCCTGCTGCTTGCTGCTTGCCGCGCAGGGAGGAGAGTGGTGGGGTGGCGGGGGATTTTCTGGCTGGCTGGAGTGGCATCTAATAACCAGCTCGCAAAATAAAACAAAACAAAAACAAACAAACACAAAAGCGCCAGACATTATGATATAGACTTATAATTTGCACCGATGTGTTTTCTAAATTCTATCACACCCATATATGCGGGAAGTGAGCACGAGGGCCCTCAGTGTACCTGCTTGCTGCTCCTGCTGTGCTAAAGTCTCACATATAACCTGTCGAAAGGGGGCAGAGTGCTTCCAAATAAAGCACATTTCATTCATAATATTGTCAATCCAAGCCCATTATGTCACAATTGAATTTTCCTAGGTTGTGCGAAATCGTAGAAAAAAAACCCTATACAAACCGAATCTGCACACTAAGGTGTAGGTCTATTAGTTTACGTTGTGGTGATTCTCGGGTTGGGGGATGGGTGTTGATACTGGAGTGCAAAATTAACACCAATGGAAGATGGACAAGGAAAGGTCAAAGCCATCAGGTGCTCAGTTTAGAAAAAAGAGAAAAGAGGAGGAGGAGAAACGAGCAAAAGATAAAGGTAAGCAGATGTGTCATTGGATAATGGCAGGTATTATCCATGACATGTATCCTGAAACAAGATAACATTAATTAGTAGGGATAGGGAAAACTTCTGTTTACATTTGTTAGCCACTTGGCTATGATAGTACACAGTAGACAGCAGTAGACACTGATGTGGCTTATTGAATCTTTTGGTTCAGCATAATATTAATTAGCCATTAATTGGAAGAGGTGTATTGTTGATTTGTCTACTATTCTCAATGTATGACGAATTATAATGGCTGTTTGTTAGCCGTTTGCATACTATGCTACGCTAAAACTGGACGATAGTATTCTGTTGTAGTCTAGCTGACTTAGCAAAAAAAATCCCTTACACTATTAGGCCACATTATTTAGGAAAGCTATCGTACTACAGTATAATGCATTACTTCCAAACACTGATGTTGTGATAGCCTATTCAAATAAATGCTTGTTATACATATAATTCTGAATATTTCATACATTGGACAAAATTATATATTTGTTTTAATTATGAAAATGATGCATACATGTATCAGAGTTTTATATTGGGTTTCTATTCAGGGGAACTTCTGAAATATTTTGGAGCACCCTCTGCCACTGCCACTGCCCAAGATGAGGAGCCGTCCACCTCCTCAGCCACATATGTGTCTACACAAATGTCTGATCCCGAGGATGAAGACCCAGTTGCGGCCACTTCTGGTGTGATTGTGTGTAGCCTGAGTGTGTGTGTGTGTTGCATAATATTTTGCAAAGACTGTTCCGCCACTATGAATGCTGTGTATTCCAAATAACTTGTGTATACTAATGCAAATGTATGCTCATAGAAATGCCTGGAGCTGAACCCCCTGAGGATGAGCCCCTGTCTATGGACCCTGCAAACTGGCCTTCAGATATCACTGACAGCATTCGAATACAGCTGGTTTGCAAAGGACCAAGTCAGGTAGCACCTGACTTTGTTTTCCTTAGAAATGAGGGTGATGGAAGAAGTTGCCACCACCAGTATTTTAAGAAAACACTATTTAGTGGTGAAAAGATGCCTAGAAGCTGGCTAGTATATTCTGAGAAAAACAACAGCCTTTTTTGCTTCTGCTGCAAGCTGTTTTCTAAAAGACACATCAATTTAACAAGTTCTGGACTGACAGATTGGAAGCATGCCAGTTCTCTTCTCACCTCACATGACAATAGTCCTGAACACCATAACTCCATGAAAACATGGAAAGAACTGGTAGTGAGGATTAAAAAAGGTGAAACAATTGACAAACAGGAGATGGCACATCTGCAGGCTGAGAAAATAAGATGGAGTGTGGTGCTAACTCGTCTCGCTGCTATCATTCAGTCTCTCGCAATCAGAAATTTAGGACTAAGGGGACACACAGAAACATTGTTTTCTCCATCAAATGGCAATTTTCTAAAAAAAGTTGAACTCATGGCAAGGTTTGATCCCTTAATACAAGAGGGCATTAACCGTGTCCAGAAAGGCACTTGCAGTCACACCAGCTATCTCAGTCACCATGTACAAAAAAAACTCATTGATTTGTTGAGTAGCAAGATCACTTCAACAATGGTTGATGATATCAAGCTGGCAAAGTTTTTCTCCATAATTCTAAATTGCACTCCAGATATTAGCCACACTGAACAGCTATATATATATATATATATATAAACTGCTCAAAAAAATTAAAGGAACACTTTGAAAACACATCAGATCTTAATGGGAAAAAGAAATCCTCCTGGATATCTATACTGATATAGATAGATATAGATATAGTAATGTGTTAGGAACGAAAGGATGCCACATCGTTTGATGGAAATGAAAATGATCAACCTACAGAGCCCTGAATTCAAAGACGCCCCAAAAATCAGAGTGAAAAATTATGTGGCAGGCTAGTCCATTTTGCCAAAATTTAATTGCAGCAACTCAAAATTGTATGCAGCACTTTGTATGGCCCCTGTGTTCTTGTATACATGCCTGACAACATCGGTGCATGCTTCTAATGAGATGACAGATGGTGTTGTGGGGGATCTCCTCCCAGATCTGGACCAGGGCATCACTGAGCTCCTGGACAGTCTGAGGTGCAACCTGGTGGCATTGGATGGACCAAAACATAATGTCCCAGAGGTGTTCTATTGGATTTAGGTCAGGAAAGTGTGGTGGCCAGTCAATGGTATCAATTCCTTCATCCTCCAGGAACTGCCTGCATACTCTCACCACATGAGGCCAGGAATTGTCGTGCACCAGGAGCCACTGTACCAGCATAGGGTCTGACAATGGGTCCAAGGATTTCATCCTGATACCTAATGGCAGCCAAAGGGCCTTTGTCAAGCCTGTAGCAGTCTGTGTGACCCTCCATGGATATGCCTCCCCAGACAATCATTAACCCACCACCAAACTGCTCATGCTGAATGATGTTACAGGCAGCATAATGTTCTCCATGGCTTCTCCAGACCCTTTCACTTCTGTCACATGCTCAGGGTGAACCTGCTCTCATCTGTAAAAGCACAGGGCACCAGTGGTGCATCTGCCAATTCTGGTATTCTATGGCGAATGCCAATCGAGCTGCATGCTGCTGGGCAGTGAGCTCAGGGCCCATTAGAGGACATGGGGCCCTTGGGTCACCCTCATGAAGTCTTTCTGGTTGTTTGGTCAGAGACATTCACACCAGTGGCCTGCTGGAGGTCATTTTGTAGGGCTCTGGCAGTGCTCATCCTGTTCCTCCTTGCCCAAAGGAGCAGATACTGGTCCTGCTGATGGGTTATGGACCTTCTATGGCCCTCTCCAGCTCTCCTAGAGTAACTGCTTGTCTCCTAGAATCTCCTCCATGCCCTTGAGACTGTGCAGGGAGACACAGCAAACCTTCTGGCAATGACACGTATTGATGTGCCATCCTGGAGAAGTTGGACTACCTGTGCAACCTCTGTAGGGTCCAGGTATCGCCTCATGCTACCAGTAGTGACACTGACTGTAGCCAAATGCAAAACTAGTGAAGAAACAGTCAGAAAAGATGAGGAGGGAAAAATGTCAGTGGCCTCCACCTGTTAAACCATTCCTGTTTTGGGGGTCATCTCATTGTTGCCCCTCTAGTGCATCTGTTGTTAATTTCATTAACACCACAGCAGCTGAAACTGATTAACAACCCCCTCTGCTACTTAACTGACCAGAGTAATATCCCATAAGTTTCATTGACTTTATGCTATACTCTGATTAAAAAGTGTTCCTTTAATTCTTTTGAGCAGTATATATACTGTATATATATACAGTAGTACCTTGAGATACGAGTGCCCCAACGTATGAGTTTTTTGAGATACGAGCCATCACTAGGTAAATTTTTTGCCTTGAGTTACGAGCCAAAATTCGAAATACGAGCCATCAAAGAGCATTCCGAGGAACTGATGACAGAGGAGTTGACGGAACTACAGATGCTGCAACATACGGAGGTTCTGCAGGAGATCGGTATTGCGGAGGAGGTTACCTCATAAAGTGAGATAAAGGAAGTGTTTGCAATTTGGGAAAAAGTTTCGAACTTTAAAGAAAAGAAACACCCTGAAAAAAATTGCAACTGATAGTGCAGTGGAGCTATTTAATGACACTTGCCTAACACTTGACTTTATTGAAAAGAAACATCCTGAAAAAGTTACAACTGATCGCGCAGCAGCTGTATTTAATAACACTTGCCTAACTCATTTTAGAAACATTCTGAAAGAGAGGATGAAACAGACCTCATTGGACAGGTTTTTATCGAAAACCCCTGCAGATGAAAATGAGGAAGGTGCGGCGAAAAGGGCAAAAATCAGTGAATAACATTCAATTATTCAGTTCAGCCTTTCTCCACCACCTCCATCAGCATCTTCAACTCGTCTGATCTCCAAGGTAAATTCTGTACATTATACTGTACTTAATAAAACCAGTTTATTGCAGTAAATTCGATTGTATTGTGTTTTTATACAATATTAATTATTTATAAGTACATTTTTCTTATTTAAAAACATGTAGCAAAAAAATTGCAGTGTTTTTTAGGGGTCCGGAACGGATTAATGGCATTTCAATTCATTCACTGGGGAAAAGTGATTTGAGATAAGAGCATTTTAAATTTAGAGCTCGGTCATGGAATGAATTAAACTCGTATCTCAAGATATCACTGTATATATATACAGTGGAACCTCTAGGTACGATCACCTCTGTATACGAGAAATTCAAGATAAGAGGAAAGTATGAGTGAAAAATTTGGATCTAAATACGAGCATTGGCTCATGTAACGAGCCACGAGCCAGGTTGTGGTTATGTGTGACGCTTTTCCCGATCCGCCTCAACTCAGGGATTCACCCAAACTGACGCTGCCAGCCCGTCAGCTCCCTCAGTGTTCATTGTTCTCCCGTAGCGTGAGGATCTACGCGTTTGTGCGCTTGTGATTTCATTGTTTCGCTGTAGCTGTTCGCTGTATAAGCATATCCAAAAATATCGCGGAAATGCAGACGGAGAATAGGAGACGATTGCCCTCAAGAGGAGAGAGAGAGAGAGAGAGAGAGAGAGACGCGTGCGAGCGAGAGAGATAAGAAGAGAGAGAGAGAGACACGTGCACGAGCGAGAGAAATAAGGAGAGAGAGAGAGAGACGCGTGCGCGAGCGAGCGAGAGAGATAAGGAGAGAGAGAGAGGTGCACGCGAGTGAGCGAGAGAGATAAGGAGAGAGAGAGAGGTGCACGTGAGTGAGCGAGAGAGATAAGGAGAGAGAGAGAGACGCATGCACGAGCGAAAGAGATAAGGAGAGAGAGATGTGCACGAGAGAGGAACCATCAGCTCAGTTATGCTCACATGACGCTCAGCAGACAAAGTGTATCCATACTACTTGTATTGCAAGACATCGCTCGTTTTATCAAGTCAAAATTAATTAAAAAAATTAGCTTGTCTTGCAAAACACTTGGAAACCAAGGTTCCACTTGTATATATTATTAGTGTTATTTGTTAGAAAAATTGATTTTTATGTTGATATTTTTGGGGGTGCGGAACGGATTAACTGGATTTCCATTATTTTCAATGGGGAAGTTTGTTCTAGATACGAGAAATTAAGCTATACAAGCTCAGTGCTGGAACGAATTAAACTTGTATCTCGAGGTTCCACTGTATATATATATATATATATATCTGGTTAAATTCAGTATGGTTCCGACAACAGTTTTTACAATAAAATATGCTAATGTACAATCCTTAATATGTTTTATGTGTCTGTGGGAGGGGTGCCAGAGGGGGTGTTCGCCCAGGGCACCAAACAGGCTAGGACCACCCCTGACTGTAAGCCAGAAATGAAAGCAATAACCATTCTTGCTGTTCATCACAAAGGTTTCCATCTCAGACTTCTGAGGTGCCTTTAATGACAATTTATTAATAAGATAATGCAAAAAGTCCAACTTTACATCAGGGAACTTTGAGTTTTGGTTTTCTCAGTTAGTACTTTCCAGTCCTTGATTAAATTCTAACAGACCCTTCACCAGCCTGTGTCCAGTTTTCCGTATCTGGTTATGGAAAAATGTGTTTGGCTTCTTTGAAACATCCAAAAGTGATGTGATCTTCTCACCACTCATCCTACTTTATTTTGTTCCATTTTTTAAATACTGTATATATATAAGTCGGGTCTTGAAACCCGAAAAATCGATAATAAAATCAGACCCCGACTTATACAACTGTTCAAAAATGCGACACTTAATTTTTTTATTTTACATCTTCTTGCCTCCTCCAATTTCGCACCAATTTCTCAGACACATCGAATTTTGTTGCAGCAGCGCAGTTACCAATTTCTTTCGCTACTTCAATGATGTTTAATTTAAAACCAGCTTCATATTTTCTTCTGATCAAACGTTTCATCGTAGATAAGGGTTGCTCTTACGATAAAGATGTATGAGGGTGTCAGATACAAAAGACACAAATCAGTGCAAACATTGCTTTGGAATAGTTCAGGTATTACCATGTCGTAGGAACAATAGAGAGAGATAGATAGAGATAGAGAGAGAGATTAGGAGCATGCACTGATACAGTGCATTGCAGCACCCACATAGAAAAAAAAGACAGTGTGCTCCGTGGTTACTCTCTTAGGTGGGCATTAGCATATCATAATCTCTTGTACCAATAGCGTGAGTTTTCTGCATTCGACTTATATGGCCGACATTCTAAACTGTAAAATCAAGTCCCGGCTTACCAGCGGGAGAACTTATTCGCGAGTATATATGGTAACTGGAAGGTACAGGTCACAAAAACCTTTAGATTACCTCACGGTGTTGGGCAGACTCCCATTAGACTCTTAGACTGTTTGCGTGGTCGTGCTGTCTCATTATTAGCAGGGAGGTAAAACAGACAGTGACATAGCATTTATCACATTTTGGATACTGGAAGTCAGTCAATGCAAGTTTCATCCATCCATGTATTGAACTTTCAGACACCAGTATTTGGGCAGCATGGGATAGAAATCTATCTAAAACTAACCTTGGATGAGGGTCTGCAGTCCAGGTCAGTATACGAGGCCAGTATAGAATCAGGAATGGAGGGACTTGTATATCTTTTGGAGGTAGGAGGAAAAGACACAAAACACATGGGGAGAACATGTAAACACCACACAGACTGTGACCTCAAGCTATGCAATTCAGTGCAGTGTACCATCTTTTAAACAAGGCAAACAGCAATCAATGGGAGGCTGTTGGTTGACTTTTTCAAATACAGTACTTTCAGTAGGTTTCATCCATTGATGCTTTGAATTTCTCTTTTATTTTAATTTTTAATTTGTGCAACTGTCTGAGAACCTGGTGAGTTCATTATGTTCTGGACCTGTTTTTTAAATAATTATATTCTCAAAGAGTCAAAGGCACAAAATAAGAAAAAATAATGTAGAATGCAAGGAGAAAAAATGTACAGTATCAGCCTAAGAAAATCGAGATTCTAAGTCAATCCGTCAACATCACTGACAGCAGATTGAGAGGTTCAGACATCAAAGCATGGGAGGAAGTTACTCTAATACTTAGAAACGCAGTACATCCAACATGAAAGCAGAAAATCTATATGTCATGTGCATGAGTGCCAAAGGCTCAGCCTCAGATTCTTTTCTTTTGCTGTTTTTAATTAAAATTTCACCCTTTCTGTCTTTCTGATTATTCATTTAGATTGTGCGCTCATTTGCCTGCTTGCCACTTTGCTGATGTCATCAAAGAGACAGCCATGATGAAGGCACTTCAAGATCAAGCAAATAAAGGTTGTCAGGGATGCCAGGGGCCATGACCCAGCCGGGACGCCAGGAGGGACCGGAAGAGGGTCAGAGCCCTGCCTGGATCACGTGGGGTTTGCCTTCCGGGTTGCTTTGGGGGCCACGGGTCAAGGGCATGGAAGCCTTTCCCTGTAGGGCCCCGTGGTCACTGCCAGGAGGCGCCCCGATGTCTTGGAGACTTGTTCCTGGTGTGGCGGAAGTGCTGGGGGGAAGATTTATGATGGCGCCCGGAGAGCAGCCAGGAGGACAGCCGGCACTTCCACCACGCTGAGGTGTGGCCAACGGAGGAATGCCGGGAACACCTGGGGCTCATCCGGGTCCTCTATAAAAGGGGCCGTCTCCATTCATTCGAGGCTAGAGTCGGGTGGAAGAAGGACGAGGCAAGAGGAACTGTGGAGGCAGCCCGAAGACAAGGCATTGTGGCCAGGATTGTGACTGTTTGGGGTTTGTTTGTGCATGTGGTTAGGTCTGAGTGACCATTGAACTGGGTCTTTGTGACCAAATTAATATTGTAAATAGTGTAAATAAACGTGTGGTGGTTTGAAACAAGATGTCCGCCTGTCTGTGTCCGGGCAAAGTTCACAAGGTAAAGCTGGGAATGCCATTCATAATGATTTGAGGGCTGAATACTTCAGGGGGCAGGAACTTGTTAGAGGGGAACAAGGGGAAGTCTGGTTGAGGGTCACAAAGAGGGGGTTTAGTGGACTAATCTGTTGTTCGACTGGACCACAAATGCTCATATCAGTTCATTCCAAGCACACCACATTTATAGTTAAACTGAGCAAGGACAAAAACAGAATATAAATAATGGCAAATACACCATTGGACAGCCACAACTTCTAAACATATGACAGTGAAAAAAATTGCTGATTTGTGGTGCTAATAAACCCCTCAGTAATATGCCACTAACTGAAAAAAAAAAATATTCCCAGAGTTGCTTCAGCTTCTATGCCCCCACCCCATTAACCCAGCGTTTCTTAACCTTTAAGTATTTGTGACCCGAGTTTTCATAACAGTTTTAATCGCTCCCCCCCAACATGTTTTTGAAATGTAGATGCATATTTTATTATACCTACTTAACTTTTTTTGACATTTATCTAACTCTATATTTATTATTGTAGTATCAGAATGTAGTTTAAGTTAATTTGTTTTGGTTTCAACAGATGTTTCTTTCATATTTTTGATTCTTGTTTTCTTTTTTTCACATCTTCGCTCCCCCCTTTTTGTTACTTCATGCGCCCCTAGGGGGGCCCGCCCCATAGGTTGAGAACCACTGCATTAACCGAATATTTAATTTTTGAATTCTATTTTCATTTATCATGAACTGCATCCTAGTTTGCTTGCTCTGAACTCGCTGACCGAGTAAATAGCACAAGCATCAATAGATCTAGATGGCACCTGTGTAGTGCATGCATCTTTACTGGTTCTGTGAATGTGCACATTGTGACCCCCAGAACAAGTCCCAACCCAGAATGATGTGTAGAGACACCAACAAAAGAAAGAATAAGAGTTTATTAACAAGTGTGACAGTAGGGGGCACTAGTGCTCCCTTGAACCCTCAGGTACAACTCCAGACACCGGATAAAAGTCCAAGACTCTTTATTATTTTTTACAGTGCACCAAGCACCTTCCACACTACTCATAAACTCACAATAAATTAACACAACACTATAATTTTCTCTCCTCCTCGCCCAGACACTTGCTCCTCTACCTCCCAGCTCAGCTCAGTGTCTGGACTGGTTTCTAGTCCTTTTATAGCCCCTGACCCAGAGGCGTTCCTGTCCAATCAGACCACAGTTCCTTATTCCTTCCGGGTCAGGGCAAACAGTCCTTTTCTTTACCCCGGGAGCACGGCGTTCCTTCCCGTCACGTGACCGTGACATACTCCCGGGTCATAAGGTATAAAAGAGCCCACAAGCCCCCTTACAGCGACTCCTGGTGGCCCCCAAGGTATCCAGCAGGGCTGTGTATAAACACTACAAAGTTCATAAGGCCCTGCTGGACCTCGGGGCATGATCCTGCTGTCGGGAGAGCTCCTCCTGGCAGCCTGGGGATTAGGACCGGAACCAAAAGTCGGCAATCCTCCACACAGGATTTGAGGAAGGATATAATTAAAAACAGTGTATCGGGTAATATACATGCAAAGAAACAACCACTGTGGCCTACCAATCCACGGATTTCAACAGAGTCCAGCTGCAGATTTCCACAGCTGTGTTCCACTGAAGAGTCAATCAGATTCCCCCCCTCCAATAACATTTAGCTGCCTTTGGATTACCAACTTACAAAGAAAATGAGTTTCCTAAAAAAGATTTTTGTACTTTAAAATTGTGAATTTTACAAAGCTTTGAAAAGATATGTAACTGTTGTGATGGATAGCCAGCCGTTTATCCCGGCCAATACCTCCAAGCCTCCAGGTGGAGCCCTCCTTGCAGTGTGGAGGTCCTCAGAAGACCAGCAGGGCATCATGGACATTGTAGTTTTTATACACAGCCCTGCTGGATGCCATGGGGGCCACTAGGAGATGCTGCAGGGAGGAATAACGGGTATTTTCCCTACGCCCCGGAAGCACACGTGGAAAAAGGGAATGACGAGCATAAGGATGAAGAAAAGGACTTGTACCTGACCCGGAAGTGATTGAGAGTCACATGGACTGGGGATTGGGAACACTTCCAGGTCAGGATATATAAAAGGACTACGGGAGCTCCCAGACGGCGAGCTGAGCTGGGTGGAAGGGTGGCAACGCATCTGGGAGCTGGAGGATTGGTTTATTGTGTTTATTATTGTAGTTATTGTTATTATATGAGTATAGTGGAGGAGAGTGTGCTTTGTGTACTGTGGCAATTTAATAAAGTCAACATTTGGACTTTTATCTGGTGTCTGGAGTCGTGGACAAGGGTTCAAGGGAGCGAGAGCGCCCCCTATCTGTCACATTGTATATTACCTTATTTAAATACGGTAAATGTTTTATGATTTGATAAACAAGAGCATATAAATTCTTTACAGCTGGAAATCATTTTATCCTATTTGAGACAAGTGCCCAAGTTGCAGTCTACAGTTCCTTAGCTGATGCTAACATTTTACAGTCCAACTGTATCCATATTGGAGCATCTGGAGCTCTAGCAGCTCAATCGACTTGCACAGGTCTGAAGGTGGGTCAGTGGTGGCAACTGAACTGGCACCTGTGTACTGTATGATCCAATACCTTATCTACCATGTAAGACTGGCTGCCATAGCAATTCTTACACTGGACATTGACATAAAAATGAATAAATAAAAAATGGGCCTCCATATTGTAAGGACAGACTTAAGCAATCTCTTGCCTTTTTTGTTGCTGTGATGAAAAGTGAGGCTGCACAGCAAATATGAAGGTATCAATCAATAAATATTTATTTTATATAGGCTTTCCCAGTAAGGACCATTACAAAGAATTTCAAAGAGCAAAAACAAAATGAATACAAAACAAAGCATGGTAAATGTAGATGGCTACTTATTAAATATGATTTTGTAAGGAACATGATAAGAGAAGGCTACATGAATATGGTTCCACACAGGTGTTGCGAGAAAGTACCATCCATTTTATGAATCTGCTATTGCCATTACAAGGCTGCCTGGGACATCAGGCCCAATTCAAGAGCATTCCATTACACGTAACCCTTGTGAACACACACAAAGACACTGGTTAATTAATAACTAGAAAAAATAAGGCAAATTTTCTTTCATTCATTTTCTGACTATTTTAACACAGGGTTGTGTGGTACTAAAGCCGGTATTAGGCACAAGGCAGGAATGAATGCCAGAAAGGATGCCAGTCTATCACAGAGTGCACACTCCTGTCAAACCAAGTTAGAATAACTAATGAATCAAGCAGCACATCTTTGAGATGTGGGAGGTAAAATGAGCATGCAAAGGGGAGAACATGAGCACTGCAAAAAAGGCACCCATGCACTATGAGATGGAAATTCTAACGGCTAGGCCACAGTACTGCCCACCACTTCACAGCTTCAGGGATCACTGTCTGTTTGAAACCTTCATCATATCCATGTGGTTTTCTCTGGGCATTCATTATCTTCCTTCTCAAATGCCAAACACATGCATTTTGGGTGGATTTGTGACTCTAAATTTACCCAGAATGAGTAGTACCTGTGATGGACCTGCATGTTCTTTCCTCATATCCAATGCTGACTTTAGCTCCTCTTGGAGCTGGAATAAATGCTCTCTGAACATGGATGAATGATGTACATTTTGTCCTTCTTGCTTTGCTCTTCTAAGTCTACCTCATGCAGTTTTTATTGTTGTTCTGTCTGTGATTACAAGTATGATTATTATTGCTGATGAGCTCTTACCGACCTTTCTGTACCACTACCTTCATCGTCTCTGCGTGTGCAAGATATCAAAAAATCATTGCTCTCGTCATTTTGTCTGATTACAGGCAGGATGGGATAAGTGGCGCTTCTGTAAGGACCTGACGTCTGACCATTTCTCCATGCCTTATTCTCAAGACGTCAGCAGGAGTACAAGCAGATGCAAAGTATTGGTAAGTGAGAGAGCAGGCGAGTGGATTTTTGATTAAGATTTATTAAATGCAATGATGAAATCATTAAAGCTGTCCATTTAGTTCTATTAAGGAAGTCAGCAAGCGGATACACAGTCATTAACAAGAGGCAAATTCTTATTTGTAGCTTTAATTAATTATACTCACTGGAAGAGAGAGAAGGTCAAATGGAGTCTGTCACGTTCTTAATGTGGACCTGCTTCATTAGCTGCAGAGTGGCTCAAACAAGGACATGGAACCTATGAATCTGCATAGCTCCTTAGCCTAGAACAGTGACTCTCAAACTGTGGCCCATAAACAAGAGTCATGCCTCAATATTTGATTCTGACTTTTCATTTTTCTAAACTGCTTCAAAGGCTCAAAAAAATAATGTTTATTTCATTTTGGGGGTTTTAGAGGCCCGGTCATATTTATTTTTTGTTTCAAAACATCTTTACTTATGCTTATTGTTTTTGTGTTATCTCAATGAGCCATTTTGTGTTTTCTGTGGGCACTGCCATTTTAGAACAAAACATAAGAAATACAACAAACAGAAGGAGACCATTCATTATGTCATGCTTGTTAGTTTAGCTAAGCTGTCCCAATAGCTCATCTACATAGTCTTAATGGTTGTTAAGGTAATTTGTTCCAGGTTCTCACAACTTATTGCATAAGAAGTGGTTCCTGATTTCAGTCCTAAATGCCCTTCCCTTTAAGTTCCACTGGTGTCCTCAAGTACGTGATTCACCCTTAAGATGAAGGAAAACTTGTATTAGGTCAACATGCAGTCTCCTCTGCTTGAGACAAACAGGTTTACTTCTCTGTGTCTGTCACAGTAGGACTTGCCCTTAAGTCCTGGGATGCACCGTTGCCATCTTCTGCACAGCTTCAAGTGTTGCTAAGTCTTGTACCATAGTGACCAGGGGCCACATGTATAAAGCTGTGTGTAGAATTCACACAGTGGTGTACGGACAAAAACAGAACTGTGCCGTCAGGCCCTTATCAGATAAAACTGGCAGGCCCCAGATCTTTGGCAGAGGGACCGAGGCCAGGGACAGTAAGAGATACAGACACAGATGTTCAATTTGACAAAAACGTGCAATTTATTGTACAATAAATGACTAAAACAGTCCCAAAAAGTGCATGTAGCAAAAATGTTAAAAAAAAACAGTAGCTTTTAAAATGTACTAAAAACGCACAATAAATATCTTAAGCAACAAAAAAAAAAAAGAAAAAAAATTATTGTGAAATTTAGACCCACCCGATTATTGTTCCATCTGGGTGCTTCACTCCCCTCCCTGTACATTCAATCATTAAAAGACTTATTTGCTCATATATGCTCACTCACCTGTTCATCAAACGGCACTAGTTCACGCTCACGTACACTTCCCAACTCCTACACATGGCTTCCTATGTCTGATCAACTGCACCTCCTCAGCTGACAACAAAAGCAGCAAATAATAAAAAAATGTAATTTTTAATACTTTATACAGCTACCCGAGGGCCCTTCGAGAAGAGACATCAACAGCGCTCTCTAAAATCCTACTAAGATGCTGACATTGTCCTACACCCCTTCACGTGCACCTGAAAGGATGCAGGTATGTGCCATTTCTCAATACTGTATTCATATTACTGAGGTTGGACAGGGCACAGTTAATTATACTCATCAGGACACCTTTGTGAGGAACTATAAACTGCCCTGCAAGAAGCTGGTGAGGGCAAATATACCCCTAAATTGTTATGCAAGGAGTTGCATTTTCACATATGCGTACACAAAAAATTCAGATGCATAAAACTGTGCAAAAGCAAAGTTCCAGACACATCCCTTTATAAATCCCAATCAACAAATTTTAACGTACATGCCTGCTTCTACTTCCCCATCCCAACTCCTAGAATTTTGCATATTTTGCTACCCATGCTCCACCATACCCCCACATATTGAATATTCTTTAATGATTTCATCAGGAAAATTATATCAAGTATGCATCTTAGTATTCTAACAGGACACAGCTCCTGGATAGCTCTTGGAAATCTAAATCTACTTAGAAGCCAGTCATCATCTGTAAATACTCACTCTCTTCTACTGAATTTAATTGAATTCTTGTATTGTCATTGTATGGTACAACACCTCCATAAACTTATTTTCATATAAAATTATAATAAAATGAAATTATAATAAAAAATAACGAAAAATATACAATATGAAAGCATAAGTACAATATAAATGTACGTATAGTTCAGATCGTACAAATGGTTCATTAAGTGGCTGAGGTTGTGCAGTATTACAGTTGTAGTGCAAGTTTACAGTGAGGTAATTGTAATTATAGGTGTAAACAGTTCTACAAGGAGCACTTGATGGACTGATTGAGTGCATTTATTGCTCTCGGGATGAAACTGTTTCTGAGTCTCGAGGTCTGTGCAGGAAAGGCTCTGAAGTGTTTGCTATATCGGAGAAGATCAAATAGACTGTGGCATGGGAGAGTGGAATCCAGCTGGTGGCTTTCCTGAGGCAGTGTGTGCTATAAATGTCCTCTAGGGCTGGAAGCTGTATCCTGATAATCCTCTGTGCTCTAAACACAACCTGTGCAGCTGTGATACCACACAAAAATACAATAAACAGGTTAAAATTTCCTCCAGGTGCAAAAGGACTAACAATGCTAAAGCAGCTATGGTATTTGGAATAGTTTGGCCATTCTGAGCACCATTATATTGTTATACGTTTTGCAGTTAACTTCATTGTATTTGATACAGCTCAGGTCATGGAAGTGAATCTAAAAAAGAAAGACCACAAAAACAGTAACACTCTTTTGTCGCTGGGTGCTGCTAGTTTGCAAAACCAAGCAGAAAAGTACATAAGCATGGTGTGAGGCTGTCGTGAAAATGTGCATGGCTTTACAACAAGTTTAGTTTTTATTAAAATTTTATTTGAAATGAGCATGGAAACAGGCATACACAACATTTTTGTAAATACCCACCGTTTATACATGAGGCCCCAGAACTGCACAAAATACTCCAGATGTTGCCTCACTAGTGTATTATTTAGTCATAGCATTATGTCACTCCATTTATATTCAACAGTTTTCACTATACAGTATAACCTTAACATTTATTTGCATTTTAGTAGCTTCTGCACATTATTTGGATTGTTATTTTGGGACTTTATTTTGTTAAGAGTGACATTAGGGGTCATAACAGCATGTCACCACAGGTCAAAGGGTACAAAGATCTGTCTTTGGACATCCTGATTTGTCTTAGTCTGTGGATTCAAGTTAAAATTCTGTACAAATTATTGTTTGTTATAGGCTCTCTAGTTAAAAATAATTTTTTTGGTTCTGACTATGACTTTTGTCATACACGAACGTTTGGTTTCCGATCCTCTTACTCCATTTTTTGGCCACAATCATTGCTTCATTTCCTTGGCCTTGTGTACTTCTTTCTTTGATTCACAGTGGCAACATGGCCTTGCATTTTCTGACCTCATTTTATCTCCTGACTAATTCCTTCAATAAAGTGGCATTCTGTGCAGTTTCAGTTTGTGATATCATCGCATAAGATCAAAGTGACATTTACAACTCTCAGATAAATTAGTCCATATATGTGTAAAAATAAGGGAGATGTCTGACCTCCATGCTCTTCAGTGAACTTCCTTACTGTTAGAACCTTGCTCTCTAAATCAGTCATCATGGTGTACTTAAACACTCAGTTTACTTTTCTTTCTGGTCAAAACAACATTTACATTCCACTGAAAACCTGTTTGCTTATAGCAACTGCATCCTCATCACCTTAGGGATCCTCTCATTGTCCAACCAGACTTAGTACTTTTTACAACTCTTTTTAAATCCACCATGATGTCCACACATACAGCCCATGTGGCTGGTGACTCAAGCTTCTACTGTTGTATCAATGTTTTCAATCTCCCTATCTCTACACTACCTTAAATAAATTTTTTTTACATATTCATTTTTATTGATTTTATAATTTTTATTTTCTTAAAAAGGGTTATATGGGTCAAGAAATAAATATTTAATGTTTTGTTTATAATTCTGAACTGTTTTCATCGCCATCTTGTTTGTTATGTTTGTAGACCTCATTGTTAGGGTGCTTCTCTCGGTTGTTAGGGACTTGTCTTTGGAAGTCATGATCACAATTTCTTAACAGTTTAAATGTCAGCAATTTGACATGTTTCCCTGTCCAAGATTGCAGATACCAAATTTCTGTTTCTCAACAAAACTCTTACTATTAAAAGCAAATATTTTTCTTGAGTTATTTTTTACTTCAGCTTTGTATTCTTACTTTTTTTGTTTCTTTTGTAACTTTTTTTGATTTTTGGTTGTCTATTGCATGGAAGAAAGCTTTTGTATCTCACAGTTTTCACCTCATTGCCTATTTCTTACTATGTTTCCTGTCTTGGTCCTACTGTTTTTTACTTCTGTCTTTCTATAGCATAACAACGGATCACTGTATGAAATTGGAAATTTTGAAATGCAAATAAAGAAAGTTTAAATTTGAACCTTATCTTTGACATAAACATTTATGATAAAATAAATGTGGAACTTTTAACAAGAAATTTATGCCAAGAAGTAACTGTTCATCCTAGGCGGTGTGCCACATCCTTGAGTTTGGCAAAGTGGTCTCCAGTCTGGAACACTTTGAGAATCCCAGTCTTAGAGGACTAACTATCAAAACTGACTCCACTCCATATGACTGTAGCTCAACAGTGTCTCCTTTGGTGTATATATCATCCTGCAGAAAATCAGGAAAAAAATATAAAATGTTACAAGATAAAGCTAACAAAGGAGGCCTATACAGAAAATGTTAATAATGTAAAACAGTTTGTAGGTAAAGTAAGAGCCAATAAAGCTGTGCTTAGCTCAATCAACTAATGACTTATTAGAACAAAGCTTTTTCTCTTGGCAGATGATGGACTGATATATCCAGGATGTTTGCTTTACTGGGGGACCATCAATGATCTACAGAAAGGTTTAGCTTTATATTTGCACACTTTATGTACACTGAATCTTGATGGCCATTGAATTCATCCTTCACATAAAACAGAGCAGAAAAAACCCACATCATCGGGACAATTTGCTCAGCAGCTGGTGAAATGCAAACTCCTCTTATCAAAGATGGCAAATACAGATAGGCAAAAACATACACACCATCTGAAATAATGTTGAGCAAATAAAAGGTGTCTGAGTGTCACATACAGCTACTTTTATTAAATGTGGAAAAGAGCAAGAAATTCATCCTTGTACCAAGGTATGTAGCACCTTTCATCACAAGCAGTCAAACGCACCTTAATGGTGAGATGATCACACAGATTAATATGTAGACCTTTAATTTTTCCAAAGGGATTAAACAGGATCCTTGAAACATGGAGCTTACCTTGGCAGCATTGAATGTTGAATAAGAACAAACTCAAGATGGCAAATGAGCCTATCACATGGCACACTCATAGACATGCCATTCCCAGGACAGTTTAGTAAAGTCAATCATCATATCATGTATGGTTTCAGGTTGTGAGAGGATAGAGTATCAGGAATCAGGACTGGAAGTCAGATACCTTGAGCACAGATGTAGCTCCATGCTACCCCAATGTACTGTAAATTCTTATTTATACTGGCTGTGAAAGATGAGTGGCAAAAATGTCATCAGGTGTGGAGACACTCGCTGTGCACAGAACTGTTCCTGACTACTTGGTGATGTTGACACGCCAATGTGTATCCAAAAATGGCACATTTCAAAGAGGGGCTAGTAGTACATGTGATTCTACCAGGCTTAAGTAGTTTCCAGAATAATGAATGTAGGGTTAAATATAAAGTAATGGGTCATCAAAGTGCAAAGAAGACATACAAAAATAATTGGATCACATCTCTTCATCATGTATGCCACCCACTCATTAGAATTTCGTAATCACCCACCCTTTGCTGGTTTTGGTTAACAGGTCTTCCACTCTTTTTTATTAATAAAGCCAGTAATAATGGGCACCATCACAACCCAATCTATGTTTCTGTGTTTGACATCTTTTCCTGAACAATAATCTGAATAATTATCTTCCTCTGCTGTGAAATTGTACAGTGTGAGAAAGTGACCGATCACTTTCACCTACTTACTAAAAGAATATTGGCATTCCGATCGAATGTGCCAAAGAAAAATGCATTTTGGTTACTGACAGCGGACAAATTATGTGCTGTGGTCTGCACACAAGCTTCACGTGGCAAGTATAAAGAATGCTTAACCCAGACTGCACCAGTTCAAAAACTGGAATCCTATAATGACTCTCAGATCAACCATCAACTTTTATATGATGCTTAGTTAAGTTCTTTAATCTTCTTATATTTTTCAAGTGTGACTTAGCATGTAAAGGATTTTAACCCAGGAGAACCCCAGTTCCAAAGCTAGCTCTGTGCCCCTAAGCCTGATCGCCCACCTCCTTTTATTAATTAGTGGAGATTATAAGGTGCAGCAAATTTTATGTTTGGTACCATGGAGCCTCCACCTCAAATTCAAGTGAAACCATTAGCTCTCTAGGTGTCACAAGAAAGTTGTCTTATTCTAAGATGATATGGTTTTCCTGTGTTATAAGATGGTTACAAGGCCAAAGGTATGAAAAAGACTGGAGGACTCCTACATTTCTGTGCTGCTTTATGTCATACTTCATACTATGCACATATCTGACACACACATTGTTAAACGTAAGTGTAGAATCTCTTAGTGGAGATTTAGTCACATAACTGAAGTTATAGTCAAGTGCATTCTGGTACTGAAAGAAAACCCTTAGTCCTTATTATTCTGCAAATATTTAAGAGAAGACCCTCAAGACATTAAACACACGTTAACTTCCTGTAAACCATTTAGGTCATAATCATAAAATGTTTAAACTGGGTGTCCCATATCTAATCAAGTTCATTGTCCTGACTACTCTTTGTTAATGAATTGTAAGCTCCTTCAATTTTTGCTTGTTTAACCCCTGATGCACACAGTGAGTGCACTTGGGTGGCAGAAACCTGAGCACAGTGCTCATCCATCTTTGTGAAGATGCATGTCTATTCCGATGAAAATTTGTTTTCAGGGATGAATAAGATTGCTGATATTGATTCAGATTCTCGCTCCAGCGTAATTGATGTGACACGCTCTCTCTAATTTGCCAAGCACTGCCTCAGCGCATTAGACAAGCGTCAGGTATTTATTGCCGTCATTATTGACGATGTACATGTGGAATCCATTTTCCAAGCCTGTCATTCGTGGAATTTCAGGCATCTTCATTATTTGTGAGGATGCAGGGCACTAAATCATAGACATGAAGATCATCTGCTGCCTATGTTGAGGCACCACCTATAGACGTCTGCACGATAATTGATTCTGTGCGCCATTAGAGATGGGTTTTGTAAAGAGGTGAGGTGAGAAAATGAAGAGCCATGGCCAGAATAAATGGATCCAGCAGATCAGACATTTGAAATGAAAGTGGAAAAACTAGCAAACAGAAAATGGATGGGCCTACAGCTGAGACCAGACAAAATGCAACCACATGTGTACAACAGCATTTGGATAAAATTCTAATTATTATTAAAATATATATGACATGTAGTGGGACTAAAGGGTGTGAATATATCTACTGTATGGTAACCCCTAAGATGGAGACTTAGGAAAGAAACTGTGACTTTAAAACCTCTGAGGTGCTTTGAAGGAATTGAGAAGCATAACAATGGTGTCTACTGTGTTGGGGTCTTGGATTAGTGTGAATGTCACTGACTGGCCTTAACAGTGATGTTATCATTGGACATTGGACAGCAAAATAATTGTAATTTGCCTAACAAATGTGTCCATCCCTTTGTTGTGACCTGCTACAATCTATACCAACTGAGAAGTTTTATACTCATATTTTTTCTTTTCATTCCATTTAGGGAACATGTAAAATTTAAAATTTTACTTTCACTGTCACTTTCCCTGGAGCATGCCATGGAACTTCATAGTTTCATGTCTTCTTTCACTTTAACTGTGAAGACTTTCTAGTATCATATTCCCTCCAAAAGATGAGATGTCATTACTTCCTGGAAATATGAATGTGTTTCTGACGTTACCTCTCCCAGTAATTTGGCACTGCTTTTTACCTTGGCATAGAGTATGATGCCTCATTCCATCTTGTCCACACACCTCATGATCTCACATTCTCCTTAGGGCATGGAGCTCTTCCAGCTATAGTGGTATAGTGGTATGGTAGGGACATTTTCAGGGATACAGATACTTCACCGACTGTGGACCACAGTGCAGTCTTAAAATAGGGTGTATTCTCTGTGGAAGTTACATGATCTTCCTGTGACCAACATTAAGTTCAACTTACATGTAATTTTACATACTACACTTAAATGCGTACTAGCTTGTCTCCCTCAGACTGATGGCACTTGTATACTGCAATGAAGAGAGCACCATTTATTAGGTTCAACATCAGATGATATACATTGTGGGATATGGCCCGGACACAGACAGGTAGACATCGTTTTAAGCACCACACACGTTTATTTATACAATACTGTTTTACAAGTGACACAGCACATAACCTAATTTCACCCCCAAAGTCCAGGCCTCTCACAATGCCTTTCTCTCTTCAGGTCCGCCTCCACTCCTCTCCTCTGAGCTCTGTCCTTCTTCCACCCAACTCCAGCCATCAAATGGAGGGAGGTGGCCCCTTTTAAACCCACCCGTCGTGCTCCAGGTGCCTCCCAATGAGCTACTGCTGGAACTCCCTGGTGTGACGGAAGTGCCGGCTGTGTCCCTGGTCTTTTTCCCCCCAGAGCCTTCAGCCATTTGGGCACCCCCTGGCAGTGACCATGGGCACCTATAGGATTGAGCTTCCATGCTCCTTTCCCGTGGTTCCCATAGCTACCAGGCCAGTCGCCCCCTTGTGGTCTGGAGGAGTTGTAACCCCCTCTTCCGGTCCTTCCTGGGCTTGCCACACCACAAAAAAAAAACAAGCAGTTGTCAGTTTGAGTGGCTGCAGAGTAGCATTATGACATTTGGATAAACACTGTCTTCAGATCTGCTGGTTCGTGTGAGTTTTTTTCAGGGATATGCATTTCAAGTGATTGTCACAGTATGAGCCACTGCAGGTGTATCGCTTAGTATGCTTTGTGATAGTCTGGCATCCAGCCCAGAATTAGTTTCTCCCTCACTTCCATTACTGCTTCCCACAGCTATGCACTGGAAATGTGGCCACAGAAAATACAAAGGTGGATGGAATTTCTGAAGTCCTTTGCTAGTTGGCTTGACACACACTTCAGCTTTCCACAATGTCAAGTGTGCCCTCAAGCCAAATATGCAGTATGCTTCTACACCTTGACTGATTCATGATTTGTCTCCAATTGAACTGCTTTTAGGCAGGCTGCTTACTAGTCTCAGATTGTAAATGTAACAATTATTAAATTGTGTACAGTTTAAGTTGCACAACCACAACCCATTGTATTGGGGGCTGAGGGGGTTACTTTTAAAAAATTTAGGCTGATCTTGTCATTTAAAATCATGACACAGAGTGCCTGCAGATTCAGAGGAACACTCAGTGTCTTTAAAATGTAAATCCTGACATTCTCTCAATTCTGCTTTTGAGCAACAGTAAACAGACATTAAAATGCCATTAGGAGCTTCAGTATCCTCAAATGAGATACAGCAAAGGAAAGCGAGTTTGGGAAATTCTTTGTGCCCTTCTGTATTGTTTACTGTGCGATCCTTTTATTCAATAATCAAAAAGTGGAGAGGTGAAGACGAGGTCCTATTCATTTCAAATATAGAAAATCGATTTTCCTCAGCTTTAGAAAATGTAAGTAGGTTCACATTTCATCATATAACAAAACGGGTACAAGAAGAATATAAGATATCCATCCATGGATGGATAAAAACTGTAAATGTTTAAATGTTGATGTGACATTTCTCTTTTAATATATCTGTCTAGTGATCTTTTGAGTGGCTGGTAGCTTCTTCTTTAATTATGAAATATGTTAGAAATCTTTTATGATACTCTGCTCCTTCCATTTCTGGAGAAGATCCATATGCTTTCTATACCTGGTACATACACAGAGAATATAGCTACACATACTGTATATAAATTCACCTAAGGAGCCTTCTTTCTCCTTTTAAGAGTCATGAGAATTAGCAGCATCAGGAACAAGAATAGGAACAGTCAGCCCTAGAAAGGAAACCAGACCATCCCAGGACACTCATTCTTGTTCCTATTAGGCCCATCTAAAGGCAAAAGATCAATTGTTTCTCTGGATACTCAGATGTGGACTGAAGACATGCGTCTTCTTACTGGCTTTTCAATTGTTGTTCTTTCATTAGCAGGTTCCATGAATTGTCTCTTCTGCTTGGTCTCATTTTATTGCTTCACTGTGCAAGTGACCCTTGACAGATTACCTTGACCTCAGACCTTTTCAGTTCACCTTTCCTTTTCTTTGTACTCAAAGTGGTACCTTTATTCTGTAGCTTGACTTGATACATACTGTATGTATGGTATTGTGCTTCATGTTATTTTGTTGGTTGAAAATATTGACAGAAAAGGAAAAATTGCATGACAAAAAATAGATCAGAATGAGGTATTATGCAATTATAAAATTGTTCCCCACCACAACACCAAATGGCCAGACATTAATAGCTAACATTTATAAAGCACAGAATAAGTTAATACTATTTTTAATAGAAAACATTGGAGGGCTGGCTTCCTGGCCAGGATGGATGGTTTCTTACCTGGCCAGAAAGCCCTGTTAATGAAAGGTTATGTAGTGGATGGACATCCCAGGTTGGTTAGTGGTATCCTTCCAGCTCGGGAGGCCGTTATAATGGATGGAGATGGGAAGACTGCTTCCCCACTTCACAATTGGGGGTTGGGGTGGGCTCGACATCCCTCTGGAATGTATTCCATTTGCACACCTATAGGGCTGTATGGGAGTTGTAGTTTTTGTGGGCAGCCCTATTGGGCTCCTCAGGTGCCACTAGGGGAAACTACTGGAGGCTGACACTTCTGTTCTGATCTGGAAGTGCTTCCTGGATGCAATCCGATAGCACAGGAAGTACTTCTGGATCCAATATAAAGGAAGCTGCTCTGCTTCACCTGGGGAAGTTGGAGTTGGATGGAAGAGGACAAAGCTCGCCTTGGAGCAGTGGAGGAAAAGAAAGAAAGAAAGAAAGAAAGAAAGAAAGAAAGAAAGAAAGAAAGAAAGAAAGAAAGAATTGTACTCAGTGCCTGAATTGGATATGTTGTATATAAGTGTCAGTACTTCCTGTATGAGACTGATTTATTCAAGTGGTCCCCCTTGGCTTGTCTAGAGCTACAATACTTAATTGGGAGTGGTGGGGTTCTGGATCCCTTTCAGTTTTGAGCACAACTACAAAGTAACAAGTGATTGAAGAGGATATGATTTGAGCGGATTGGAAATGCATGATGACTGCTGGTATACACCAAACAGTACTGGTCCACACCTGCTAAAAACTGACAAGTTTCGGTCCTCATACTGGTGCAAACTGACCAATTCAAGCCTTGATTGTACTCATTGAAGCAAGTTGGGCAATTCCAGTCTGCACAAGTAAATAAAACTGGCCTGAAATCTCTAAACTGCTCTGTGCAGGCCAGCTTGTTGGACATCCCATTTCAAAACCAGGGCATTAATATGGAGTTACTCCCTAGCTTACAGTTATAATAGCCTCCACTTTTCTGGGAAATGTTCCCAGAAGATTTTGGTGTGTGCCACAGAATTTGTGCCCATTCAGCCAAACCAGCATTTATGAGGTCAGGTACTGATGTTGGACGAGAAGACCTCAAAGTCCAAAGGTGTTCAATATCTTCAGATCAGGGCTCTGTGCAGGCCACTTGAGTCTTTATAGACCTAGCTTGTAGTCTGAATAATCAGCCCTGTTATGGTACTTGGGTGAAACCAGGGGAAGCTGGAGGGGAGTGATGTCCCTACTTTTAGGGGCTTCCACTTGACCCAGAACTGCTTCCAATGTTCAATGCTGTAGCACTGGAGGCACTGTACTCCTGGGCAAAGCATGAAAGAAGACACCTTATTTTCATCAAGAGTCAGAGTCAGGGGGAAGAGGGCAACACTCACCTGGAGAACCAACACAGAAAAAGATCTGGGGCATGTCCATGACTGTGTAAAATGTGAAACACGAAAGACTAGGTGTATCTTTTTACAGAGATGATAGAGACATCTTTTCATTTTTTTATTTATAGAGATGTTGTTTCATTCACAAGTCCAACAGAGAACTGACAAAATATGACCAAACATCCAGTAATTTGGGTTCCAGACAGGAAGGAACGGATCTAAGAGGGTGGACAACTAAATGATGTCAGCAGTGGAATATCTGTCAGCACCTACCCCTGGTTCGTCAGGTAACTACCATCACCAGAGTCCTTACACTCTCTCATAAGTGCAAACATGTGACTATATATATTGTGAAAGATGGTACATGGGGACTGGAATCCCAGCCGGAGCTGTACTGGAATCCTTACCTGGCCAGGATGCCCGTGGCATGGAAGGACACGGTAAGACAATTAGTTCAGGGTATTGTCTCCCCCAACACACTAGTTGGCAGCCACCCCTGGGTTATGGCACCTCTATGACTTCCCACAGGGCAAATCAGGAACTGTAGTTCTTTGACTCAGTCCTGTTAGTTTCCATGAGTGCTGCCAGGGGGCGCTGAAAGGATTAGCAAGTCCTACTTTTTTGGGCTCCAACCTCATCCAGAAATGCTCCCGAGACACAGTTTTGAGATGCTGGAAGTACTCCCGCGCTTTGCATAAAAGGAGCTGCCTGCCTTAATACAGCGAACCAGAGTTGGGAGTAGGAAGACAAAGCTTTTTGGAGGAGTGGAGGAAAGATGACAGAGAATTAGAGAGTTGCTGAATGTGGCAGTTATAGTTGTGGTATGCTTGTAAACCTTTTGTTCTCATTGAAACTTGTGTCCAAACCTTTGTGTCTGGAGTTTGGGGAGCTGCAGCACCCCCTGAGGACCACTATATATACTTAAATGGAGTTGAGTTGTGCTGACAAGAACTTTGCAAATGCTAGAGGCTGCTGAGATTTTTTGGTGTTTCCTGTGGGGTGAGAGTTAAATAAAAAAAATAAGTTTTACTCTTATAAACTTGCAGTTTGGTTGCTGCTAAGGAATCGTGCAGGAAAGCCTTTTTCCCTTCATAACGTCTTTTTTTTGCTTTTTTTTTTCACCCACACAAGAGCAAAAGCAGCTGGATATTTGGAGGTGCGCTTGGAAAAGTTACTTGTACTGTACTTGTATGTGTACTTGATCTTGCTATCTGTATCTAAACTAGCATCGAGGAGGTAGGGTAGAAATCAGCAGTAACTGACATTTTTAAGCAAATAACCGTGTTGTTATAACAGGGATTCCTTACGTTAAAAGAAAAGAGAAAAAGGCAGTGGTTGACTTCAAAGAAGTAAAGGGGAAAGCTCAGTGGTGCACAGGTAAGTGGCCAGCATTAAGACACCAATCAGGCACAAGGGGATGTAGGAGGAGATAAGGTACTAAAGTTTTATTTATTTGTTTATTTTAGACCAGTGTTTCCCAAACTCAGTCCTGGGGACCCCCTGTGGCTGCAGGTTTTTGTTCCAACCAGATTCCTAATCAGTGACAACACCTGATAGCTCTGAGCTCTTTTAATTAGCTGGTATTTTTTTTTCTTTTATTCAACATTCAGAAAAGCACAGCAGCATGATTTTTACATTTATAAGACATTTAGAAATATTTCTGCTTTTTCTATAGATTTAAATGCTTAACTCTCTTATGTTGATTTCACTATATTTTACCCTTTCTCTTTGCAGTTTTCTCACTTCGTTGTATCTTATTAATGACAATTTAAAATGAGCAGAGCAGACATGCTGGCAAATAACACTGAACAATCAAAGGCTGCAACTACTTTAGGGTCAGACCCACTAATTAGTAAATAATGGATTAATTAAACAATTAGAAGACCTTGAAAAGTAGAATAAAAATCAAGATGAAAATACAGTGCCTGCTGTCCCGCCCCATCTCCTCCCAGAATTATGCCTCTTTGAATATGCAAATCAATATAAATAGCCCTTAAGCTCAGCGTTCTATGAAAAGGCAATGGCAAAAGCATGGGGGAAAATAGAAGAATTTCAGTGAATACCAAGTGGAGGCAAGGAAAAACATACTATTTCTTGGTTTAAACAGTGGTATAAACAAGAAAAGAAAGTTGATCAAGTGACATAAAGTGTCGGAGAAACTCGAAAGAAAAGAAGTTGTCAGATATTAAAGTCGCCGTGAAAAGGCAAGTCGTAGCCCACCGTCTGAGTGTCATATGAAACCTTATTAGGGTACAGAGAAAAAAAAATCGGCACACAGTGGGAAAAAAGAACGAAATTTCAACTTCAATCTCTAAATTCCTGTTTTAATCACAGTTTATTTTGCCATTAAAGTAGAACATCATAAACTTCATCTTAAAATTGTTTAATTTACTAGTTTCTCAAATCCCATCGTAACTAAAGTAGCACATTAAATACTTTGTTTTGTATTTGATCTTCTATGTGCTCTATGTGTGTGAATCACTATATGCTTCTTAAACCAGCTTTCTCTTCCTTTGACAGGTCACAGAATCCATTATATTCGTGATATTACAGCTATCTGAATAATTAAAATACTGAGATGTATACGTGATATCATTTTCATGATGATAGGAGTTAAAGTATGTTATTAAACATGGGAATACGGTGGCGCAGTGATTGTTCCTGCCTCCTGCAAGATTATTGTTGCGCCGTGTGCGACCTTCAATGAAATACTTTATTTCAGCAGTACTGTTTCTTTCAAATGTTCTAACCGCCAATTCCTGTCCTTCCTTTTCTTTCTCCAAGTATTCAATCGCCACACAATCAGCTCTGTAATAGATGTTAAGTCATCTGTAAGCTTAGAATGCTGATTCTTCAAAACTTTTAAGGAACATTGAAATATCTTCATAGTACATGTTTAATTATTCCACCCATCTATCCTTCCCTTGTCGTGCCAGACCCAGCAAGAATACAATATGAGGCAGGAACAATCCGTGAACGGAGCAACCAGCTCCTCGCTAGCTCTGCAGCACCAAGTTCCCATATGTTTAATTATTAACAATATAGATTATTTAAATGAAGTTAAAGTTTTATCTGTATATTAAAATAGACATATTTTGCTGCATTTCATCTTAAAAATGATCGTCATTATATGTAAATACGCGCTTTATAAAGTGGCTCAGGTTGTGCAATATTATAACTGTATCGCAAGTTTACAGTGAGGTAATTGTTCTTATAAATACAAAGCATTCTACAAGGAGCAATTGATGGAGTGATTGAGTGCATTTATAGTTCTTGGGATGAAACTGTTTCTGAACCACGAGGAAAGGCTCTGAAGCATTTGCCATATGAGAGCAGTTCAATAGACATCATGGCTGAGGCACCGTGTGTTTGATGCTGTATAACGATAATTCTCTTTCCAGTCAGCTGCCGTAGAGTTGTGAATCCCCACTCAGATACAGTGATATAAATACTCCGAATGGTGCAGTGAGAGTAATATGGAAAACATGATCCACTGTGGCAACCCCTAATGGGTTCCCTAATGGGAACAGCTGAAAGAAGAAGAAGAAAAAGGTGCAGTGAGAGTAACAACGCTAAAGCAGCGATGGTATTTAGAATAGTTTGACCATTCTGTGAACCATTATATTGTTACAGGTTAATTACAATCAGATGCATTAAACTAATAAACAGTATGCGGTTAACTTCAGTGTATTTATAAAGCCGCATCAGGGATGTGGATTTAAAAAGAAACAGAAACCACACTGGAACAGTAACACTGCTTTGACACTGGGTGCCGCCAGTTTGCAAAACCGAGCGGAGAACTTGCGTACACCAGGGTTGGAGCTACCGTGAAAATGTGCGTGGCTTTACGCTAAGTTTTGGTTTTATACATCACGACTTGAACGTGGAAATGTTCGTACACAAAATTTTTGTGCATATACACCGTTTATACATGAGGCCCCTGGCTTATTTTGTAATAATCAAGATAGAATTGAGGGTGTAGAGGTGATTGAACCACTAGGATCAAGAGACCATAAAATAATACAATTCTCAGTATTTTGTAAGAATGCAGATGCAAAGACTAAAATTGTTAAGCTGAACTTTGGTAGGGCTAATTTTGAGCAGATGCGACAAAATCTAAGGAGGATAGACTGGGATAAGCTTTTAAATGTGGAGACAGTTGAGGAGCAGTGGAACAGGTTTAAAATGTTTTACCTATAATGCAGGACAGATACATGCCTAAAATATTGTAGAGGGAGAAGTACTGCTCAGATTAAATAGGCTGAAATCAAACAAATCACCAGGACCAGATAATATTTACCCTCGGGTTCATAAGGAGGGTAGCAAGTACATATACAAACCCTTGACACATATTTTTAGGAAGTCACTGCACACTGGAGAGATTCCAAAAGACTGGAAAATGGCAAATATCATCCCATTATATAAAAAGGGTGACAGAGCAGATCCAAGGAACTATAGGCCAGTAAGCTTAACATGCATCACAGGAAAATTAATGGAAGGAATTATTAAGTCTAAGATTGACCAACACCTGGCAAGGACATGAGTTATTAGGAATAGTAAGACGTTTTTCTTTACACAAAGCATGATAGACACTTGGAGTAAGCTACCAAGTAGTGTGGTTGACAGTAAGACTTTAGAGACTTTCAAAACTTGATGATGTGTTATTGGAAGAAATAAGTGAATAGGACTGGCGAGCTTTGTTGGGCTGAATGGCCTGTTCTCATCTACATTGTTGTAATGTTCTAATATATATACATATATATCCATAGTATGGTGCCAAACAGGCAAATATAATGATTTTCGGAATATATAAAATCAGATTTCTGAATATATAACACCAAAGCCTGATTATATAAAGTCAGAGTCGGAATATATAAAGTCACTCCTGAATATATAAAGTCATCATCGGAATATATAAAGTCAAAACTTGAATATATAAAGTTAGCATCAGAAAATATAAACTCATTTTTGAATATATAAAGTCAGTATTAGAATATATAAAATCATTCCCGAATATATAAAATTTCCGTGCTTGTCATTTCACTCGTACCAGTGAAAGGTAAACTTCGATAGATGCCACTCAGGGTCAATCGGGCTTGTGAGGTTCGTCCAAAAATGTGCCCATATACAAAAAGAATAAATAAATATAGTGTTTAAAATGCCAGGTACATACATCATTTTGAATGAATTAACTGAACATTGTTTTTTTTTATATATATTTTTCTGAAGATGTTTTTGTTAACTTATTTCATTACGTTGTATTAGGAACTCATTGAGTTTACTAAAAATGTGCCTGAGTCGTTTCAATCAATATCAATATAATCTGACTTTAAATTTATATATTCAGGAATGAGGTTATATACTGTATTCCGACACTGACTTTATATATTTGGTAATGACTTTATATATTCTAACTCTGACTTTATATATTCAGGAATGACTTTATATATTCTGACGCTGACTTTATATATTCAGGCTTTGACTTTATATATTCGGGAGTGACTTTATATATTCCGACGCTGAATTTATATATTCAGAAATGACTTTATATATTCTGACGCTGACTTTATGTACGTATGTATGTATGTATGTATGTATGTATGTATGTATGTATACGAATATATATTGTGGAATATGGCCGGCCAGTCACCCCGAGCCAATACCCCCAGGCCACCAGGTGGAGCCCTCCCTGCAGCATGGAGGTGCCCCGAATGCCAGCAGATAATTATGGATATTGAAGTTTTCATCCACAGACTTGCTGGATACCACAGGGTCCCCTAGAAGGCGCTGCAGGGAGGCCCAAGGACTGTTATGTGCCCTATAACCCGGAAGTACGTCTTAGTCACAGCGACAGCGGAAATGACGTATTTCCGGGATGAAAAAGAAGAATTTTGATCTGACACGGAAGTGCTAGGAAGTCACGTGGAGTGAGGGATCAGAAGCACTTCTGGGTCACGGACTATAAAGACTGTGAGAGATCCCAGATGAGTGAGCTGAGCAGGGTGGCAATGCATCTGGGAGAATGGAGGATTTATTGTTATTGTGGATTTGTTTATTTATATGAGTATTGTGGAGTGGAGGGTGCTTTGTGCACATTATTGTGTTAATAAAACAAATAATTGGACTTTTATCTTGTGTCTGGTGTCCAGTCTGAGGGTTCAAGGGGATGACAGCGCCCCCATCTGTCACAGTGGCATAGTCGGCAGGATTCTCTGGCTGTCGGTTTGGCAGAGGACCTCTTAAAAATTTTCTGTGGATAGAAAACCCTAAGAGGACAGCGTCAAAGCACGCAGAAAAAATCGCTTGAACCCACCATCACCAAGTGGGGAAGAAACGGAGTAAGCAGAGCGACAGCATCAGTGGAGGATCCTAGCTTATCATGGCCAACGCTCGGGATGAGCCATGGAACGGCCACACGAGGAAAAAGGGGCCTCCGGAGAAGGATGACCATCACAAGGTACGTGCCGGAGCTTTAATGGAAAATCCTTTTAAAATAACTAATTTTGTCCCGTGCATTTACCACGGAGAGGATCACCTGGAGGCTCTGCGGGAGGCAGGAGACAATCCCGAAGATGGTGATGCGCTCCTGTTCGAGCCGACGAGTACAAAAGTGGACTTCCACATGTCGGCTGCCAGCGAGGAACACGTGATCAACCCCGGTGTTTTGTGGGAAGGAGAAGGTCCGCGTCCCACTGTTTGCAACTTTGCTTTCAAAGCAACAGACTTGGACTTTTAGAAGGGGAAGGGGGAGGCAAGTGAACACCACTCACCCCACAAAAAGGTAAGGAGGGCCGGGAAATGGCTGATTGATCCGCCGACAAATTAATACAGGCGGATCTCAGTCAGCCAAAGATGGTGGCCCGGTCCTCTAATGAGAACTCAAAATCCAAGAAGCCTCTGCGAGGACCGTCAGAGCACGTGCCAGGAGCGGGTGTGCTCATTGGCACCCAGCCAGAGGGTAAGGCTAGTGATTGCCTGGGCCTACCTCCGGCTGAATTAAATAACTTTATAGATGTGCGGGAACTCGAAAAGCTGATCGAGCCTGTACGAAGTTTCTTGCAGGTCCTGATGAGCATTGAGAAGATCATCAGGGAGCTGGGAGCAGTGGGCGAAGCACCTATGAAGAAGGTGAATGAGTACCTGCAGCGGTTGGGTCGAGAGCCTCCTGTGTTATATAATTTGGCGGTACAGTTAAGTAATACCCGGTACCGTACAGCATAGAGGGACGCAGTGTGATCCGGGCCCATGATTAATAAGTAGCGGGTGCCAAGTCACTGCAAACCCTACAAGAGAGTGTGGGACTTTAACAAAGCGGTCGGGGGAAGGGTTGATCGAGCCCAAGCAGCTGGATGGTACTTTCTCTCGGAGCGATGCGATCCTAAAGACACAGAACCCTACTATATGCAAAACGAGAGGAGTACAAACAGTAAAGGAGCTCTCTTTAATAAATAGAGAGACACCAGACTGTGGGAAAACCCCAGATTAAACAGGAGATCCCAAAAGTAAAACGGGGGTCTCCTGACAAACTAGAAACGGGAGCTAAAAGCTCAAGGGCGGCCGTCGAACCCTCCTCAGCGGGAAATGGGGCGGAGCCAGACGTTCCAAAGTGCTTTCAGTCTCGCCGAAGGAAATACAAACAGGAGGGCCGCTGCTGTGCTATGAATGCCACAGGCCGGGCCACGTATGGTGAAGTTGTCCTAGGAGGACAGGGGTGCAAAGAACTCATTTTTATAATGTTACTCCTAGGTTTTCACGAGAGTGTCAGCAACATTGCCAAGGTCCGACCAATGGACCCTCCTGGAGGAAGACGACCCTCGCGGGGCTGGAAACTTCAAATCATGGTTTTTCGCTGGGGGGGAGTACTGTGGAATATGGCCGGCTAGTCAGCCTGGCCATTACCCCCAGGCCGCAAGGTGGAGCCCTCCCTGCAGCATGGAGGTGCCCCGAATGCCAGCAGGGAATTATGGGCATTGGAGTTTTAATCCACAAACCTGCTGGATACCACAGGCGCTCCTAGAGGGCGCTGCAGGGAGGCCCAAGTTACGTGCCCTATAACCCGGAAGTACGTCTTAGTCACAGCGACAGGGGAAATGACATACTTCCGGGATGAAGAAGAGGACTTTTGATCTGACCCGGAAGTGCTAGGAAGTCACGTGGAGTGAGGGATCAGAAGCACTTCCGGGTCACGGACTATAAAAGACTGTGACAGATCCCAGATGAATGAGCTGAGCTGGGTGGCAGGGTGGCAATGCATCTGGGAGACTGGAGGATTTATTGTTATTGGGGATTTGTTTATTTATATGAGTATTGTGGAGTGGAGGGTGCTTTGTGCACATTATGGTGTTAATAAAACAAATAATTGGATTTTTATCTGGTGTCTGGCATCCAGTCTGAGTGTTCAAGGCAATATATATATCTATACTAATAAAATGCAAAGCCCTCACTGACTGACTGACTGACTGACTGACTGACCGACTCACTCACTCACTCACTCACTCACTCACTCACTCACTCACTCACTTACTCACTCACTGACTCACTCATCACTAATTCTCCAACTTCCCGTGTAGATAGAAGGCTGACCCCATCTTCACGAAATTTGGTAGGCGGCTTCCCTGCGCTTACCGAAACCAATGTACGTACTTACAGTGGTGTGAACAACTATTTGCCCCCTTCCTGATTTCTTATTCTTTTGCATGTTTGTCACACAAAATGTTTCTGATCATCAAACACATTTAACCATTAGTCAAATATAACACAAGTAAACACAAAATGCAGTTTTTAAATGATGGTTTTATTATTTAGGGAGAAAAAAATCCAAACCTACATGGCCCTGTGTGAAAAAGTAATTGCCCCCTGAACCTAATAACTGGTTGGGCCACCCTTAGCAGCAATAACTGCAATCAAGCGTTTGTGATAACTTGCAATGAGTCTTTTACAGCTCTGGAGGAATTTTGGCCCACTCATCTTTGCAGAATTGTTGTAATTCAGCTTTATTTGAGGGTTTTCTAGCATGAACCGCCTTTTTAAGGTCATGCCATAGCATCTCAATTGGATTCAGGTCAGGACTTTGACTAGGCCACTCCAAAGTCTTCATTTTGTTTTTCTTCAGCCATTCAGAGGTGGATTTGCTGGTGTGTTTTGGGTCATTATCCTGTTGCAGCACCCAAGATCGCTTCAGCTTGAGTTGACGAACAGATGGCCGGACATTCTCCTTCAGGATTTTTTGGTAGACAGTATAATTCATGGTTCCATCTATCACAGCAAGCCTTCCAGGTCCTGAAGCAGCAAAACAACCCCAGACCATCACACTACCACCACCATATTTTACTGTTGGTATGATGTTCTTTTTCTGAAATGCTGTGTTCCTTTTACGACAGATGTAACAGGACATTTGCCTTCCAAAAAGTTCAACTTTTGTCCCTAATGTTCTTTTTGCTTAACAGTGGTTTGCGTCTTGGAAATCTGCCATGCAGGCCATTTTTGCCCAGTCTCTTTCTTATGGTGGAGTCGTGAACACTGACCTTAATTGAGGCAAGTGAGGCCTGCAGTTCTTTAGACGTTGTCCTGGGGTCTTTTGTGACCTCTCGGATGAGTCATCTCTGCGCTCTTGGGGTAATTTTTGTCGGCTGGCCACTCCTGGGAAGGTTCACCAGTGTTCCATGTTTTTGCCATTTGTCGATAATGGCTCTCACTGTGGTTCGCTGGAGTCCCAAAGCTTTAGAAATGGCTATATAACCTTTACCAGACTGATAGATCTCAATTACTTCTGTTCTCATTTGTTCCTGAATTTCTTTGGATCTTGGCATGAGGTCTAGCTTTTGAGGTGCTTTTGGTCTACTTCTCTGTGTCAGGCAGTTCCTACTTAAGTGATTTCTTGATTGAAACAGGTGTGGCAGTAATCAGGCCTGGGGGTGGCTACGGAAATTGAACTCAGATGTGATACACCACAGTTAGGTTATTTTTTAACAAGGGGGCAATTACTTTTTCACACAGGGCCATGTAGGTTTGGATTTTTTTTCTCCCTAAATAATAAAAACCATCATTTAAAAACTGAATTTTGTGTTTACTTGTGTTATATTTGACTAATGGTTAAATGTGTTTGATGATCAGAAACATTTTGTGTGACAAACATGCAAAAGAATAAGAAATCAGGAAGGGGGCAAATAGTTTTTCACACCACTGTATTTCGGTGGTATGACGCCACTGTAGGCCGCCATATTGAACTTTCCAATGATCTTTGTTCCTTATGGGCCCATCTTCAAGAAATTTGGTATGCGGTTTCCCAACACTAACTGAATCCTACTTATCGTACATATATACGTCCATAGCCTGCAGCTCATTCACCGTGTGAGGCGGCGTTGGGTTCCCCATTCCAACGCCTCCCACGTTGTTGGCTGCCTGCCTATATAAGGCCGTCCGTCGTTCCGGTCTGTACATTCCCTTCCTTGCTGCGCCACGGGATTCACGTCTCCCTGCTGATAACTACAGCCTTTTTATTTAATCCACGGCTTCTCCACTGTTTTATTGTTTGTTTATTATGGTTATAGTTATTGTGTAGGTATTTTAGACTTCCTATACATTATTCAGGTACCCATTTCCTTTATCGTTCCAACCATACCCCTATTAACATGTCTATCGAGGTGATCATGATTGATCAAAGAACTGTCACTTACAGAGTCGTTTCCATGCCCGGAGACGGCACCTGACTTCCATTCTCTTTGCTACATATTGCACGGCCATATTAGGCTCACTCTTGATATCCGGAGGAACATTGTGTCTTATGTACTGAATGACTGGGACAGGTTCAAGGTGTGGACTGATGACAGTACAGGAGATAATTATACTACACAGGAGCACTATAAGAGTGGAATGCTTAAGCCCTTCACAGATGGTTTTGCATGTGAGTTGATGGCTGCCGCTGAATTGTTCGGTTGTCGCTTTCAAGTGTACCGAAATAGCCAAATATTTTACACCTTTGGACAACCGCCAATGCCTCTTAAACATCTTAGATTCACAGGTGACGATTTCAGTAGTGGACACTTTGATGTTAACGAATGTTTAAACTCTCAAAAGCTGGATAGGAAGTTATCGATGAAACAGGTTGTATGCTTACAATGCTTGACAGATGCTGAATGTCACTTCAACACAAGTCCTGCAAATACTGCCGTAATTGAAACAAACCATGAAACTCAAACCAGCAGCAATCCAAGCTGTGAGATCTGAAACAAGATTACGTTTCACATGGCCAACTCTACATTACATGCTCAAGAGTAAGCTCAGCGCACAGCTTGGTCATATTACAACCGGAGAGCCGAAATGACAATGTGGTATACAACCGCGCAGCTGCGAAGTACTGCCTTAAAATTTTTATTAAGATGAAAATGAAACCTTTTTAAACTGAGGAAAATATACCAATAATTATTTGTTAAGGATCTCTTTGTATACCACATTGTCATTTCGGCCCTCCGGTTGTAATATGACCAAGCTGTGCGCTAAGCTTACTCTTGAGCATTCAACGTAGAGTTGGCCATGTGAAGAGTAATCTTGTTTCAAATCTCACAGCTTGGATTGCTGCTGTCATAATCGGTTTGAGTTTCATGTTTTGTTTCAATTACGACAACATTTATAAACATCAAAGTGTCCACTACTCAAATCGTCACCTGTGAATATAAGATGTTTAAGAGACATTGGCGGTTGTCTAAAGGTGTAAAATATTTGGCTATTTCGGTATACTTCAAAGCGACAACCAAACAATTCAGCGGCAGCCATCAACTCACATGCAGAACCATAGGTGAAGGGCTTAAGCATTCCACTCTTATAGTGCTCCTGTGTAGTATAATTATTTCCTGTACTGTCATCAGTCCACACCTTGAACCTGTCCCAGTCATTCAATACATAAGACACAATGTTCCTCCGGATATCAAGAGTGAGCCTGATATGGCCGTGCAATATGTAACAAAGAGAATTGAAAAGGCAGGTGTCATCTCCGGGCATGTAAACCACTCGGTAAGTGACAGTTCTTTGATCGATGGTGATCACCTCGATAGACATGTTAATAGGGGTATGGTTGGAATGATAAAGGAAATGGGTACCTGAACAATGTAAAGGAAGTCTAAAATACCTACCCAATAACTATAATTGTAATAAACGAACAATAAAACAGTGGAGAGGCCGTGGATTAAATAAAAAGGCTGTAGTTATCAGCAGGGAGACGTGAATCCCGTGGCGAAGCAAGGAAGGGAATGTACAGACCGGAGCGACGGACAGCCTTATATAGGCAGGCAGCCAACAACGTGGGAGGCGTTGGGATGGGGAACCCAACGCCGCCTCACACGGTGACCGAGCTGCAGGCTATGGATGTATATATGTACGTAAGTACGATTCAGTTAGCGTTGGGAACCCGCATACCAAATTTCTTGAAGATGGGCCCATAAGTAACAAAGACCGTTGGAAAGTTCAATATGGCGGCCGACAGTGGCGTCATACCACTGAAATATGTACGTACATTGGTTTCGGTTAACGCAGGGAAGCCACCTACCAAATTTCGTGAAGATGGGGCCATAAAATAAGAAAGTTCAACATGGCGGACGTTGTCGACCGTTATGACCGTTACGCATAGAATTTCGAAATGAACTTTTGTAAGTAAGCTGTAAGGTATGAGCCTGCCAAATTTCAGCCTTCTACCTACACGGGAAGTTGGAGAATTAGTGACGTTGGAAAGTTCAATATGGCGGCCGACAGTGGCGTCATACCACCGAAATAAGTACTGTGAACGGAACCCGGACACAGACAGACGGACATTGTTTCTTCCATCACATACACGTTTATTTACAAATATGTACAAATAGTTCAGTGTACAAACCCAGTGCCTCCAGCACCGATCCCCCAAAGTCCGGGCCTTTCACAGTCCCTTTTAGGCCTTCCTTCCTTCAGGCCGCCTCCAGTCCTCTCTCCAGCTCCGTCCTTTTCCACCCGACTTCTGCTCTCGACTGTTGGGAGGCGGCCCCTTTTATCACACCCCGGATGGGCTCCAGCTGCTTCCCGCCATTCCTCCGCGGACACGCCCCAGTGTGGCGGAAGTGCCGGCTGCGCACCCGGAAGCCCTCCGGGTGTCCCCTGTCTTCTCCCCCCCAGCACTTCCTGGTGTGGCGGAAGTGCTGGGCTCCAGGGTTGTTCAGGCACGAGCCCCTACAGGGTTGGGCTTCCAAGTCCCCTACCCGAGGCCACCAACAAAACCAGGGCAGTCGCCCCTTGTGGTCGGGAGGAGGCACCAGCCTGGTCCCCTCGGGCGTCCCAGCTGGGCTCCACCTGCAGCCGCCTGTGACAGTACGTACATCGGTTTCGGTAAGCGCAGGGAAGCAGCCTACCAAATTTCGTGAAGATGGGGCCATAAATAAGAAAGTTTAATATGGCGGATGTTGTCGACCATTATGACCGTTACGTGTAGAATTTCGAAATAAAACCTTCTTAACTTTTGTAAGTAAGCTGTAAGGAATAAGCCTGCCAAATTTCAGCCTTCTACCTACATGGGAAGTTGGAGAATTAGTGATGAGTGAGTCAGTCAGTGAGGGCTTTGCCTTTTATTAGTATATATATATATATATATATATATATATATATATATATATATATATATATATATATATATATATATATATATATATATATATATATATATATATATACAATATTAGTAAAATGTATGGAAACCAGCATCATTCCAGACACTTTTCATGGATAATAACTGCACCAAAGTTTCATTTGCATGGACTGATTAATTTTTCAGTTATCATGACCTCAGGTTTAGGTTCTCATTCTAAAGCACACACTCATAGAAAGTGGCCAAATTAATTTTAGAAGTGTATACAATTTGTAAATGTGGCGGCAAATTTTGACCTTGTCATTATATTTTCCCTATATATATTATGTGAGAGAAAGAAAGAAAACAACCATTCTGTAGACCTTGATCAAGCCTCTAAGGTAAACTGTGGCTATCCACTGACTTCAGTACTAATGTCATGTATATCATAAAAGACATGTCAAAGAAGAACACTATAGAAGATGTTCTTTCTTTTTTTTTTCTCTTCCTCTTTTTCCACTTCTATGTTTGGTCAATGTGCTTGATAAACCTCTCCAAACAGCTTGGTTCTGAACCTCCTCTCAAGTCAAGCCCTTTTTTCTCAGATCTTCTTTTACTCTATTCATCCAGCCTGTTTTCTCTTCCAATGTGCTTCCATTCCCATCACTCTTTTGCCCACGTATTCTTTGTCTCTTTGGAGATAACACTACCTTAAATAATTAAATACTGTTGCATTAAACAGTGTTCCACACAAATTAATAGCACAAGATGCTAAGAGTGTTTCAGTAGTTAACACTGCTTCCTGACATTTTTTTTTTGACTCGCGTTTAAATCCCAGCCTTGTCACAGTCTATATGAAGTTTATAAATTCTCTTATGAGTCTTGTACTTCACTTTTTTACAGAATTTGGAGACATGAATAATGGGAGGTGGCTTTGCAACTGTAATTCCATCACTCATGTCACACGTGCCAGGTTGGCCTGTCTATTACGGTTTGAAGGGTACATGGTCAGACAATTTGACAGGTGTACAGCAGTATACCTGTTTTCCACTTTGACCCTCAGAGGACTTGTGAGGTCAGTACCAGCCCTGCCTCCTGTTCCTCTTCACCCACTTCATTTTACATAAACTGTTACCAGACTAACATAGGAATGAGACACAACCTGAGCTTACATTCTTTAAAAGAGAGAAACGTCAAGTCCATCATAGATTCCTTTTGACTTTCCTCTTTAATTTACTTACTCCTATTATATGTCTGCATTTGTGTTTATGAACTTACAAGCAATGAACTGGGGTCTCAGTTAGCCCTTTTGCATCCAGTGCTTCCCAGATTGGTTCCCACAACCTTGTGCTGACTCATTGTATGACCCAGAGAAATTCACTTAATCTTTTAGTATTCCAAAGATAAAAAATATATGGACACTATTGTAGTGAGGAAGCACAATGGCATTGTGGTTACTGCTGCTCCCTGACAGTACATGACCTGTGCTTCAGTTCTAGCTAAGTGGTCTCCAAGAGTGAATGTGGGCTTTCCTACAGTCATTTTATTTTTTTTTTACCCCATATCTCAAAGATCTGGTGATCTGAATGAGTATGCCTTGTACTGAATTGGCACCTATACCAAGGATGGTTCTGTCTCATGACTGATGTTGTAAGACTACTCAAGCTCTGCAAACAAACAAGACTGATTAATCAGGCTTGATGAGAAATGGATGGTATGGTGAACAGCCAGAGCCCTTTCCTGGCTGGGTGGAGAGAGCATGCACAGGGCATTATCTCCCCTGGAGCGCTAGATGGTAGCCCCATTGGGTTGCAGCTGTGCCTCAGATTCCTACAGGGTTCCATGGGAGTTGGAGTTTGACACAGCCCTTTTGGGTTCCATGGGTGCTGCCAGGGAGTGCTGCAGGGACTGCGGAGCCCTACTTTGTCAGGCTTCTGCTTCACCCAGAAGTGCTTCCTGATCACACTAATGGGCCACCACAAGTACTCCCAGGTGCGGTGGTGTGCTGGGGAGGCAGCATAAAGAAGAGGGATTCCTCACGCCAGAACAAACTGGTGAGGAAGGTAGGCTCTATTGTAGGCATGGAGCTGGACAGTTTGACATCTGTGGCGGAGCGAGGGGCACTGAGCAGGCTCCTGTCAATCATGGAGAATCCACTGAATCGAAGGTAATTCGTTTTTCTTGACTATCTATCTCTGCTCTTAACCCCTTCCGAAATAATACTGCTGTGCCAGGACATGATGAATGTTTAATAGAGTCTTCCGTTAAAGTTCACACCATTAATACTGTAATAAGCAATCTCAATGCACGTAGAAAACCTAGGAAATACGGCATAAACTCCAATAATCTAATTAAAATCACTATTTTAGAGGAACAATGTATTAAAACTATAAAAACAGATCGCAGATTAAACAAAAATATACACAGAGCGCTAATAATAATAATTTAGTTCCTATTCCAAATAACAATAACGCACATAGTACTCATCTCTGCACCTCCGAAACATTAAATATGGCACTATTAAATGTCAGAGCCGATTAAAATGTAAAGATGTCAGTTTTGGTAAGTTCAAGTCCTTTGAGTATCTCGCCGTTGTTATTCATGGAGATTCTCAAGTTCTAATACTATCCGTGTATAGACCTCCTAAATATAACGCGTCGTTTTTTGAGGAATTCTCTGACTTAATGTCAATTTTAATTACTAATTATGACACACTCCTAATAGTTGGCGACTTTAATTTTCATATAGATAATCAGTGTGATCTAAAAGTAAAAGAATTTATGAACCTCCTGGATTCTTTTGATTTGAGACAACTCATAAATCAGCCTACACATAAAGCAGGTCATACATTAGACTTAGTGATTACTAAAGGACTGAAAGTTGATATAAAACAGATCATTGATATTGGTCTATCAGACCATTTTCTTCTACTTTTTAATATAGAAATAATGATAAAAACACTCATGAGAAGCATATTGTTAAAAACGCTTCTTTGATTCGCAGCAGCTTTAAAACTTACAAACATTTTAAGCAATCAGTCCGCTTATAGTGCCAGCTATAATAGCGAGGACAATGTAAATAGTAAGGTGGAAAGATTTAATTCTAAAGTGAGAGCTGCTGTTGACATAGTTGCACCTGAAAAGACAGTGAAAAAATCTTCTAGCATTGGTATACCATGGAAGACCCAAAGAGTGTCTGATTTAAAGAGAACATGCCGTAGAGCTGAGCGTCAATGGAGGAAGAGTAAACTTACTATCCACCACGAAATATTAAAAGTCAAAATAACAGAATACAATAACACTGTCCGTCTTGAGAGACGCTGCTATTTCTCTAATATTATAAATAACAATGCTAGTAATCCTAGAGTCTTATTTTCAACAATTGATCGCCTACTAAACCCAGGTAGCTCAAAGGAATGCCTCCTAAGTGCTTCCAGTGAAACCTGTGAGGCTGTCGCTGTATTCTTCAATCAAAAATTAATGATATTAGAAATAACATAGTATATCTCCCCAACACTAAGGATCCCCTAAACCCCAACATCCTGTTATAAACAAATTAAACTCTTTCACTAGGATAGATTTACCTGATTTACAAAAATAATATCTCAATTAAAACCCTCCACCTCGTCCTTGACCCGATACCAACAAGGTTTTTCAAAGAAGTATCAGGCGTGCTAATTGATAATGTTCTTGACATAGTAAATTCGTCACTAGATACTGGGGTCTTCCCAGACTGTCTTAAGACTGCTGTAGTTAAACCCCTACTTAAGAAACATAATCTTGACCCTCGCTCTTGAAAATTTTAGACCCATCTCTAACTTGCCCTTCTTAAGTAAAGTTCTAGAGAAGGCAGTCATTATGCAGTTAAATGACCACCTAAATAAACATGCTATTCTTGATAAATTTCAGTCAGGTTTTAGAACAAATCACAGCACAGAAACTGCACTCGTTAAAGTAGTAAATGACTTGCGGGTAAATGCAGACAGAGGCCATTTATCTGTTCTCATCCTCTTAGATCTGAGTGCTGCATTTGACACCATTGATCACAACATTCTTAGAAATCGCCTTAGTCAATGGGTGGGCCTCTCTGGCAGTGTCTTAAATTGGTTTGAATCCTACCTGACAGGGAGAAAATATTTTGTTAGTTGTGGGAATTACAAATCAAGACACATGATATCCAATATGGTGTTCCACAAGGCTCTATCCTGGGTCCGCTGTTATTCTCAATCTACATGCTTCCGTTAGGTCAGATTATCTCAGGGCACAACGTGAGCTACCACAGCTATGCTGATGACACACAGCTGTACTTATCAATAGCACCTGATGACCCGATTCTATTGATTCACTAACACAATGTCTGACTAGTATCTCAGAATGGATGAATAGTAATTTTCTCAAGTTAAATAAAGAGAAAACTGAAATTTTAGTGATCAGCAATAATGGATACAATGAGGCTATTAGAAATAAACTGGATACATTAGGATTAAAAGTCAAGACGGAGGTAAAAAGCTTAGGGGTGATTGTTGACTGTAATCTGAATTTTAAATCACATATTAATCAGATCATTAGGACAGCATTTTTCACTTAAGAAACATAAGTAAAGTTAGACCTCTTTATCACTGAAAGATGCTGAGAAATTAGTTCACGCGTTTGTTTTCAGTCGACTAGATTACTGTAACGCACTCCTCTCAGGACTACCCAAAAAAGATATAAATCGTTTGCAACTAGTGCAGAATGCAGCTGCTAGAATCCTAACTAGGAAAAGAAAATCAGAACACATTACTCCAGTTTTGATGTCACTACACTGGTTACCTGTGTCATTCAGAATTGACTTTAAAATTCTGCTTATGGTTTATAAAGCCTTAAATAATCTCGCCCCATCTTATATATCGGAATGTCTGACACCTTATATTCCAAATCGTAACCTCAGATCCTCAAATGAGTGTCTCCTTAGAATTCCAAGAACAAAACTTAAAAGAAGTGGTGAGGCGGCCTTCTGCTGTTATGCACCTAAAATCTGGAATAGCCTGCCAATAGGAATTCGCCAGGCTGATACAGTAGAGCACTTTAAAACACTGCTGAAAACACATTACTTTAACATGGCCTTTTATAACTTCATTTTAATCGTAATTTAACTTAATCCTGATACTCTGTATGTTCAATTCATCATAACAACTATTCATGGTGGCTCTAAAATCGGTACTGACCCCTACTCTCTTTTCTGTTTCTTTTTCCGTTTCTTTGTGGTGGTGGCTGCGCCACCTCCACCTACTCAAAGCTTCATGATGCTCCAACAATGATGGACGGATTAAAAGGAAGAAGTCTACGTGACCATCATCATCATCAAGCCCTTCCGTGAGAACCCTAAATCCAAAGAGGACTGTTTCATTTATGTTAGGTAGAATGCCCAGAGGGGACTGGGCGGTATCATGGTCTGGAATCCCTACAGATTTTATTTTTCTCCAGCCGCCTGGAGTTTTTGTTTTTCTGTCCCCCCTGGCCATTGAACCTTACTCTTATTCGATGTTAATGTTGATTTATTTTTTTATAATTATGTCTTTCATTTTTCTATTCTTTAATATGAATATAGAATGATATATATAATAATATATGATATATAATATGACTTTGAGCTACTGTTTGTATGAAAATGTGCTATATAAATAAATGTTGTTGTTGTTGTTGAACAGTATCATCTGCAGACGGAGGAGCAGCTTCAGCGACAGACTGCTGTCACTGTCCTGCTCCA
The DNA here is from genome assembly GCF_016835505.1 of Polypterus senegalus. NCBI lineage: Eukaryota > Metazoa > Chordata > Cladistia > Polypteriformes > Polypteridae > Polypterus > Polypterus senegalus. Next base: position 119,475,980 of record NC_053165.1, on the reverse strand, counting down.
CTGACAGACTGAGGAGATCATTCCTCCCCCACACTATGCGACTCTTCAGTTCCACCCCTTGGGGGTAAACGTTAACATTATACAGGATTATAGACTGTTACACCTGCCTTGCACTCTCCACCTTGCATTTTTTAACTTGCACTGCATTTTTATCACTCTTTAATGAATATTGTTTTTATCAGTATGCTGCTGCTGGAGTATGTGAATTTCCCCTTGGGGATTAATAAAGTATCTATCTATCTATCTAAAAGAAGCCCGATTCCTTTATTCAATGAGCCAGAGTCAGGAAGATGAGGGACGAAATGGAGGTGGAAGGATAGAGAAAGAGAGAAAAGAAAATAAAGGAAAAGAAGAAATGAAAGTGTTGTGTGCTTTATTTGTGCTTGTAACTGTGCTTGTGCAGGCGAGAGATGAAAATGAACCATTTGTCACAGCCAAATAATAAAAGCTTGTGTTGTGCTGGAACTTCTGTCTATGTTGGGTTGGGAAAGCTGGTTCACCCCCTAAAGGCCACAATGGGTAGATGTAGGGGTGGGCAAGTGTTACAGCCTACGTACTGATCTTGTAATTCGCCTCGAGTAACAGTGTATACCAGCTCAATAAGTAAATAAGCCTATGGCATGCAGATTCTAGGAACATGACCAAGTGCAGAAGGGTGGGCACCTTTATCACATTGTGCAGATGAGATATTAGTAATTGGGCTCCTCCAATGCTCATCTCAATTTATCTGTTTTACTGCAAGACAGTTCTCTGAAGAGCACCTGCAGCCATCATGACAAATTTTTATAGATCACTTCAATCAGCATTAGATGGCTGCCAGGTTTCAGCCATGGGGGACATGAACACAGCTAATATTTGTAAGACATGATCATGAGTTATTATTTATAAAATATAAAAAAATATTTTTTGTTGGTAAATTATGTTAAAAAGTATTTTTGTTTCTCAGTATTTGTAGCTTTATTGATTATTTTCTATTGGGATTGGTGGTATTATGAAATATCAGCCAATAAATTAGGTATTTTCATCTTTAGAAAAGTGAAACCAATTTGATTTCTTTTAATCCAGCCAGTCATTTTCTGTCAATCAGTATTTGCAGAGATATGGAAATTAAAGCCTATCATTACTGTTACTAAGGAATAAAGAAATCTCCAGTCAGTTCACCAGTTTTCATTCAGGATTTACTGGTTTTGGAGTTGTGCTTCAACAGGTACAACATGGGGACCAGTGCTGGCTGGGATGCTTCAAGGCTGACACCAGAATCTGTTGAATCATATAATAAATCCAATTACCTTCTGCCATCCACTGTCATGTGTCCCATCAGAATTATCTGGCCCAAGTCCAATGAAGGGTGTCTTAACATAGTGTCAGTTCCCATTTGCCACAGCCTGTCGAGGACTCCAACGTGTCAATGGGTGTTAGCTGTTTTCTGACCATATTTCTGATGACAATCTGCTGGCTGGCACAGTGTGGCCCAGGACCTTCACGCTTCTCTTAATTAATCTGTAACATCCCAGATGGTGCATTTTAATTACCAGGCTTTAAAGCTGTTTTATAGAATGAGGGAGGAGGTACTCATCACCTGATAAGTGCATAAGATATACATCTGGACAGCTCAGTTTTGTGTTCAAGCAGCAGTGCCAAGCACAGCTCCTGTCTTTGGTCATCTGCATCGACTTGACAGCAATTACTGTTCTTCTAGAGCTTAATCACATAGTGCTCATTTTTAATACTCACCGCCAGGTCCTAAACACTTGCAATAACTCATAACAGGTGGTGTCAGTCCACCAAGGAAATTGCCGTTCATTACAGTAATAATACTCTTTGGCTCACATCAAGAAATGTGTGTATCTCCTGCTAGCATTCATTTTTTAATTTCAATTCTAAAGACTAATGTACATGGCTGAAATGTTTCTAAGGAGGAGAGTTCCTCTCCATGTGCTAATGATGCAGATTCCCCAAAGAGCATAACTACCATTCCTGCGTACCAGCAGTGAAAAAACAATAGGAGGGGGATTAACACTGTTCCCGTGTCAGTAACAGATGCAAATCCTCCAGTGCAGAAGACTCATTAGTTGGGACTCATCATTACCCCAGGAGGACTCCAACCGCTACTAGTCCTGAATATTCTGGAGGCCAGAGCTCCCTAAGTGTCCATGTGTTGGTACTAAAAGTTCTCTCATCAAGGGACACCTTGTGCCACAGCCAAAATGGACAACTCTCAAAATGAGTAGTCTTGCTTCACCCAGGGATATTGTTGATGACTATCTAACCACCAACACTTCAGGACCTGTAGATATTTATTACTGAAGGAGAACTACTACCATAACACAACAGTGAAGACTCATTAAATGAGACAGCATTCTTAATACCAGCCAGTGAAGAAGACTTTTTTTAGAAAGAAGACATTCTCTAATTCTCATCTGTTGTCAACTGGCCATTGTCATGACCCAGCCTTATAAGTTAAATTTTTGCCAACTATTTCTTGGTGTCTAAAATTTTTGAGTATGTTTTCTTGGTTTTGTGGGCCAAAGAATCTAGTGGTTATATTATTTTTTTACATTGTTTAAAATAATTCATGTTATCCCACATCACCGTCATTTTTTCCTTATATGTTGAAGACTGGTTCCTAGGACATGATACTCATTTACTAGGATGTGGTTCTCAGAGGTCATTTTTTTAAATTTCTATAATGCCTGCTGAGTAAAGAGGTCGAGAGATGAAACATAAGTCACAAAAGAAGGAAAGGTCCAGATTATGAGTCAGTCCTATCTTTTGTCGCAGTCAAATCTCTAATAATAATAATAATAATAATACATTTTATTTATAGGGCACTTTACATTAGCAGTAAATCTCAAAGTGCTACATAAAACGTTTCAACAAACACAAAGCAAGATAAAAACAGAGATAAACAACAATAATTTTAGCATTTTTGTTAATATGCTTTCCTAAATAGAAAAGTCTTTAGCTGTTTTGTAAAACAGCCCACAGTGTGCTGTGTCCTTAGGCTCTCTGGTAGGCCATTCCTGAACCGTGGAGCAGTAGCTGCAAAGGCTCGGTCACCCATTGTATGAAGTTTGATCACAGGGGGGCCAAGGCGGTGGGTATTTGCAAAACGGAGGTTTCTTGCAGTGGATTGTAGTATTAGGAGTTCCTTCAGATATTGTGGAGCATTTCCATGGATACACTGGTGAGTGAGCAGATAGAGTTTCTATTCGAAACAGAGGTGGATAGGGAGCCAATGATGTGACCGAAGGATTGGTGAAATGTGCTCATATTCCCACACCCTCATCAGGATTCTTGCAGCACTATTTTGAATTTGTTGGAGCTTTTGAAGGCTTTTACTGGGTATCCCGATGAGGAGTGCATTACAATAATCCAGCCTGGATGAAACAAAGGCATGAACCAGTTTTTCACCATCACAGAGGGAGAGGTAGGAACAGAGTTTGGCTAAACAAAGACATAGCCAAAATAACAAGGATTCAAGGAAGACTGACTAACTAATATCAGCTCTCACAAAGTTTTGATTTTCTTCCTTCAATTACACATAATCAGGACATATGTGACCCTAACATTTAAACCCTTAATACGGATGATCTAACTTATAAAGTGGCTAACAGCTGTATAACAAATGACGGCACCCTAGATAAACAGAATGGTGTCATAATAAAACATTAAATACTTTTACAATTTTAACAATTATTGATTTTTTTAAACTAAAGGAAGCAGAAAGGAAAAAACAGAATCCCCATGTTTTTGGAGTGGTCAAGATGATTTAAAAAATAAACAAAACAAAAGATTATTTTGAAAAAGAAAATAAAAAAACAAAGCTACTAACACTGAAATGAGTTATTTTCACAAATAAAACAAAGACAAAAAAAGTTTTCATTATTTTTGAGATGTTTTGTAACATATAAAGAATGATCATTATAGAGTGTCAAAGTCAAATTTATTTATAAAAACACATTTAAAAACAACAGAAGTTCTACCAAAGTGTTATACCAATGCAACATATAAAACTACTGTAAAGCAAACAGTACAATAAAACATTTTATTCATGACAATTTAATTTTCATCCTCCCTCTCCCTATGACTTTACCCACAGTGAAAGGTGGAGGAGAAAAAATGGGGTTTTAACCAAGTCCTAAAAACCACAATAGAAGGAGAAGATCTGATGTGGAGCTGCAGATCACTTCAAAGCCTAGGAGCAACAACTGAAAAAGCCCCTAGACTTCAGCCGTGATCTTGGAACTGCTCTGCTCGTGTAATGGCCCGTCTCCTGGTATTTCCTCCTTGCTCTTGAGGCTGTGCTGGGAGACAGAGCAAACCTTCTTGCAATGGTGTGTATGGATGTGCCCTCCTGGAGGTGCTGGACTACCTGTGCAACCTGAATTGGCTGCAGGTACCACTTCATGCTACCAGTAGTGACAAGGACACTAGCAAAAACGCAAAACTAGAGACAAATCAGCCAGGAAGGATAAGAAGATAGCAGTTGTCTGTGGCTACCACCAGCAAAGCCATTCACTTTTTGGAGGTTATCTCACTGTTGCCTCTTTAGTGCTACTTTCATGTGCACCAAAGCGGGTGAAGTTGATTCATAATTATTTACACAATGCAACAATGTATGTAGGACAACTATTGTGGTGGGGTTAACATTTCAAAGCTTTATGCAGGCAATTGATGTTCTGGACACACCGGATTATTTTACATTGTGTGGACGCGGCCCAGGCACAGACAGGCAGACATGTTGTTAAGTCACCACCACACGTTTATTTACAATATATACAATGTTTCAAGTGCACACACAAACCCCCACAAAGTCCTGGCCACTCAATGCCTTCTTCTTCAGGCCGCCTCCACTCTCTCTTTTCCTGCCTTGTCCTGCCTCCACCCGACTCCAGCCTCGAATGAAGGGAGACGGCCCCTTTTATTCCTCCCCGGATGGGCCCCAGGTGTTTCCCGGCACTCCTCTCTGGACACGCCCCAGTGTGGCGGAAGTGCCGGCTGTCCTCCCAGAAGCTCTCCGGGTGTCCCTGCTCCTCTTCCCCCCAGCACTTCCTGCTGTGGCGGAAGTGCTGAGGTCCAGGGTTCCCAAGGCATTGGGGCACCCCCTGGTGGTGACCACCCCAAAAGCAACCAGGGTGGCGGCCCCCACGTGATCCAGGGCGGGTGTAGACCCTCTTCCGGTCCCTCAAGGCGTCCCGGCCGGGTCGTTGCCCCTGGCATCTTTGACAATTGTAACCTCTCCTCCATCCCTTAGCCATTGCACTTTTTTAAGGCTATCATCACACTGGACTACACATTGTCATTCCAAAAAATGAAGGTCCTTCATCGTTCTTCTCCTAAAGTGGCAGTTTTTTGAGCCTTACAACACAGCTCCTTTTAAAGCACTGTCACAGGCCACTTGTGCCCATTCTGCAATCGGCAGGTTAAGAAAAAAGAACACATGTCTTCTTGAAGTTAACTGGGCATGCTGCCAGGAAAGTCTGCTGCTCGTTACATTAGTGGCTTGCTGCAAGATATTTTGGACGCGGCGCCTGATATCATTTTGCATGCCTTTTGTGCAAACTTCAGAAAAGCCTTTGCTAAATTTGGGCTCAAATAGATCACAGCTGTCAGTGGAATCCAATTCTGCATCACCCCAAGGAGATTTGTTTATTGAATCAGAATGGCAGCAATGCCACCCTACCACTAATGGATTTCCAGTATGGTGATGGCACTAAGGAGGTGTTTTTACCAAGTCCACTCAGTCGGAAACAAGTAAGCACAAAGTATATAATCAATACAAGAAACAATGAAGGGATAGTACAGGCATACGATCTCAGGATGGTTAGCGCCTTATACCCAGTGCAAAAAGAATTGGCTCTGGCTTCCCATGGCTTTCAAATGGGATTGAGGCCTTTCATTAAATGGCCTGATAATGGAGAAGACAGCCTGATGTTACAGCTGCTAATATAAATACAATACAAGAGAGCCTTGTGTAACAGACATGAAATGATTTAATTTAGGAAACAGCCTCTGGAGAAACTGAGCTGTAGCAGACCATACCATGGAGCAGAGCTGGGAATGGAATTAATTAGGCATTATATCAAAATGTCTGCCAATCTGGACTCCAAAATTATTCTCTCAATCATTGTGTGTGGAGAACTACTGCAGCGTGACACACTGATTATTACAGGGAAAACAATCACTGTGTTAGCTAAGATCACTTTGGCGTTTTTGCTAGAACTTTTCTCACATGTTTAATAATTCGTAACAATGTTAGCAGTAAAAGGACTCAAAAGGCAGTGGATTCAGAAAATATTCAGACCCTTCTCTTTTTTCACATTTTGCTATGCTGCAGCCTTATGTTAAAATCAATATTTCACCAAATCAAGCAACATTCAATATTCCATAATCTTCTTCTGTTTTCAATGACAGGATTTTATAAATTTTTCCAAATTTTCTAAAAGTAAAAAACTGAAATATTCCATTAACGAAAGTATTCAGACCCTTTACTGTGACACTTAAAATCTGTCTCAGGTGCATCCCATTCTACTTATTATCATTGAGATGTTTCTATGCCTTGTTTGGAGTTCATTCATGGTAAATTCTATTGAATGGATGGGATTAGGAAATTCACACACTTGTCCATAGAAGGTCCCACAGCCATGAGGTCAAAAGAATTGTCTGCAGAGCTTAGAGACAGGTTTACAAAACTAGGAAAACCTGCAAAAAATATCTGCCTCATTGAAGGTTCCCAAGAGTACAGTTTCCTTCATAATCTTAAATGGAAGAAGTTTGGAACAACTACCATTTTTCCTAGATCTGGCCACCCAGCCAAATTAGCAAACATGAGAAGATGGCCTTGGTAAAAGAATGGACTAAGAGCCCAAAGCGGACTCTGTTTGAACTCCAGGGAACCTGTGTGGAGATGGGAGAAACCTTCAGAAGGACAGCTATCACTGCAAGACTCCACTGATTAGGGCTTTCTGAAGAGTGGCCAGGAAGAAGTCTCTCCTCAGTAAAAGACACTCCACTTGGACTTTGCAAAAAGACACCTAAAGGACTCTTAGACAGTGAGAAACAGGATTGTCTGGTCTGATGAAACCAAGATTAACATCATGTCTGGAGGAAACTAGGCACTACTCATAACCTGTGCAACACCATTCTAACAGTGAAGCATGGTGGTGGCAGTGTCATTCTTTGCAGAGACAAGGCCTTGGAGGCTAGATAGGGTTGAGGGAAATTTGAATAGGTGAATGTGGTAATGCATGACCTCCACATAGCCAATGGCCGTCCAGGGGGGCCTACACACGCATGACCGGCAAGGGTTTAATTTTAAATAGAAAGTTGCTCGGGGAGTGCCAGCATCTACCTGGATAGGTATATGGGGAAGACTGAGGTGACAGATTATCTGGATAATCTTGCCGGTAATATTTAAGGAGTTGCCGGTCAACAGGGGTCAGTGGATTTAAAGGTGATGTAGGATTAAGCACTGCTGAGCAATTGAAGGAGCAGTTGTGATTTTTGACGGCTTTGTAAATATTCTTTTTGTACACATTGTGAGAAGAAGAGACAAGAGACATGGCAAGGGTTCGGGCAGCCACCCGTTTAAATTCGGTATCCTGGCTGCAAAAGCAAACGATTCATGATTGAGTCAAGTTTACACGACAGAGTCCAAAACAGAACTGCCTCCCAGGGAAAGGTGTGAGGCTTTATAGAACGTTTGGGGGAAATGATGTCGTCCTCGTGGCCGGGACCGGAAGTGATGTCGTCCACCGGGCCGGGACCGGAAGTGATGTGTCCCGAGTCGAGGTAGTGGCTCCTGGTGGGATTTCCCGGGAAAGGCCTGCAGGGAACTTAGAAAGAGCGTCAGTGTACAACGGGGCAGATGTATTATCATTCATCTATAAGCCATTCAGCTGCCTCCTATGCACACGTGTGTGACAACATATTCATATATGTCCGAGTGGTAATTTTGTTGGAGGTATATATACTTATTTGTTGTTGGGGTAGTTTAGATTTTGGGATTGGTGCAATTGTTTTTTTTTCTTTTTGTATATACACACACTTTATTCTTCCTGTTGGAGGAGCTTCTTTAGCCCGAAATAAAGAAAGAAGACTACCTTCATATTTGGAGTGTGTGTGTTTGTAGTTTTTGTAGGAGTGCACTGTTTTGTTGTAAATAGCACCATTTTTCCTTTTCTTTTTTTTTTGTCCTTTTTGGTTTTATTTACTTTTTGAAGGAGTGTCAGAGCTGAATGATTGTGAAACAAAGCCTGCCTTACACTACTGTGAATTTGTTGTACAGCACCCTTGTAATTAAACTTGCACCTTTCACTCTTCACTTTTTGTCTGTGTCTCTTCCCTCCACTGATCCTGTTTAGCACATGAACTATCAAATGTCCAGAGTGTAGGCTGGGACCACTTTCCCACTACACAGAATATCACAGTGAACTACAGAGGTATCTTTAATGAAAACCTGCTTCAGAGTACTCAGGACCTCAGACTGGATCGAAAGTTTGCCTTCCAAAAGGACAGTAACAATAAGTACAAAGCAGAGTCCTACACAGGAGTGGATTAGGGACAAACCTGAGAATGTCCTTCAGCTACTGATCCAAATCTTGGTCTTAAAACCCAACTGAATACCTCTGAAGAAACCTGAAAACAGTAGTTCACTGATGGTCTTCATCCAACCAGATAGAGCTTGAGAGGATCTACGAAGAAAAAGGGCAAAAAATCACAATTCCAGGTACACGAACCTTGTCGCATCATATCCAACAAGACTTCATACTGTGATTGCTGCCAAAAGGGCTTCAACTAAGTACTGAATAAAGGGTCTTAATATTTATGTTAACTGGACCTTCAATAGACAGGTGCTTGAATTTCCTAATCATGTTCAATCAATTGAATTTACCACGGGTGAACTCCAAACAAGGCGTAGAAACATCTCAGTGGCAATTGTTAGAATGGGGTGCACCTGAGCTAAATTTCAAGAGTTATAGTAAAGGGTCTGAATACTTGTGTTAATGGGATATTTCATTTATTGTTAGTAAGTTTGCAAATATTTCTGAACTCTTGTTTTTGTTTTGTTATTTTGGGGTATTCAGTGTTGTTTAAATGATTTTAGCACAAGGTTATAGCACAGCACAATGTGAAAAAGTGATTGGGTCTGAATACTTTCTGAGTGCAGTGTATCTTCTCAAATTCGTTTAGTCTAATTTAGGGTGTGGAACCCAATTAGCAGTGCAGGGGCATAAACGACCCTATTCAGGGGTACACGCTCACACTCGCCCTCACTCATAATCAACAGCATAGAAGGTTAGAAGAGTAATGCTGGAGTACTATAGAGACATGGGCAGAACATGCAAACTCCACAAAGCAAGCAGCTGCAAGATTTGAAAATGGGTGTTAGAAATATTGTACTCCATATCTAATAATAAAATATCAATATCAATATCTGAGTAGCAGTACATCTAGGATTACCTATACATTGGATAGTGTGTATTTGGTGAATGTGTGTGTTTTTGCCCTGTAATTGACTGGTGCCCTGTCCAGAGTTTGTTCTTGCCTTGCTCCTTATGCTAGCTGGGATAGGTTCCAGGCCTCCCATGACCCTACATTAAGTCCAGGTAATAGTTTTTTCACTAGCTAGACAGGTCTATGATTCTGATTAAGAATAAACTTTATATCTTTGAAAGCAGGGGTGCATATTAGAAAATAACATTACGGCAGTCCTAATATGTCAATGTCAATTTATTTATATAGCACATTTAAAACAACATAGGAATGATGTGGCCAAAGTGCTTTACAATAATAGAATAAAAAAAAACAAATAACATAACTAACATAAATAGAAATAAAATATAAGGACATAAATAAAATACATAATAAATAGAAGTAATGTTATATAATCACAATGTGTAAACCATCAGTATTACTGAAGGTCACGGAATGCAAGTGAATAGAAATGAGTCTTTAATCTTGTTTTGAACAGTTCAATTGTAGTTGACTCCTTTATGTAATGAGGTAAAGAGTTCCACAGGTGAGGAGCAGCATCTGCAAAAGCCCTGTCCCCCTTGGTTTTACACTTGGTACGAGGGACAAAAAAGTGACAACTGACCAGAAGATCTAAGCACTCTGGATGGCTGGTGTAAAGCACACAATTCAGATAAATGGGCAGGAGCAAGCCCATATAAAGATTTAAAAACTAGCAACAAGATTTTAAAATCAATTCGAAAACTGACAGGCAGCCAGTGTAAAGAAGCTAAATTAGGAGAAACAGAGTCATACTTTCTTGCCCCAACCAGAAAGCGAGCGGCAGCATTCTGAACCAACTGTAACCTGCGTATCAGGAATATGTTAATCCCAGAATACAGTGAGTTGCAGTAATCGAGGCGAGAAAAAATAAAAGCATGAGTAGCTTTCTCAAGATCCCTAGAAGATAAAAAAGGCTTGATCTTAACTAATAGTTGAAGCTGGAAAAAACAACTCTTGACTACAGAATTTACTTGTTTCTCAAAAGAGAGGTTACTGTCAAAGTTAACACCAAGATTGCAGACTTTAGGTCTGCAAAAGACAGAGAAAGAGCCAAGAAGTCCAAGACCAGTTTGGGCTTTAGCTGATGGACCCACTATAAAGCACCTCTGTTTTATTTTGATTCAGATCAAGAAAACTGTTAGCCATCCAGGATAGTTCAGAAAGACAGTTGTGGAGTTGATTTATTGCAGAGTTGCAGACTGGAATATAAACCTGAGTATCATCAGCATAGCAGTGCAAAGAAATGTTAAAATAATAGCTAAAAATAGCTCCAATAGGATGAAGGTATATAGAGAATAAAATAGGACCCAAATGGATCCCTGAGGAACACCATATTTAAGAGGAGCAGTAGATGAAAAAGAGGAATTTAAAGTAACTGAAAAGTGTCTACCAGTTAAATATGACCTGAACCAGTTAAGAGCAGCCCCTTGAAGCCCAACAAGATGTTCAAGCCGCATCAGTAATATCTCATGGTCAATAGTGTCAAAGGCAACGGACAGGTCAAGGAGGAGAAGGACTGCCGCGTCACCTGAGTCAGTAATAATAGAGATGTCATTGAAAACTTTCAGGAGGGCCTTTTTCAACACTATGATAACGCCTAAAGCCAGATTGGTAGATCTCAAATAAATTACTGGAGTTAAGGTGATCGACCAATTGATTATAAATATTCTTTCTAGAATTTTAGCCAGAAATGGCAGTTGGGAAACTGGGCAAACATTAGCTAAAACTTCAGGATCTAATTCAGCCTTTTTTAGATGGGGACTGACTGCGGTATGTTTAAAAACTGATGGCACAACCCCTGCACTTATAGAATCATTGATAATGGATAGTAAGGATGGGCCCAAAACATCAAAGGCTTCCACTAAGAGGCGTGGTGGTATTATGTCGAGGGGGCTGGGAGCTGGTTTAAGGATGTGAATAGTTCTTTTTAATTGTGAAAGTAAGACTATATCAAAGGATGCTAAGACAATGTCATGATTAACAGTAGGAAGTTCACAGCCAGTTGGAACAATACTACAGTGGATAGTATCAATTTTGTTGAAAAAGAATGATAGAAACTGCTCACATGAATGAACAGTGCTATTTAATTCCATCACAGATTGAGGGTGAATGGCCACATTAATTGAATTAAATAAGACCCTAGGATTCTTAGAATGATGGGATACTAAATCGGCAAAGAAATCTTGTTTAGTTTTCTTAACTGCAGCCTGGAAATTGAAAAGAGAAATCCTAAAAATCTGCTTAGAGACAGTTAGTCCATCTTTTTTCCAACGCCGTTCAGCAGTTCGACAGGCACGGCACAACAATCACGTAGTTTCATTTAGCCAGGGAGCAGGTCTTCCCTTATTACTGCATATCTTAGGCGGAGCAATTGAGTCTAAAACCGTTTTACAGGAAGAATTAAATTTTAAGACAGAATCATCGATACCATTATTTTGGACATGCACATCAAGATTAGAGAAAATGGCTTTAAAATCGGATATAATAAAAGAATTTAAAAAGCGTGATCAGTGTGGGGGACAGCTATTAGTTGGGACATCAACAGTAATATTCATATCCATCATTATAGAAAAGTGATCAGTGAAAGAAACATTGCATAAATCAATATTAACTGAAATATCATGAGTAAGAACGAGATCAAGGGTGTGACCGAGAGAGTGAGTCGGCGTATTAATATGCTGGATAAAATCAAATGAGTCCAATAGTAATAAAAAGTCATTAACCAAAGGTTTCGATTGACAACAAACATGAATGTTAAAATCACCAACAATAAATACTTTGTCATGGGAGAGGGTGATATCAGCCAGGAGATTAGAAAATTCAGAAAGAAGGGGAGCTGCACACTTCGAAAAGTTGCAGTTTGAAGCTACTAAACGGACCCTTTGTAAGGCTCCGACACAAGAACATACTTTTAAAAACAGTGGCAATGCCCCCTCCACGGCGAGTCAGACGAGGAAAGTTTAAAAATGAATAACCTGATGGCACCAAGTCAGTAAAACATGAAGAGTCACCATTTATAATCCAGGTCTCAGTTATGAAGAAGAAATCCAGATTATTTGAGGTAATAAAGTCTTGCAGAATAAAAGTGTTACTAGACACTGATCTCACGTTCAAGAGAGCAGCCTTGATAGAAGTAGAAGAGCTTTCTGCAGGACGAGCACGGGTGAGCGTGCAAAGATAAAATAATACAAAAAAACAAAGGTAAAACATAGATTAGCAAGACAATCAGAAGGCCAGCCACACCAGTCGCAGTCATCATTGCCTTATTAGTCGTTTAACTTTCAAACTTCTCTTCCATCATCTTTGCTAGCCATTTTTTAATAAGATATTCAATGTGTTTCAGATTCCCAACTGACATGATTACCTAACGAAGAAGAATTGATGGTGGTCCAAATGGCTCACAGTTTTACCCTAACAAGTCAAACTGGGTTGCTCCCAGTCATTTAATACATTCAGGACACACATCTGACATCACTGAAAAAATCTGCTTGGTCAGTTGAACCATGCCTTACAACAAGAATTGCAGAGAGGAAGCCAAATTCATATCTAAGTTTGCAGGGTGACAGAAAGAGGTATGGTACTTGCTATCCCACAGCCGCTACATTTTTACAAATTTAAAAAGGACAAGCTGAATTTATAAAGAACAAGTAATTGTTTTTAGGATTGTCACACCCACACTGGATGTTATTAGATGTCTGAGAAGTTGAACATGACAACGCCTTTTTGGTGGTTACTGTACCTCCCAAATCTGCACTTGTAGTCAAAACAAAACTGAAACAGCCAAACATCCTCCTGGCTGAGCAACTTGGAGATAATCTAGTGACTGCCTTTAAGTTTAATACAGTTGTTGGGTAACATTTAGACCTGAATTATATGAAGACAATTTGAACTTGAGCTACTTAAGTGCACCTATCATTCAGTTACACTATGTAGCAAATGCTGCACTTGGTCTTAATCAGGTTTACAAGCACCAATGATAACACTCAGAAGAAGGGGTTTTCAAATTACATCTGCTAATCAGTTACTGGGGTATAGCAAGACCTCAACAAAAGGTTTAGTTTGTGTTATGTTACAATAAGTGCACTATATAATAAGCCATTAAAGCTCCTCTTCTGAAGTGTTTACAAAAATCTTTATGCATGTACTAAGTCCTCTTTATTGAAGTCCCAGTCAGCTGAATTGGTGGACCACAGCTTTCTACACTGTGAAAAACTGACAGAGATCAAACACATCACAGTGGATCAGTTATTGAGTTTATGCACTGAAGGGCAACATTACCTAAAATTCTTGTGACACACAGTCAGCTCCTACAGTGACACTTCCATGGTAAGAAAGCAGTTTACTCTGTAAATGCAGAGAATATTTTAGCATCTCTAAGGCTTATTCCATCTCATTTGCCTCTTGTAGATTCATGGTGGTGAGTGCAGGAGCACACTCCTCAAAAATATTTATAAATCAATCTCTGTCTACACAGGTGATTGTTAACCAGTCACCTACAAGAGTGGTCATCAAGATTGCACTCTCAAAATGGGCACATTATGTGTTTTATCGATGAAGAAGATGCACCCACAGCAACTACAGTGCATTCATCATTTTTGTCCTTGGTGCTCCCAAGAGAGTTTTATTCAGCTCCTATGACTCAATAATAAATATAGTATAGCAGTTTAACAAAAAAGATGAATGGAGTTGATTTTTTCTTGTTTTTTTCTTTGTAATTGTATGATTTCAGATGTAATGTTCTGATCTATAATCCTTTTAGAATCTATGCAGCTTAAAGCTTTTGCATTTGCTTAGCATTGGTAAAAAATATGCATTGAAGTAAATCTTCCAATGATGATCAGTTTATTCATCCATCTGTTCATTTGCAGAAACAATTTAATACAATTTGACAACTGTGCAGTTTTAGAACCTACCTCCTCAATATCAAGTACAAAGAAAAAAAAACAAGAAGCTGGTGCCAGTCTATTAGAGGGTGCATTTGTAAAGCCCATGGCACACTTAGCTAGCGTGGAAGGTGTCCTAGTTCACATAATAGACAATTAATTCCAATATATATATATTACTAAAAAAGATTTGGGAACTCGGACAAATATTAAGCCCAAAATTGTTCCAATGGCCAGGGATGTACCTAACACTATGCGACTCATGCTCTTCAGAATGCTGCCATTACACACACAGTGTACTGTCTATATTTGCACGCATACTTCTACTAATCTGGAGAATTCCATCAGGTGACATGATCACGGTGAGAGAAATAATGTTTTGCTGTGTTGTGAGTTGAAGGACAAAGATATTAAAAGTTAAAACTGAACACACACACCACCCATATTTTTGCTTTTACTACAACTTGCACATGGATCACATTAATTTCTGACGATGTGCTCAGAGGACGCTCCTTAACAAAGCTGGGAACATGTGGCAGCCATGATTTGTGCACGTATACTTTTTCAGCATGAAGTATCAACTGGCCCAAACAAACCCCCCGAGAAAGCTGACACATCCAACACCATAATCTTATACAAACAATAATGTATTGAAGGACACATACTCAATATTCTTGAAGGACAACAAAATAATTCTCACCCTTCCCCTAACAAATATATTTTATACCAAAGCATGAAAAGCAGAAATAGCAACATAAAAAGAATATGAGGGGGGCATGGTGGCGCAGTGGGTAGCGCTGCTGCCTCGCAGTTAGGAGACCCGGGTTCACTTCCCGGGTCCTCCCTGCGTGGAGTTTGTATGTTCTCCCTGGGTCTGTGTCGGTTTCCTCCGGGTGTGTGGGTTTCCTCCCACAGTCCAAAGACATGCAGGTTAGGTGGATTGGTGACTCTAAATTGGCAAGAGTGTGTGGGTGTGTTTGTGTGTGTCCTGCAGTGGGTTGGCACCCTGCCCAGGATTGGTTCCTGCCTTGTTCGCTGGGATTGGCTCCAGCAGACCCCTGTGACCCTGTGTTCGGATCAGCAGGTTAGAAAATGGATGGATGGATGGATGGATGGACAAGAATATGAAAAACACAGTCCTTTCTATTCAATCAATTGGAGTCCAGGGAGTCCAATGCAGGCTTTCATACAGGTGGTACCTCTTTTAAAAAGAAGAAAAAAAGTTCTCTTTTTCCAGTTTCCCCACCTTTTAATGCACTCCAATTTCATCAGGTCACTTTGCTTCTTCGTAATAGACTCATGTATATCTCAGCTCCTTGGTGACTTCCTTCTTTTTCTGCCACCATCCACTTCCTTACTGTTATTAGTTTTGTACACAAATAAGCTCACACAGGACCTTTCCCAGATCGTGCTGGGTAACTCCCTTAAGGGCATAATAATCAATTACATCAAGGCATGCTATACTGTACAGCATAAAAATCCCAAGGAAATACATGTAAGCACATTCTTCAGACAAACCATAATAATGAGACTGTTACACATTTACTCTGAATGAAATAGATAATTGTCTTAATATAAATGTCATTATTATTGTGTATTTCACAGCACTTTTAGCCAAAAAAGATCATTTTTACATTTTGGCCTGTAGAGGCATGTAAGGGGCTCACTTGAACAAACCCCAAACTTAATATAACAGGGATATGAGAAGTCAGTGCTGGAGGGCTGGAGGTTTTTGTTCCAACCCAGTTGCTTAATTAGAAACCAATCTTTAGCAAAAGCACAGCTTATTTAACTTTATGGCTTGTGTCAAGCACATGCTCATAGGGAACTGCTTAAAGATTCTGGTGATGATAATATCCCGACACTCCAGTGGTTAGCACTGTGTGCTAATACTTTTTCTCTTCCTCCTTCTGTAGGCCAGAAAATTGATGGCTGTACCACTACTGACTTCACTTCTGGTGTCAGCTCACCTGGAGTCATATTTTCCTGCCAGAAGTCCTCAAAACTGGAAGATCCGCCACCTTAAGGATCCCAATTAGACTCGTGTCTGAAAAGACATGATCTTGACTCATGTTTTTTTTTTTTTAAACAATTATATGGGTTTCACGTTTTGGTGCTCCAAATCATGATTTTTGGTGTAATTTGTTAAACTAAGGTCTTTTTAATAGTGCACATTTTCTTCCTCTCATCCAAATAATTTGTAGCCTGGAGATGCAATACTTCCTAGTCCTTATCTTTTTTTTCTTCAGTTTCCTTCCAAAAATTTTATTTAACCATTTTTTTTTAACAAATAAACAAGGGTGTAACTGAAAACATGTTACATGGAGTTCTGCTGGCTCCTTTATCATCTTATTGCTTATAAGAAACAATTAAATCAGTCTAAAATATACAATTAATGGTAGGGATTCTATATGGTTGGACATCTAAAATTAATTATAAAAATGTTGCTTGATCAATAGGTGCTTCAACAGTAATAGTTGACTTGATATTAAGAAATTGGGTTTAAATAAAAACCTACAGCCACTACAGTCGTCCAGGACTGACTTTGCAGACCTCTGCAATATAGCATTATGGTGTCAACTTATACAAGAAAAAAAGGAATTTATGATATACAAAAATGCACTAGCTGGCAAGACAGAGTAAAAGAAAAAATGACTGGGAGAATCATATACAGTGAATGGGCAAAAAATCAAAACCAGACATCAACATGACCAAGTGTAAAAACCAAAATGTGAAACCTAACAAACGAGAGCAGAAATTCATAACCAAGAACAGCAAACATGAATATTCTTTACCAAAACAATTGTTTATCCATCAATGTCTAAAACTGTTCTAGAACACTCTTATAACCATCCCTCTGATTTCTCAAACCTGTTGTTTTTTCAGGGTTTTCCTGTAGTATTTGAACTTTTGTATTTTATTCTGGTTTACTGTCTCTTATTCTTATTCAAAGCTTTTTGTTTCCCGTATTTATCATTATTAGGTGTTGTATGTTGTATTTAGTGGTGTGACCAGTAGGGGGTGTTACAGAGCCCCAAATCCCTGACACAACTACAGACACACAATTCCGGGTGCAAATACTGTGCTTTCATTCACAATACTGTGTATTATTTACAGAAGTCTGTCCCTCGATGCTGTAGTGGCTCCCTCACACTCCATTTCAGAATAAAGTGGATGTTAGTTCCTCCCATGCGCCTTCTGTTTACCTCCACTCACCCCATCTGGGTGCTGTCTGTCTCCTGAGCCAAGTTGGAGGGCTCTCCTTTAACTCTGGACCTAGGAGTACCAATCTATTGTTTCCAGGAAGTACTTCCCAGTCAGGCAGGACCACAACAGTCCTTGTATTGTCACTATCTAAGAGCTACCCAAGTGGTTCCTACAAAACCCAAGAGAGACCACAATTCCCATGTTGCCTTGCAAGCATCCATACCAGGAGTTGCCAGACAAGATGCAGCCACCCAATGCATGCGGGGACGCTCTGCCAATAGCAAGCAGTCACCTAATGTGCTGTCCATCCCGGGGGCTGCTCAGTGGATGTTAAGATGCAAGCCCCAATGCTGCCGTTGTAATATTGTGACGATGTGGGTTCTGGCTCCACACTCCCTTTGCTATTGGAAGCACTCGAACCCAACACCGTCGATAATGTTGCCGAGTGAGCTAGTCAGTGAAGGCAATAATTGAGCATCTTAGCAAGGGGAAGGTAAAAAGTGCAAAAGTGCTTTTATTTATAATTGTCCATCAAATCAAAAACAGTGTTCCAATAAATAGTGCAGATCTTCAATAAAATAAATAATCCATTAAAAGAACACGTGGGGGTTAAAACTCAATAGAAAAAACAATCCTTAAAATCGAGAGGTTAAAATGATCAGGAAGCTGTCTTTAAAACAACAACAAATAAGCTTGGTGCTTCTTTTCTGTATGCGTCTCACCTGCTTATCCCGTACGGGCTTAGCAGCAGGCAAGACGCTCTCTGCAGCTGCCCTCCTACATCACACGCTCGAGACTGGAGACCTCCCGATCCCTGGCTTCGGTCTGGCACTCATCCCAGTCCCCGAGACTTGATTACCCTCAACGGCCAGGTCGCCCACGTTGGGGATTCCATCACCAAGTCTCCCGACTTCCGCTGCCTTTTCCATGGCCTCTCTGCGGCCCGTCGCTTTCACCTTGTCACTCCCGCTACCAGATCACTCAGCGGGAGCGACATCTACACAATCACCTGGGTGTCGGCCCAACACCCAGCTTCCTGCAAGCTGCCCACGGGCTCGATCGCGCGCTCACCACACGCTCCGCGTCCGTCTCTCTCCTGCACCGCTTGCTTCCACGCTCCCTGTAACCTCCGTCCTCTCCTTTCCTTTCTCTCCGATCGATTCTCTCCTCTTTCTCCCCAACCGACTTGCGCTTCTTTTAAAATCGTGAGGGGCCATCACAGCTGCAGCATTAGCCACGGGAGCAATCACGAATGTGGGCAGTTCCTCACCTGTGCACACGGTGAGAAACGCCCACATCGACGACGCCCCGCTCGCTAACAACGCCCCCTCACGAAGCCGCCTCGGTGCGGTGATTATTTATTTAAAATCAATGGCCTTTTCTCCGCGAGCTGTGGACCCATAACACCACATTTATACTTCCATATCTGGGTCCTGGTAGGGAAAGAAGATATCGTCGCTCCGTCCCTGACCTTCTGTTATTAAGGCCTCCTGGCCAGGTAAGGGAATGGGGGTCCATACCGGCTGGGACACCGATTTGTCCCTACCAGTGGATATTATTTGTATCCAATGTCACATATGCCCTGTTGTTCTTTCTGAATTTCTTTGAAGCAATTTGAGCATGGAAAAGATGAAACATATATAAAACGTATATTATTATTATTATTATTATTATTATTATTATTATACTATTATTACAAATGAGTATGTTGTTGTAAATTCAGGGAAATGTTGCCAAGAAAATGGCAAATGCAAGAGAGTTTAAAATTGTTTTGAAAAACCTTGCCTAAAAACACAATCCAAGGCAAAAGTCCCAATACACAATCCAAAAAACAGAATCCAAATAAACTGAAACAAAAATCCAAGAAAGCCAGAAAACCAATATACACCTTAGAATGTCAGAGAATCAATGAAACACTAAAGGATCTGCTTCCCAACTTAAATATAAAGGCAGAGGGCAGCCCTACAACTCTGACATCATGTTGGCTCCATCTTTTACGGTACCTCCTACAAAACAAAAGGAACAAAGGAGAACACAAAATATACTGTATGCAGTACAGAAACAAAATAACATTAACAACAAATAAATAATTACCTTAGACAAATGAACAATAATACTTTACATTAAACAAAGATGACACAAAAAGGGAAATTAAACACAAGCTGGCAAACAAACACTAGCCAAGTTTCCATCCAGTTTTTTGTGACATTTTGTTATCGACAAACAGAATATACGTAAAAAAAATGTTCGAAATTTGCTGTCTCCAGCCTGTTTCCATCCAACTGGCTTTTTATCGCTAAAATGGTGTGCGTGATGACATCATCCCCTCCAAAACGAACTGTCGCATAAGTTTTGTTGTATCGCGAAAAAAAATGCCCTTGAGCCGTTTCCATACATAATTTTGTGTATGTCGCAAATTATCTACCTTTTGTTTTCCACGTTACACCCCCTCCACTAAACAAAGAAACAAAGAAATGGAGAGATTATTTAGACAGTTTTTTTGAAATTTGCCAGCTTACTGTTATTTCAGTTTCACAAATAATTGGAATTGTACATAATATCCGAAGACGACAGCAGAATGAAGCAGTTGCTTGTCTGATAGCCCTAGAGCTCAAAGAAAGTACCCCAGTGCGACGAAACCCACGGTATGGGAGAGACGACGGAATAAGACCTTCTGGGAGGAGGTGGTGGGGAGACACTTCACAGAAAATCTCTGGCTGCAACATTTTAGAATGACACGGCCAATGTTTGAGATGTTGTGTGGATTCATCAGTCCTGATGTTGCGCCCATCATAGGTTGTCACCGACCACCGGTTCCAACCCCAAAGCGGATTGCCATCGCCCTTAAAAAGCTGGCAACCTGCGCCGAGTATAGAGTAGTTGGAGAAACTTTCGGGGTTAGTAAAACTACCATCCATCGATGTGTATATGCTGTGTGCACCGCTATTAAAGAAAAATTAATGCAGGGTTATATCAGACTTCCGACTGTAGCGGAGGCCAATAAAATTGCATATCGCAATTCCTTGGTGCATCTTGTGCCACAGATTTACGGTGCGCTGGATGGCACGCATGTGCCTATTCTTCCCCCGACAGAAGGCTACCACGATTACATTAATCGCAAAGGGTGGCCATCTATTGTTCTCCAGGCCCTTGTTGATGACAGGTGCATGATATGAGACATTTGCGTTGGCACTCCTGGAAGTGCCCATGATGCAGCTGTGTTTGCAGCATCGGATCTGTACAGGTGAGCCTACCTTTCAACATCCCTTCTCAGTGCGATAACAACTGAATTAGTACTGTAACCTGCTTCCTTAAGGTTTTTAATTAAAACTGAAATTTGAATTAATACAAAATAACGACGTTTAATCAAAAAAAACTAAAGTTAATATTAATGAGATAATTTCTCATATACTGTATGCTAAAACATCTGCCATTTAATAATAAGAAAAAAATGTTTAGATAATGAAACACACGGTTTATTAAATATTTTGACTGGCACAGTAAATTACCTTTGCGGTTTTTGTATTATTTAGACTACAGTTGATGTGGAGGGAGTTCAGGTACACCTTTTAGTAGCAGGAGACCCAGCCTATCCGCTACTGCATTGGCTCATCACAAGAAATAACGAGTCTCTTCATCAGACCATGGGAACCGCTCCGCTATTCTCGTTTTGATTGCACATGATGAAAATGTATCATGTGACACATTTATTTGCGTTAAAGCCCTTTTTTTCGACAAAAAGTGTTTCCAATGTAGTTTTTGCGACATCTGAAGTATCGATATGGAATTTATGCGCTAAAGTTAAACGGAAAAATATCGACATGTACAACATTTTATCGATAATTAGCATTTCCATCAGCTAAAATTTGAAGCGCTAAATATTTTTTCACAAAAACTTCTTGGATGGAAACTTGGTTACTGACTGTAACATAACTGGTGCCACTTAAGTTATTATCTCCAGGGTTCCATATATAGAACACAGGCGTGGTGTCCCCTGTTCATAATGGTACTTCACTGACAATGATAGAATTGCTATTGTTCCTGACACCTGAGCATTTGTCTTAATAGTTTTGCAATCAAATTATCAAAAACATAATTCTTAGAAAAAAGAAATACTTTCAAACTAACTGTTGTACTTCCTACAGGTCAGAACTGGAATAGATACTGTAAAATCTTGGAAAAAAACTAATAAAAAGCTAGTTCTGGACAACTGGCCCGAGGGAAAACAGGTGGTCAAGGTGAAAGGACATGAAACTAGACTGGGGCATTGAAGCCTTTGTATTGAACTATTTGTAAGTAGCTTCACTTTTATATAACCGTTCCAAACACATTATTTTAGTTTTATTAAGATCCAATACCACGGTCAGGAACACTTTACATATTATGAGGCCTTGTCTCAGGACGAAAGCCTGGAGTAGAAGGGATACGATGAGATTATGAGCCTGTGGATGGTGGATAGGTTTGTTTAAAAATATGGGTTTATTATTTATAATGCAGGAATAACTCTGTACTTTTTCCCCTGCCTGTCCTGCTACTCTTTGTAATTATCTGGGGCCATGGACATAAAAGAAAGGGGGAATACTGAACTACATTAGTAGTTAACTTTGACAGTGTGGTAAGAGTATGGTATTTGGAACGTTCAGTTAGGCCTTGTTCACACAGGCGTTAAGTTTTTGGATAAACGAACTTGCTCTGAACGTCCTAGACGTTTATGTTGAATTTTGTGGTGGCGATCGATTGACTTCTACACCGGCGTTCGTTTGTCTCTGTCTAACGCCAGCCTGCAGCCCAAATTGTAGTTTGTGTGTTAACCTGTGGAGGCAGTGTCGGGAACTGGATATGAAAGCCCTTGTCATTTTATTTGAGGTGCCTCCTTTCAATATGGACCATTTTGCTATGTTAGATATTAATCTTCTTGTTTTAAAAATACTCGTAATACGGCAACGTAGGGAGAGAAAAAATCGCCGCCGCTACTGGGTTCATCCTCTGACTGCACAACGTCGGGTTAAAGGAAGTTTTTTTGTGCTTTATGAAGAAATGCGAAAATTTCCGCAAGTTTTTAATTACTGTCGGATGTCGGTTTCCACTTTTGATTGTCTGCTGCAGCTGGTGCAATGCCACATTGCACGCCGATCAACCAATATGCGACTTGGTGTTAGCCCCGAAGAGAGACTACTTGTCACTTTGAGGTAAGGAAACAGTAGTCGAGTGTGCGCTTACACCGGTGTTATGCACTGAAATGCCCCCCCCACATAATCGTTATCAAATATTATATTAGAACATAAATTAATAGGTTCATGGTTTACAAATTACATGAGACAATAAAATAAAATAAGCAATATGAAAATATATATGTTGTATATGAAAACATAAAAATATCCGGTCCTCCGAAATGTAAAATAAACGCGCAGAAAACGAACTAGAAGCGGTTTCCTTGCGTTCGTTGGGTTTTGAACGCCAAGAAAAAGCTGCATGCAACGTTTTTGGTGCGTATAAACGCGCTGCGGACAAACGCGACGTCACCAAAGCCCGTGTGAACACTCTCATTGACTCCTTCGTGTAGAAAACACTCGGTGCTTGATCCGCGCTCATCGGACGCTACGAACGCAAAAAAAACGCTCGATTTTAACCCCCGTGTGAACAAGGCCTTATGGTCTATGTAGTAAAGAGTATAGAGTGAGAAATAGGGTCACATTAGGACCCTACCACAACAAAAGAGCGTCTTGTAGCTTGATGCCTGATTTGCAGTATGGCAGCATCACCTTGATTACAATCTCTGTCAGACTTCCCTTTACAACACAATATTTACACAGTGTAGACTGGCAAGTAAAGTGGATTACTCAAAAACACACAACATCAAGAACTGCGCCAGCAACCTTGTGGTTTAAAGTTCAGTGATTCACGTAAATGTCTCAATGCATCTCGGTGTGGTTGTCATATTAGCCAATGTGTGTCCATAAATTGTTTATTTCCAAGCTGCATGCAGAACAAGCCAAGAACAAATAGACCTCCTTTTGTGAGAATGTGGATTAGGAAGAGGCGCCTTGAACTATCTAAAGCAGGGGTCCCCAATTCGGATCCTGGAGGGCCCCAGTGGCTACAGGTTTTCATTCAAACCCTTTTCTCAATTAGTGACCTGTTTTTCCTCCTAATTAACTTATTTTGAATGAATTTTATTTGATTTGCTCTTGAAGATTCAGACCCCTTAATTGTTTCTTTTTCCATAATTAGCAACCAAACAATAATGAGATACAAAATGAACTAAAACATGACCAGCAAACTGTGTCCATCATACAATATCCGAAAATAAAGAAAGGTCAAGGTCCCAAGAACGCTGATCTGCTCAGGTCCCTAAAACATTTGAACAGTGCTCTTAGAAAAGAGGAAGTCAACAATTTCAGAGAAGTATGCTATTGCACAATGAGTGCAGCAACAAGCCATGGAATTAAAGAACGGGTTTAATTAACAACCAGAATCAGAGCCTAATTAAGCAACTACTTGGAGTGAAATTCGTTAGAGTTTCCAGCCCTGACTTAGTTGGTCTTCTGTTGGCTCACTCACTTCACATTTCATTTCTCTTTATGTGCCATTTAAGGAAAAAATAAAGCAATTCAGAGGAACAGGAAAGAAATTCAGGGGAACAAATCTTTAAAAAAAGTCAATTAAAATGAAAGGACAAAAGAGTCAATTAGCAGCAGAAATTGGTCACCAACTAAGAAAAGGGTTATAATGAAAACCTGCAGCCACTGGGTTCCTCCAGGACCAGAGTTGGGGATCCCTAATTTAGAAAATATGAGGTAGCAATCTGAAAGATGAAACACTCCTAAACGAGAAATGCCAGCAATACTTCTAAAAAGAAAAGAAACAGGCTTGAAAACCAATAGGAATCTGGAAGGAGTTCAATAAATACTGTATTTCATAAAAAATCAAATAAATCCAGTGGCTTTGTGCTTTTTTTTAAATTTCTTACATTTTCAAAACTGAATAAGGTAAGAGCTGGATTATATTATGACTGCTTAGTTTTTTTAGGCCTGCAAATTCATCCATTTAACTTTTATCCAGACCCTCTAATTCAAAGCAGAGTCACAGTTTGGATAAACTTTGTGCAAAAATAATTTCAGATTTAAAGTTGCTCTTTTTATTGTTATAATCGTGTCATCAGCACAGCAGTATTATGAGATTGCACTTGTGACAGACGCCACTATTTTGTGTTCTCTATAGCTGTGTCCATTGCCGTCTACTTAGCCACCATCACCAGAATAGCAGCATGGTGTTTATTCTATGCTAACTTCGGATTAAATCTAAATAACTTTTCTTTGCAATATGATCTTTTGCTTTGAAATCCTGATTTTCTAGTTTTGATTCTGACTCAGTGTTTTATTTTTGGAATTTGATTTGGCTTTTGAAAATTGGCATTGGATGTCTGCCATTTCTTCTGACCAAGTCTTTGTCTACTTTTATTCATTTTCTTGTTTGTTTTTTCTCCTCTGTCTCTTGAGCAAATCTTACCAGGTGACTCCTAACAGGTTTGTGCCAGTCAATGACACTGCAATCTTTCATCATGTTTTGTGAAGAGAGCCATTCACATTTTTTGAAAGGCAAAATTGTTTTTAACCAGGATTTCTTAATGCTGACAATGTGTTGTTGCCATACGTTGCCACACATCAGCAGCATGAACTGCCAACTTTAAAATCACAAAATCATTTCACTGCTTCCTGTTTGACATGTTTATTCTTTAAAATCTTATTTTGTAGATTTTTAGCATATAGTCTTTAAATTGTAAAAGGCATTAAATGTTAAATCCAAAGCTTCCTTGAAGGTCATCAAAACCAGACAATCAACTGGTGCCATTTAGACGTCAAGCAAGAAATCAACATTAATTAGACTGACTAAGTGCATAGTGTAAATGGGCAGTCATCTATGTGCGGGTGTGACAAGAGTTTCAAATGAGGCGTTCTGCAATTCATTATTTCAAGAGAGATCATTAAAGCTAATTAGTACAGTGTAGGCAGTCTTATGCTAATTCTACAGTACCAACTACACTCAAAAACAAATCTCTCAGGCTTCTTATTCAGTTTGTTTTATTTCAAGACACAGTATAAGAAGTTTTTTTAAGTTTTTGTTGCCATTCGCCTTAACTGCAATAGTGCAAACTCTAAACTGTTGAGCTCATTTATTTGTGCTAATTTTGCATGTTTTATCTTCAGAGTGAAGGCCACTGCTGACTGATGTAATTGCTGAATTTAAAAATCTTCTCTGGGTCATGCCTTGTCATGTATTACTGGTAATTATCATCAAATATCCATCTATCCATCCATCTTCCTAACCCACAGGAGAGCCTATCCCAGCAATCACAGCATGCAAGACAGTGACAACCCCTGGACTAGTCCATCATAGAGTTAACACACACACACTCACATACTTGCACACACTTGGGCTTGTTTAGCAAAGCCAATTCACATAACCTGCATGTCTTGGGACAATAGAAAGAAACCACAGCAGCCAGAGAAACACAAGCAGACTTTGGAAGAACATTCAAACTCCAGGCAGGGAACAACCAAGATACAAACCCTGGTCACCTTACTGCAAGACTGCAACTGCGCCACTGTGCCACTGTGGGACCATAAAGAGTGTTCATGCAATTTCTTAAGTGATTCAACGTTTAAGACAGCACATTTATGACTCTTCTTGGAAAAATCTGACCATAATGATTTGTTTGTTTGTACAGTTTGTTTCTTCTCTGTATTGTTTCTTAGAATTCCAGAATTACAGTTCCTTTGTTATTATCCTAGAAATCCTATTCCTGTTGCACCTGTATGAAACAAAAGACATATTCAAAATGGTGCTTTTCTTTGATGTGAGGGACAGAGAGTCTTTTAAGGAAGAACAGCAAAGACTGGTAATGTAAATGTCAAGTAAAACAAAGGGGTAAATCTGGAAACAGCAAAAACCAAAACCTAAAAAAAAAAAGATATTGCTAGATCAAAGTAGTTTTAGTTTTTGATTACAACCATTATATGAATATGAATGCTCACTCTTCTAACGATAGCTGTGAGGACCACATAGCCGTACGAATGTGGTACATGGAGGTAATTTCCCTACCTGCTTGTAGCATCATAGCAACAATCTATTCCAAAACTATATGTCTGTAGCACTAGGGTGTTGTATCGTGTTAGCCATTATGGATGTAGTGAGAAGTCAAGCAAAATGACACCTTTAATTGGCTAACTGAAAAGATTACAATATGCAAGCCTTCGAGGCAACTCAGGCCCCCTTCTTCAGGCAAGATGTAATGTTGATCCCATCTTGCCTGAAGAAGGGGCCTGAGTTACCTTGAAAGCTTGCATATTGTAATCTTTTCAGTTAGCCAATTAAAGGTGTCATTTTGCTTGACTTCTCACTACTTCCAGATTTGTAGCAATTGATGATGTGAGAAACCAATAACTAAAAAAATGGTGAAACATGAAAGAAAAGAAAAGAAAACAACAACGTATAAAAAGAAAAAAAACGATCAAAGCACTTTTTACTGAATCAGTAGAGATATTTAAGTACTGATATTTCCTAGCTGACAGATAAATGCCAGCCAGCTGCATCTTCAGTGGTGCATGTTGTGGTAGTTGCCCTGGCTTAAATTAATTTTATACTAATTCTGAGTGAGAAAGTAAGATGTTTCTACCAACAAGGATAAGGAGATGAAACCTAAACAGATAATGAGCCAAAGACAATTACAAAAGCCAAGTCAATCTGATGTCAAGTTTTAACCAATATTCTTGGTGTGTAATAATAAGAGCAAAAACACACTAATCACTTTGTAGACTTGGATGAGAATTGGTCACTAGTACTGACCCTTTGACTCAAAGACATCAGATACCGTCATCATATCCCCAACAACCAGGAATCACATCTTGGTAACACCCATATGCAAAACACAGATGGTGGTGTGGTATAATGCTTAAAAAAATTTAAAATTTCTCATAATATCTTGTAAACAAAAATAAATGTTATGTTTTAATACCCCTAAATATATTCTGCCTAAATAAGTCAAAAAATGAAAATGACCAGAAGATTCGATAATCAAAATACAGCGAAATCAATAGCAAGAATCAAAAAGAACCTTTTGCTGAAGCCCAAAATACAGAGTCAAAAAATAAGTGGAGATTCAAGACCAGAGGAATAATTTATAAAATTTTACGTGGATTCAAGCATGAAAATATGCATATGCCCAAAAATCAGGAAAATACATATGCCATAAAAAAAAAGATTTCTAAAAGCTGGCTTACATACATTTCTTCAAATTGTACAAATCATAATCTTGTAAATGTGCATACATGAATATTAACAAAAGCAGCTTAATTCTCGTTAGATACCCTTATTACAATACAAGTGTAGTAAAGTGCTCTAATTACATTAGGATATCTGGGCACTGCAAAAAATTTCCTATGTATGTAAGCAAAAACATCTTATGCTTTATACATGTACACATAATCCACATATGAAAATGGAATGTAGCACCAGGTCAGTCAGTTGATGATTTCTAGCACAGCAGGCATGAAGGAGTGAAGCTTGGCTGAGGTACTACTACTCCTACACTACTCTGAGAAGTGCCAACAAGTAGCTGATTTAAACTGACAAAAAACAAAAAAGTTCTGCAGTGCAAATACACAGCATTGGCCTTCGTAAAAGGGAACAAAAAAAACGTTTGCACTTCGTATTCATCACTTTTATTTTTAATGCATTTGTCACATCAATGTACATTATAATAACAGCTCAGTAATATAAATTATTGGATGAGTTGCCATTTAGCTGGTTTGGCTGCATTTCCCTACTTGATTAGAGGAGTTGTCATTTCCCATATTTTCCAAAATGTTGCATAAGGATGGTTTAGAGTTATCGTAAATATAGGCAAACTTCTCCTGTCAAGTTTTCTTTTAGAAATTCAATTTTTCATGGAAAATTGTGTATGCATAATTTGAACCTCGTTTTGTGCATACCAAGTTTTAAAAATCTGATGCTTGGAAATCAGAAGAAGCATTTTAGTTTGCCTCTAAGTAAACAGTTGCTGTCCATCAAGCCCAGAAATTAATGGGAGTGGATTTCATACCATCACTCATTTGATGTCACAAACGATCATGTCCCAGGAAATTCCAAGATGGGTTTGCAAAGCAACAGACATTTACAAAATTCTTAAAATTACTGCACCCATTGCAAAAGCAAAATGGTGTCACTGAAGAATGTAAACAAAAATGAACAAAGTAAATATATTTGTCAGCAGGCAAAAAACAAAAACAGACTTCAGTATTATATTAGGCTATTAATTGTGCTTTTGTCTATGTTTTGTTTTTGTATTTTTGTATTTTCTTTGCTATTGTGTTTCTATGGTGTGTTTTTGTGATCTTCCCTACAATGCAATATGTGAAGCCTAAGGAGGTGGGGACACCTAAGCATACTGTATGCCTGGAGTACTGGCACCACTAGTATTTAAGTTGATACTTTAGAGTGCTCCTCAACTTCAGCATAGTTAGTGGCTGATAGTGATTGCGGTTGTTCTTGATTCTCCCTTTGTTTTTGTACATGTTTGAATTCTCTGGCTTTTGACCAACACATTAGCCATAAGGTACTCTCTATAGGTTTCTGCCTTTTTTGCCTTTTATTTATTTATTTATTCATGAACTATGAAATCATCTTTAACATAACCTTTAAATATTAAAGAACTTCATTTATTTTGTTTTGTATTAGAGTTTTTTATGGTTTTTCTTTTCTATGTTTTGGGCCTGTGTAGGCCAAAAAAATTGCCTTTTGAGTTTGTAGTTAAGCATTCATCAGGTGAGGCTATCCAGTAGTCCCAGACCTGAATTTAGGGTAGGTATGGTCTTTTATGGGGGTTTTGATTTTACAACAGTGAGTATTCATTCAGCGCATTCAGCAGAGTTTGGGATGGTGAGTTGTGGGATTGAAAATTAGAATGCCACCCCATCAAACACAACAGGCTGCATGAACCTACATGGAGGTACAGACCTGAATGAGTAAGAGATAACTATAGACATGAGTGGGTATGGTAAAAGGTATATCATATTTATAAAATTTAAAAATCCAAAAAGCATGGTCTAAATTGGACAGTAGTTGACAGGCACAATATTATATTTCACATTACAGCACCAAGAAAGACTGGAAATTTAAGATATCACAATGCGCCCAAAACTCAAAAATGATTAACTCCGGTCCATACTCAAGGAGAGTGTGTTCACAGTGGCAAGAACCATAATGCTTTTAGTGTGACTGCCTTTTTTACTTCCTTAGCTCTCTAATCTTATGAGATTCGCGTTGCTAACCAACAGACGAGTAAGAGAGAAGCTAAGGGAAACCTGAAAGTAAAATGTGGGCTATGGGTAAAGCAAGATCCATTTTTGACAAATTACATGTAAAAGGAGCACAGTTCTAAACCATGTTTGTGTAATGACCAAGGTAGTCCACCCAGGATTTTTTCGTATTCCAGAAAAGACTTCAAAACATTTCCAAACTTCAGAGAGAAGTAGCCCACCTCTGTTTCCTGGAAAATACAAATTTACTCATTGAATTCTCAACCAACGGTTAATTTATATATTAAGCAATTAATTTGGAACAAAAATCTGTAGCCACTGCGGCCCTCCAGGAATGACTTTCCTGGACTAGAGCTGCTGATTGGGACTGCATATTGCATCTCTGTTTGTTAGCCATTTGTGTATAAAACACAACCAAAAGAATAATAATAAACCATTACTTACCCTCCTTTACTCTATTTCTCTTCTTATTGTCCTGATTCTGACATCAAATTAGATGGCCCAGCATAGACTCTACTTTGGAATGCCCAAGAGGGGGTGGATGGCCAGTAGGCCGAGTTCTCCAGGACTGTGAATGTGTCTGTTTTTTCTTTAGATTTTGTCTGTTATAAATGACTGTGGACCCACAACGGATTATTTTCTACAGTAATTCTTGTGACAGATGTCCAGGGACCTTGCTCCACCGGGACCCTGCAAGAAGGGAAGGACCGGAAGAAGGGCAGTGTCTTCCCTGGAATGGAAGAAGGCAGCCACCCTTGATTGTATGGGGGCCACAAACCTGTGGAGCAAAGTGGCCACTGCCAGGGGACGCCTGGGCAGCTCCACAACTAGGGTATGCAGCACTTCCGCCACACCCGGGATAAAAGAGGCTGCCTCACTCCACTCAGGAGCCGGAGACAGGTGGAAAAGGACGGAGCTTGTGAGGGAGGAGTTGGCAGAAGAGAGAGCGAAAAAGGAACTTTATTGTAGTATTTTTGTGCACTGTGGTGGGGGTTGTAAATAAATACGCTTGTTACGGGACATTCTGTGTCTGCCTGTTTGTGTCCAGGTCCGAATATTCCACATGCTGCTAACTGGAGTGTTTATTTTCCTCTCTTCTATTGTCAACTGCCCCTAGTTTAGCAATTAATTAATGGACAGATATTTTTAAGTTCCATTTATTTTAATCAGTTTCAAGCTACTTTCTTTTCTATCTGTTTAAACAAAACTGTGTATTTATGTCCATTCCTTATGCAATTAGTAATTTGTAAAATATGTATTTGGACAATTCAGTAATGTTTAATGTCAGGAGGCAAGACATGACAAGTAATACAGGTGACAGGGACATTAACTTGGAGAGGATCTTGTGTGATTTAGTCATTTAACAAGCTGGCATCTACCAAATTTGGATACAACCCTGGGATCCCACAAAGATGAATAACATTTGGTGTTAATGTTCCTCAGTCCTGCTGAGCTCTGCACTCTCCTCTGGTGTTATTAACAGAGAAGAATAGTTTATGTGTTTATGCCTCAAGCTCTGAACTGCATAAATATAAAAAAATGTCCTTTCGTGGGGATGAAACAGCAGAAATGGAAAGCCCCCCATTAAAATATTTTTCCACCTTCATTTGTAACAAGTTATGTTCAGAATTGTATGCTGTTCTTCTCTGCAGATCGTCTCAAGTCCTGTCAGGTTGGATGTAACCATCAGTAAACAGCTATTTTCAGGTTTCTCTAGAGATTTTTGATTGGGTTCAAGTCTGAGCTCTGGTTAAGCCACTCAGAAACATTGACAGAGATGACACTAAGCCACTCCTTTGTTTTATTTGCTTTGTGTTTAAGGTCATTGCCCCATGGGAAGCCCAGTCTGAAGTCCAGAGTTTTCTGGAGCAGGTTTTCATTATGGATATTTCTGTACCTTCTGTGGTCAGCTTTTCCTTAACTCTGACTAGTCTCCTACTCTTAGCCTCTGAAAAACAGACGCACAGCATGATGCTGCTACCACCATGCTTCACTGTTGGAATGGTATTGTACAGGTGATGAGTGGTGCAGGCAATTCCCTTGACCTCATGACTTGCTTTTTGCCCTGATACACATTGTTAACTGTGGGACCTCATATAGACATGTGTGTGCCTTTCCTAATCATGTGAAATCAACTGAATAAAGCACAGGTGGACTCCAAGCAAGATATAGAAACATTTCAATTATGATCAGTAGAATGTGATGCCTCTGAACCAGATTCCAAGCATTACAGCAAAGAGTCTGAATACTCATGTCGTTGGGATATTTAATTTATTCATGTTAATTCATGTGCAAATGTTCTTAAAATCCTGTATTCACTTTGTTATGCCTGGGTATATAGTATTGTTGGGTGTGGGAAAAAATAAATTTAAGGCTGTGACATAGCAAAATGTGAAAAAGTCAAGAGGTCTGATTGCTTTCTTGAATCACTAACTTAAATGATCCAAAAAGCTTTAAATGTACTTGGGAGAAGCTTTGAACTTGGTTAGCCTGAGCTAATTAGTAGTAGTTGTAGTAGCGGTAGTATTGTCATATATACATAGTACAGCAAAACTCTTACTTGCATGCCTGACAACATGATAATTATAGCATAAACCTTGGACATCTAGCAGTAGAGGTCTAGAAAAAATTAAATGAGAATGACCCAGTAAAGGCCCTAAGCTTTTCCTGAAATGCTAAAATTAAGATGATAAGGATGACCTCTACCTAAGCAAAATGCAGAAGCTGATAAAGGGCAGAGCTTCAGCAGTGCAACTTCCATCTCTGCTATCAAAGGCGTAATTACTGGGTCATCAAACCTACACAAACGCTTCCTCACTCTTGCTCTCGATAATCCAGCCAACTGAGTACCACAGAGGACAGATCATTGCTAAAACAAGACTGAATGGATGAGACGTCATTAATGCACTGATCCAAAGGTTTCACTTGCAATAGTGTGTGACATTGATGCTTACCCTTCTTGACAGCTCAGGGGGGCACAAAACACCAGGAAGATGTTACACACTGACAAGAAGGTCAGATAAACAACAGGGAATAAATTAAAGAAATAGCTAACTACTCATAGCTTCCCTACCTCTGTGATCATGTCTCTTACTAGCAGGTCTGCATTTTAATCAAAAGGTTTCGTTTGTGTAGATTTACAGCACATACCACAAGTGGTTGTACCTCATCTGATCTCTCAAGAGGCCGCCTCTTCAGACGTTTGCACGGTAAATCAGGCCCAGGGACTTTCAAGTGAAGTTTATAAATGAGCTTAAGAAATCCAGTGGCTGAGTGCAACATTCTGGGACAAGAGTCTTAAATCAGAGTGTCCTAACCTGATTAACATTTAAATAAAAAGAATTAGCCAGCTGAAGACATGCCTGGCATCTGCATAAAGATATGCATGACCATGGATTTTCTTGGATCATCAGGTCAAGGGGAGTGATTAGTCAATGTCCTAGCAGTTTTGTACTAAATGCAAATAGTAAATATGACTGCCCAGTGGCACATTGATCAGCTCCACCATATGAAGTGCTTTAACTCAAAGCATCGTAAAGCCATGGCTTTCGAGGCAAATCGTTTAAAACAGCAGTCTTCAACCTTTTTTCCAACATGGATCGGTTTCATGTAAGACAATTATCCACAGAGTAGCCATCACACACGCATAAGAAATTGTATAATAAATGCAACTCACTATAACACAGAATAAGTAGGAGCCCTGAGCTTGTTTCCCTGCAACAAGATGGCCCCGTCTCAGGTAGTGATGGAGACAATGACAACCTAGGTGTATACCTTATGTCCAGTTTACTCTGTAATCTTGTTTTGGTTCGCTGTCACTTCAGAAAACGCTGCTTCACAAAGATATAATGTTGGTAACAGAAGCAGGATTTTCAGTGCTTTTCTGGCAATCTGCCGAGACGTTTGTTTTTTACTCATTTTAGGGAAGGGTAGCTTGTGGGCTTAATTTATTGGACTGTGAGAGAGACAAGTGTGGGAAAGAGGCATTGACGGAAATGATGGGGAGGTTATTGAATGACGAGTGGTCACAGTTATTGAAATTTATCCACAGCTTATTGTACACCACAAACAAATCAATCTGCAAACACATCCACACTTTACTTAATACCTCCCCTCCTACTTTCTTAACTAGAGTGGATGTCAAGGTACATAAAAACAACAGAACATAGTCACTCTTCTACACCCTCCCTCTTTTGCTTTGTTCCTTATTTCAAAATACATGAACAAGATTGTATTAATATTTTATTTAAACACATTTGGCTATTAAATATTATTAATTAAATATTAAATATTATCAACAGTTCAACATAGCCTGTCAGATTGAGAAGTATAAACGCTCGTGTGTGTGTGTCTTTGTCTGAATGTGAAGCCACAATGTAAATATCATATTCTTGACAAAGCACACACCAATTATCTGCTACATTGCCAACAAACACAAGAGGTTCGGATCTCCATAAACCTTCTGCCATGCCGTCAATGTATATTCAATTACCTTGTGTATTTCAGTCTCTTGTTGCACTTCGATGAGACTTGGTTAATGGCAATTTCTGACACTATGTTGAATGATGAGTAGTCATTGAAAGTTATCGAGTTTATAGTACACCACAAACAAATCAATCTGCACGCACATCCAAAAATACTGGTTACCACCCCTCCTATTTAACAGAACATAGTCATTATAGTACAGAGACGATCTGGTAATTTTTCAAAATAAAGCACCCTGCAGACTCCAATAGTCAATAAAATGCAAATAAAAGTAAAAAGTTTATTCTTTCTGTATGGCCTAGTAGTAAATGATCCATGGCCTGGTACCGGTAAAAAGGCCTAATGGTTGGGGACCACTGATTTAGCAGAATTCAGGTTGGAGGCCTCGTTATATCCACTGATATAATGGCTGTATGGAAACAAAGCTCAAAAAGTAAGCCAAGATATGCTGAGTGGTGTGTAAACAGTCAGAGGAACTATATAAGGTGAGAAGTTGTATAACATGTTAATGCATTGTCCAAATTTAGTTCAGCAGAATAAAATTATATAACTGCTTATAAAATGTAATGGATAGCCAGGTCACAGTCTGCTTATCTGGATGACAGTTGAACGACTGCAATAAGCACCTCTGCAGACCAGTGACAACCAGTCATGTGAACCCAACCAAGTCGCTACCAGCATTCATCTTCTGAATAAGCTGTGTGTGTGTGTCCACAATGATTTGAAAGAGAGTCAACTTAAACACAAGGAACAACCACAATTAATCTTTAGGAAAAAAGAAGCCAGATTTCTTTAATTGAACGCCAAAAAATTCTTCAACAATTCCAGCTGCCTAAAACTCCCACTCTCCATTCTACCACTGACCACTGACCACTGGGATTAGATGTTCCAGATATGTTTAAGTCCATGTCAGTAAACCTGCTTCATCTCCAAGGCTTTGTTGTCTCCAGTAACACCAAGGAAGTTGTCCATTAAGTGGACATTTGTACACAGATATAGTGGAGAACTGGACAGAATTTGGGAATAACCTCAAATGCTACAGCTTAAGGATCCATGACCTGAAGCAACCTGTCAAGATTTTAGATGTTTTAATTTCCTTACAGTTTTGCTCTCATATTTTAAAGTTCTAATAGAGTAACATTTGTCTTGACACCAAATAAGTTTGTTATGCATATTGGTGGCATTCTTGCAAAGTTACACAGCTTTATTCTCAAATTCATAGCTTAGGGCTTCATCAAGTTCATACCAGGCATAGGACAATATGTATTCAAATGATAAACAGGAAATTTTGTTGCCAATTAAATCAGCTAATGCAGGGAGGGTGGAACAGTTAGTTTGATATCCTCTGACAATGACCAACTTAGATCACAAAGACAAAATGCTTTTGCACTGTGAAACTGTATGCATCTGCCTCTAGGGATATTAAAGAACAAGAACGGGATATCCTCCTACTGAGAGAAACCATGATCTCGTCTTGCACTGTGCGAATCTCAGTTTTAACTGCTGCCTTTGACATATCATTGTTGGAGTGCTGGCACAGTAGTTAGCGCTTCTGGTCTTACAGCTCAAGAGCCCCTGAACCTGTAAAGGAATAAAAGAGTTAAGAAACTAGTTGAAACGATAAATATTTGTAGATCAGACTGAGTTCAAGGCAGTATTGAGCAGTGTGAATATGGCATTAAATTGTCAATGTTCTTTCTGATGACACAACATTAAACCGCAGAACAACATTAATCCTCCTAATTCCATCCATCCATTACCCAACCCACTATATCCTAACCACAGGGTCACAGGGGTCTGCTGGAGCCAATCCCAGCCAACACAGGGCGCAAGGCAGGAAACAAACCCAGGGTGCCCACCCACTGCAGCCTCCTAATTCCTAAAATACTTAATCCATTTATAGGACTACTAAGGCTCAAAGCCAGTCCCGTCAGTACAAGGTGCAATGCAAGAAACGTCTTAAAATGGGGTTTCAGTCAATCAATTGCAGGGTCTTCATACATGCAAACTTGCACTCAGTCAGTAATTTAAAGCCACCAATCAACCTAACATGCATGTCTTTAATATGTGATAAGGTAAACTCAATTATGAGTTGCATTGAAGAATGTTCCTGAATATGTAATTGTCACACAAACAATTTAGAACCTAAATTTGATGGTCATCCTATACTCATGAAGTGACTGTAAAGATGGTTGCTTTCTAATGTCTCCTACCCCGTTGGTTGCTTCTTTCTGTTTTGTGTTACAATGGCTTGTATAAAATGAAGAAATACACAAGCTGCTTTGGATGCTTTCAAGAAACCCCTGTTATTTACAGGAGAAAACAATGATCAGTGGCTCACCGGTTGGTTGTACATGTTACCCGGATGAGTGAAAGGACTATTAGTTATGATTGCTGTAATAATGCTACTTTTTCTTTTTAAATGTTTCCAGAAATTTTGTGGAAAAAAAGTTATAGTGAATAATATAGTAGTTATTCCAAGCAAACTCTCAACCAACGACTGTAATGAATAAGAAGATACTAAACAATCCTTTACATTATTGCTTTATATGAAGATGAAGATAGCAATTTTTGTGAATAATAAGTGTAACAGTGCTTTAGCTGCTCTAACGGGACAAAAATGGAAGACGGTTGGAGAAAATCTTTTTCTAACATTTTAACATCTTGATTTCTTAGGTTTGCAAGGTTTTAAGATGTTTTACATAAGCAACTGTTGTCCCAAAAGGAAGCAGCTGCCTAATTGTTCTTGAGAGAATATCATATGGTTACCAACATAACAAAGCTTCTTTATATTGACTTGTTTTATCTGGTTAAACCAGGCAGACACTTCTCTAGGGAGCAGCCTCTGAACTGAAATCTCAGTACCATGAACATATACCACTATTCATGATTAAGTACCTAACATTTTTAAGTAAATGTACATGACCTATAATTTGCATGCTATCAGCTATATGATAAAGATGCTCTTGCATATTCATATTTATACAACTGTGTCTGAAAAAAGGTTGTAACCATATCTGTGATTAAAAGTGTAAGACCAATGTTTTGCATGGTATGCTCCTAAGACATCTTTGTTAAATACATTTCTTGTATTCTTACTGGAGTCCTGAGAACCTTTGATCAAGAAGAAAGATCAAGAATGGTTAAACGTTAACTGAGTGGGTGGTGATATTCTTAAAGTGGGCATGACTGTAGAAAAAAAAACAAAAATAGGCAAGACAAATTCCAGTCTGTTTGGATTTTCACATGGTCATCATAGCTTGATGTGGCTGCCTGCTGTGCAGAAATATAAGGTCATCAAAGATGAGGTTTTCCTGCAATAAAATATGGATGCTAATCTACTCTCCAATCTGTTGATTTAAACTGTTAAAGAGTGCTGTACATTGACATCAGGGTGGGTAGGAAGTGGCAGGCTACTCTACACTGGTTTGGAGACATTGGAATATTAGAACTTTGAAACAATTTTGAGAAAAACAAGATATCTGGCTCAACAGGCCAGCCATTCCTGTTCACGTAATTTCTTGTATTTTGAAGATCCTAAAGTCATACTCTCTACCACATTACTTAGTAATTTATTCAAAATATCTATGATTCTCTGTATGAAGATAAACATTGTGAGAAATCCACCTGTAAGAAGTTTCTATCAATATCCCAGCATTTTTGTTGAAGAATTTATTTTAAAATCAGAGCTGGAATCCACCTTTAAAATGTAAACACTTCAATCATATTATCTGTTTATCTCTGTTTGCCTCAAATAAAAAACTTCAATTACTTCATCTTTTCTCATAGTTCAAACAGTCCTGGAATAAGCCAAGTCATTTTCCTCTGGACTTTATTTAGCACTGTTCTCTCTTTTGTAATATGGTGACCAGACGAGGTTGCACTAGTGTGTTTAATAGTTTAAGTATAACTTCCTTTGATGTTGTATATTTCCCAATATCCTAAGACATTTAGTTGAGCTATGCTTTTGGTGAAAACAAAATATTTGGCTTGTTTTGATCACATAAGAGTGCAGTCATTGGCGATAGGTCAATGAGTATACTAAGGCACACAGTATACTGGAGCTGCATTAAAGATAATAAATAAATAGGGATGATATTGTAGTTAGCACTTCTTCTTTCCAGTTATCTTCTATAGATATTTGTATCTGACATTTCAATCTATAATCCCTGTATCTACTGGGGCCAGGGACTGGAACTGGAGCCCACTTTTAAGACCCTGCCATCACATACAGTTCATCTTTGACAACCTGACTAGAATCCACCGAGAAGACACCCTCGAGGAACTAAGCCATCGTACAGCCCAGTGTGGTTAGATCTGCTGCCACATTGTCTGATATGGCCTAAGAAGAGACATCCTACAATGCTGGCTTCTTTCGGGTGCTATGAGTGGAGACTCTGTCAGAGTTAGAGAAAAAAATTGATGCCCCCGGCAGCAACATCACAGTTGTGCTGTGAGATTCAAATGACATGTGTTTTTACCCTGAAGCAGCATAGATACAATTACACTTTTGACAAAGTTCTCACTGGAGTTTCAATTATTTCTTTATCTTTATTTAATATGTTCATGCAGTTGCAGTGGTAATACAAAGTATTCACCTCATAAACATTTTCATATTGCGTTGTATTAAAATAAGTTAACTTATAGGTATTCACTGATATTGTCATTGATCAACATAATAAAACTGTAGAAGTAAAAAAACAGATTCTTCAAATTCTTCCCTAAAGAGCCTATTCCTGCCTTGTGGCTTTCAGTATTGCAAAAGCACATTCAGAAAACAATGTCGTCTACTCGTGGCTTGTCTCTTTTTCTTTTTGTGCATTTTCTGCTTTTTAATTGGCTTTTTATCTTCTGAGGAACTGTCTCTCTTAATTTTATGCAAATAGAGGCAATTATTAGATGGCAGACACAGGTACAAATGACAATGTATGCTAAAGAGGAGAAGCAAATAGCAAAAGCAGTGTCATTTCCACATTTGTGTTCATTAGCAAACAACTGCAAAAATTAAACTTATAGTTAAAACTAAATGAGACAGCTACATCTTAACAAGCACGATCAAGAAAGCAAAATAAACAATTACCAACTGAATTCCATTTAAAAGTGAAAAATACTTATGAATATTTATGGAATAACAACCACATAAACTCTATGTCTTGGCAAACTAGAGCTGGATTAGCAGGTTCAGGCAATGAATGGGAGAATATGTGAAGGAATGGATGGATGTGTTCAAAAATGAATAGATATATGAATGGGTGCATGGGTTCAGACATGGACTGGTAGATACATTAATTTAAACTAATGATAGGGGTGAGAATCTATTTTAAAACACCAATGAATACCTCAT
Source organism: Polypterus senegalus (assembly GCF_016835505.1). Taxonomy (NCBI): domain Eukaryota; kingdom Metazoa; phylum Chordata; class Cladistia; order Polypteriformes; family Polypteridae; genus Polypterus; species Polypterus senegalus. The sequence continues at coordinate 119,436,225 of NC_053165.1, read as the reverse complement.
AATTAGAACAAAAATCTTTGCAACTTCAAATTATAAAAATCTGCAAGAGACCTGGAGTGTGGTTGGAGAATCTAGCAAGACTACCAAGACAATGAATGTTCAGATCTAGGTCAATTAAAGCTCACTCCTCATTAAAATTATGGATTTAATTCTGATGAATTTGAAAGAAGAAAATACAAAAAATGCTATGCTTTTAGAGAGAAGAAACACAAGAAAGATTGTAAGCATGAGGGGAGAGCTAAAGTCACCCTCAAGAAGTGGGTAGGATAGCAAAGCCTTTACAGGTAGGCCCCACAGATTTGATTTATAGAAGTATTCTGTTGCATTACTTCTTCTTATTTCTTCCCATATACGTTCTAGCATTTAATAATGCCTTTAATGAGAATTATTGGTATATTTGGGCGTATATGTGAGATAGCATATATGTGAGACAGCACAGTAGAGATGAGTTTAGTGCTAGACCCTTGTACACAATGAGCCAGGAAAGGCTCTGATGAAAAATAATCCCATTTCAACTTATCATTATTAGATTATTTTTTTTAAATTATATGTATATATTGTCACACACGTGCCCATGGGAGGCAGCTAAAGGGCTTGAGTAAGGGCAGTTCCGAAGCATGCCGGGATGTGGCAGAGTGCACTGACTCTTTTACTCCCTTTTCTGTAGACCATTCACGGGAGATCCTACCTGGCTCTTTTGACGTCACTTCTGAGACCTATGAAAGAAGACCTTGCCGGCCCCAGCCCCTGTGATGTCACGTCCGGACTTGAACCAATGGCTGAAGACCATGAGCCCGATCCATATGATCTCACTTCCTGTCTTCCCCTTTAAAATCCTGCACCTTTTCTCTAGTCCCTCAGTTCTGTTTTGGACTCGGTTTTGTGCACATCAGTTCTGTATTTGCTAAACATTACTTTTTGCAGCCAGGATACCAGATTATACGGGTAGGTGCCCCAAACCTTTATATGACTCTGTCTCATATTTATGACTATATATATATATATATATATATATATATATATATATATATATATATATATATATATATACTAATAAAAGGCAAAGCCCTCACTCACTCACTGACTCACTGACTCATCACTAATTCTCCAACTTCCCGTGTAGGTAGAAGGCTGAAATTTGGCAGGCTTATTCCTTACAGCTTACTTACAAAAGTTGGGCAGGTTTCATTTCAAAATTCTACGCATAAGGGTCATAACTGGAAGCTATTTTTCCCCATATAATGTAATGGAGTCTTGAGTTGAGATGGCGTGGCGGAGTTTTGTGTGACATCATCACGCCTCCTACGTAAGTACGTAGAGAACAAGGAAGAACTCCAAACAGCGATGAGCACAAAACGCCATTTCACAATTGAGAAGGCAGAAAAACATTATGAAGCAAATGATGCATACAAGCATATTCATAAGTACAGCTACTGCGGAAACAAAGCACGGCGTGAACCGTAAGTTTATATTAAATTAAGTTCATAGACAGGCTGCCACTAGCGCTTGTAATTTAGTGCCTGCCCATATAAGGCCGCCCATCAGCGCAATCCAATACAAACACTGCCGGTAAATGTTCACGGGTGAAGGACTGTGCTTATGCAGAGGAAGATGAGATGGTCAGGGTGGTGTTTGGCACAAACTCATTGAAACTGCGAGAGAAACTTTTAAGTGCCGGGTCTTAGCTGACATTACACGAGATGGCACCAGTACAGCTGGGAACCTTCGATGCAAGAACACCAAGCTGCTCACGGAACTGACGCAGTGCACAGACAAAAGCAACAGTTCCAAAGAGTGCTGAACAAAACCGAATTACACAATTGAGAAGGCAGCAAAAAATATGAAGCGCCTTATACATACAATCATATTCATAAGTGCAGCTACTGCGGAAACAAAGCACACGGTGGAAAAAGTGAATGTCCTGCTAAAGGAAGACAGTGTAAAAAAAAGTGCATGCAGTTTGTCACATCACAGATAAAAGGAAGACGAGCTGTTTATTGATGCAGTAAGGAACTAATCGATGAATGAAACCTCTTATCTTTACAACGATTGACAAACACGGAATGTAACTTGAACACATCCTACAAATACGAGCCTGATTGAAAGAAATAATGATAATCAAATCCTTGATGACAGCAACATTCAATAACACTCACAAAACAATTACTGTATATTGACAATCATGTTACGTTATTTTTAAAATGTTCCCTTTTCTTTTCATAACTTCTACTTCTCCACTGGTACACGGGTATATATATATAAATGTATATATATACCCGATCTACAATACATACTTTAGCATAGACAAGCACACACTGTGGCTAATTGTAGAGTCTTAAGCCTCTAACGCCGACATTCGAGGTTCGATTCCCGAGAGGGTGTACTGACTATGTACGCGCTACCGATTCATTTTACCTTCGATCTCCTTGGTTTGGGACGTATGAAAAATATTAGGTTAACGCAGAATCATGTTACGCTATTTTTAAAATTTTCCCTTTCTTAGCACAAGCACAGCTGAGAAGCTTCGATGCATGTACTCCATAACGCGTTAAAAATAAACATTTAATCACACTTTCAATTCCAAGCAAACGGAACTTTTGTCAATGCATGATTTCCTGGTACATCCATTACACTGATGCACACATCACAGCTACAAAAATGTTAGAGTCGGAATAAAGCGCTCTACGACTGATCATTTCGACTACCCGAAGCCTTGATAAAAGCATGGTTTTGTGCACACTGAAAAGCAAGCAAAATTAGATGCATTACAGAAAGCGGACTTTGTGGCTCTTACTGGGGATCATTGGACTTCCGTGACCGTTAGTAATTCTAAATACATCTAATTACAAAATGTTCAATGATCACACTGTTTTAGCCTAATGTACAAAATAATTTTGGCTAATGTTACTCAGAGTTTAAAGAGTAAGCTGGTCAAATTACCTTTTATGTTTCTGACTTATTTTTTAAGAAGAAAACTGCACTTTATGTTGAAATTTTGGTTATTATTATTTAAAGACAATACTATTCTGAAAATGTACTTAAAGTACTTAAACTACCACTTTATTTTTAAGTCTGCCCAATTTTAACCAGGGATGATATTTTTGTTTCTGTTTTGAATTCAAATGCAGTTTAAAAGCTTTTTTTCAGAAATTAAAACAGCTTCAGTTTACAATATTCATGTCCATGTCTATTATTTGATTCTGTAAGCCCACTAAAACCGTTTTAAATTAAAAAAAAAACATTTGCGATTTGGGGCAAATTTACGTGTCGATTACATACGATTAATCAAGATTAATTCTTACACAGCCTCTAATTAATTGGATTAATTTTTTAATCGAGTCCCACCCCTATATATATATATGTATATATATATGTAGATTTGTATATATATGTGTATATACAGTATATATGTAGATATGTATATGTTGTATATACAGTATGTATATATGTGTGTGTGTATATATACAGTATGTGTATATATGTATATATATAACTGTATAAATGTATGTGTATAGATGTGTGTATATATATATATATATATATATATATGCCAGCAACACTCATGACAATGACAAAACAATTACATTGTCAATCATGTTACGTTATTATTAAAATGTTTCCTTTTCTTTTTACTTCTCGCTGCCAATAGGTATTTTGCCTTTATATATATATATATATATATATATATATATATATAATATAAATAGATAGATATGACAACAACACTCATATCAATGACAAAACAATTACATTAACAATCATCTTACGTTATTTTTAAAATGTTTGCTTTTCTTTTTCATAACTTCTTTAACACACTACTTCTCCGCTGCGAAGCGCGGGTATTCTGCTAGTATATATATATATATACTGTTTATTGTCGTGCATGCCCATCTGAGAAACACCTTCACCTTTAGGACTCATCGAAGGTATGCAATACCCTGTCAGGACAAGTAGACCTACCACTAAATGGATCATTGTATTCTTCATCTTCTTTTTAATTTGTATTTAATTTATTTAAAAATTCACTATGTTAACATTTTTTTATATTTTTTTTGAATTTATTAAAAACATATAACATTCCATAAAATCAAGTCAAAACTTAACAAAACTAACCCAAATAATTTTGCATTAGTGCGACAATGTTTTCTGATTGGTACTATTCAGGTCATCAAATAATTTCTTCAAAATGTCACATATATTTTTCTCTTTCTTTTTTGCCCGGTGCTGCGTTGACATCATGCACCAGAAGGAATGAGCTTATTCAGTCCAAGCAGGAGCACGCAGGTGGCCGGTTGCTGTGTGCTATAACACGCTTGACTTGGCAGCGATCAATGCACATATACTGTACAAGGCATGCATTGGTGCCACTGAGAAAAGAAGAGTGTTCTTTGCTCACCTTGCAGAGGAACTTCATTGTTGCTCCAGAAAGAAAATGTATTATCGTGGTATATCCCTCTACTTACTCTTTACCTAGGGGTAAGTGTACTCATCAGATTTGTTACCGGTTGGTCTATTGTTGCATCTTAAGACTATCACACGCATATATAGCTATACGCATACACACAGAAACTCAACAGTGCCCTATGAATGACACACACACAGCTGGTTAATCTCTACCACTTTAAACCATACAACTGCCTTATGAAAAACACAACTTCTCACTCTCCTAGCACTTAATGAGACTTACATACACACAGACCCTAAGCACAACAGTGCCCCATAAATGTCAAACACACGGCTGGTTAACCTCCACTATTACCATAGTAATAACACAACTTGTCACTCTCTCAGCACTTCAAGAGAGTTACTTATTATCGGCACGAACAACATACAATGTTTTAAAGATATCTCTGACCTAAATATTATTTTTGGTCTACAAGAATATATTTATATATTTAAACATACAAAGGCTAAGCACCCTTGATTATAGGCCATTTATCAGCCAAGAATGCCTTACTTTACGTACTGTTCCCTACTATGGGGTGGAGCTCTCACCCTCAGCCTTAATAAACGTTGCAGCACAGAAGTAATGGCAAATTTCCGGCTGCACCAGGGGCCTCAAGTATAACGCCATGCTTAGAATTCGCACTATAACATGACATAAGCACAAAAGCCGAAATGTGCTTACGCACAGAAAAATCCAGATGCAGGAATCTGTGCGTACTCCAACTTTCGCGTTCTTCCGCTACATAAATCCCGATCAGCATGAAAACTAACACACGTGCACGCTTCTGTCCCGTCCCAATTCCTCCCAGAATTACGCATCTTTGAATATGGAAATAAATATAAATCGCCCTTAAGCTTAGCCTTCTGTGAAAAGACAATAGGAAAAGCACAGGGGAAAATATAAGAATTTCAGCGAATACCAAGTGGAGGCAAAGGAAAAACATACTATTTGTTTATTTAAACCGTGGTATAATCAACAAAAGGAAGTTGATCGAGTGACATAGCGTGTTGGAGAAACTTGAAAGCTCACGTTCACAAAGTTTATTAGAGTACAGAGAAAAATAAGGCACACAGTGGGAAAAAGCACAAAATGTATACTTCAATCTCGAAATTTCCACTTTAATCATGTAGTTTATTTTGTCATTAAAGTAGAACATCATAAGCTTAATCTTAAAATCGTTTAATTAATCAGTTTCTCAAATCACGTCGTAATTAAAGTAGCACGTTAAATGCTTTGTTTTGTATTTGATCTTCTATGTGCTCTATGTGTATGAATCACTACTTGCTTCTTAAACCGGCTCTCTTCCTTCCGACTGGAAACAGAATCCATTACATTCGTGATATTACAGCTCTGAATAACTAAAATACTGAGATGTATACGTGATATAATTTTCATGATGATAGGACTTAAAGCACGTTATTAAACATGGGTTTCACGGCGCAGTGACTGTGCGCGACCTTCGATGAAATAATTTATTGCAGCAGTACTCAGGGATGACTCTAGGCTTGTGGTGGCCCTGGGCAGAGAAAGAATCGGTGGCCCCTTCGCCCGCCAATGTCAATATGGTATCTTATGCAAGGTGGATGGCCACGTCCGTTGTGGACACTGCATAGCCGCCTCATGCTCATGACACAAGCGTTTAACTTTAGTCAAAATTTGCCGCTGCGTTTTTAGCTGTGTCGTTATTTTCTCTTTCTGTTTTATATTCAATATATATTGGCGTGGCCGTCCCTGTAGTCCTTGCTTTTCTTTCTCCAAGTAACCGATCTCCATACAATCAGCTCTCTAATAGACGTTAGGCCATCTGTATGCTTAGAGTGCCGATTCTTCAAAACATTTAAGGAACATTGAAATATCTTCGTAGTACATGTTTAGTTATTCTATCCTTCACGCCAGTCCCAGTGAAAAATATAGATTATTTAAATGAAGTTAAAGTTTTATCTGTGTAATATAATAAACATATTTTGCTGCATTTCATCTTAAAAATGATATCGTCATCATATGTAAATACGCTTTATAAAGTGGCTCAGGTTGTGTAATATTATAACTGTAGTGCAAGTTTACAGTGGGGTGATTGTACTTATAAGTACAAACAGTTCTACAAGCAGCAATTGATTAAGTGCGTTTAAAGTTTTTGGGATGAAACTGTTTCTGAACCGCGAGGTCCATACAGGAAAAGCTTTGAAAGGTTTTGCCGTGGCTGAGACAGTGTGTGCTTGATACTGTACAGTATACCGATAATTCTCTTTCCAATCAGCTGCTGCTGTGATTCCCCACTCAGGTACAGATATAAATACTCCTAGTGGTGCAGTGAGAGTAATATGGAAAAAGATGATCCGCTGTGGCAATGCCTAACGGGAGCAGCTGAAAGAAGAAGAAGAAGAAGGTGCACTGAGAGTAACAACGCTTAAAGAGTTATGGTATTTGGAATACTATGGCTATTCCCTGGACCATTATATTGTTACAAGTTAATTACAATCAGATGCATTACACTAATAAACAATATGTGGTTAGTTTCAGTGTATTTATAAAGCCGCGTCAGGAAAATAAAAGAGTAACCACACAGGAACAGTAGCACTGCTTTGATGCTGGGTGCCGTCAGTCTGCAAAACTAAGCTGAGAACTTGCGTACGACAAGCTATGAGGTACCGTGGAAAAGTGCGTGGCTTTACGCCAAGAATAGGTTTTATACATCGCGATTTGAACATGAAAAAGTTCTTACGCAACATTTACTGTATGTGCGTACACAACGTTTATACATGAGACCCCAGGTGGTTAAAGAAATCTATCTTATTACTTCAATCACTCTAGACATTAAGACAAAGCATAGAAAGTTAAAAACAGCTTGGTATTTCTTACATGAATAATAATACCAGTAGAGAAAAGCATAAAAGAAAATGTGGATAGAAAAGTCTGGCTATATATAGTCTTTAGAAAAATCTTATGAAAAGTTAAAAGATGACAAGGATGAATGTTTCAGGAAGCTTGTAATCTAGCACTCATAGTTGTTCATTATATACTTTTCTGATGATCAGATGAAAACGGCCACATGTTGCCGGCCCCCTCTTCTAATGTCACTCTGTAACCTTCTCCTGATGTCTTTGTCCCTTCTTCTGATGTAGCTCTTCAGACGAGGAATATTTATTATAAAAGTTTATGCCTGGGTTTTCACAACACGATTGTTGCATACACCTGATTAGCTGGCTGTCAATATGATTGATGAATTTTGCTCAGATTCTTTAATCCTAAGTACATCTGTTTTTCCCAAACAATAAAATTTTTGATGTTGTTTAGTACTACTTTCATGTCTTCCTTTCCAAGGCTATAAACCAATTTAGCTACTTGTTGTCCCAGAGGCTGTGATATAGCGGGTCCATGTTCAGAATAAAAAGCCAGTTTTAAAATAAATAATTGCCACATTTGCAGCTTAAAGAGGGGGCATGGTAGTGTGGCAGGAAAGATTCTCAGGGCATTTCCTCACTTAAGTGCATAGGTGAGGAATTGTCTGTATCCATAATTGATGCTGGGAGCTGTTAATCACAGCACCTGTGCCATGTACCAATTATATATAGTAGGAGTGTGAGTGCAGAGGGGAGAAAAGAGAATAGAAAGACACTTTAAGCAGAGGTTAATGGACTAAAAGAAGACAGGAGTTGGAGAAAGCCATTGCTTATCAGGAAGAAGCAGGCGGACGGGGATGGTGTCTCAGGAGGAGGCTCAAGGATCACTCCTGCCTCGCAGCCTGGAGCAGGAGTGATCATTGCATTCTGGGATGTCTTCTCGCCAGGTGGAGCCTGGATAGGCAGCGATGGGATGATGTTGCGCTTTCGCAGAGAGGAGCCTGAATGGGCAGTGGTGGGAGCAGGAGCAGGGTCCGGCAGCTCTCTGCAGAATGCCGTGGATCAGGCAGCAGGAACACGGGCCAGGTATAATGGATGTCTGCGCCTGTTGCCGTATGTCTGTCCATGCTGCAAAACCTATGAAAGATAAGCCGGAGAGGCGTCAGTTTGAAGAGGGAAGCACCTGGCGATGAAAGATTTATGACGATCCTGGCAGTATTTTAACCTTGGTTTTATTGGATTATTTTAACCTCCACATTTTCACTGTTTTTTAATGGATTATTAATTTAATGACTCTTTGATTGCACTACCCTATTTATTTGAACACTTTTTGGTTTTGACCATTTTAAAATTAAAGAACTTCTGCACTTTGCACCTTTCCCCTTACTTTGGTGTCCTCATTGTCCGGCACATTCGATTACATTACCAATGGTGTCAGGTTCAAGATGCTCCCTAAAAAAGTGATGGGAGCATGGAGCAGAACCCATATCATCATAGATGCCCAGGTTATAAACTAATCCATAACCTTAGGCACCAGCATGTCTTGCTTTCTTTGTTGGAACAGCTGTTTTAAAAGTGAGGTACAACAGGGAAGAGAATATGCTTTGATGTGTCCTGAATTTAGTTCATCTGTTATTGTCTTGAGCAAAATATAATGAAAATACAGAACAAAATGTACAGATTTTGCACCCCACAACAGATATTCATTTCGTACACACCCAAAACATGTGGCCTAGTGAAGCTGGAGCTCAATTGCAACATTTGCTGGTTGGATCTTGCTCTGGAAACATTTTGGACAATTTTAAGCAAGATAAAAGATTTTGAGTTGAATAATTGAATGCTTTGCACATATGGAGCTAGAGTGAATTCTATGCGTGGCCGCCTTCTATTCAGTTTTCCGAAATGCTAAGTAAGAGATCCTTTTCCCACTCTACTCTGGAATCTTTAAAAGGAAGGGATTTTAAAATGTTTTTTATATATTATAGAAATGCTGTCTGAGTCCCCACGATTGATCAATATCTCTTCTGGAATAAGTGGGAGGTGAGGAAAATTAGGCAGATTTAGTTTAGCAAAGTTTCTAATTTGCAGATAGTGGAAAAATTGTATGGATGGGAGACTAAATTTGGAGTGTAATTGTTCATAGGATGCAAAGACATTATTTATATACAAAACTCTAAATGATTTAATCACATTTGTTTTCCAAACATTAAAAACTAAGTTCAAGAGGGTGGAAAAAGATGGTTATCATGTAGAAGTGCCACAGATAAAATATTCTCTAACTTAAAGTGCTTCCTACATTGATTCCATTTTCTGAGTGAATGAAGGACAATTGGGATGTTAGTACATTGACGATACCTTCTATTTACTGGCGTAAAAAGCAGGGAATATAAAGAAGTATTGCAGGATTTCATTTCTAATGCAAACCAAACTAGTGTGTGTTCATCTATTTTTGTCAATGTCCAGAGTCTCATGCATAACGCCATGCTTAGAATTCACACTAAAACACGGTGTAAGAACAAAATATATGTATATTTATACACACATACATATACACAAACATATATATATATATATATATATATATATATATATATATATATATATATATATATATATATATATATATACCCATTGGGATGCGAGCAGCTGTTGCCGGGGGTGCCAGAATCCATCGAGGAAGAAAAATGAAAAACATTATTTGTACAAAATCTTAATTTATCTATCCATTCCTAAATAATTAAATGGGCAGGCTACTTCATATCAGTGCAATACGCTACTTGTTAAAACAGATGACTTCTGCTTTTACGTGCACTTAGTGCTGCGTGGGTATTATGAACTCTCGTATTTGTTCAAGTTCTATTTAAATAAGTAATTTTTATTTAGTCGACAGAAATATGTTTGGTAGGAATGTAAGTTACATTTAGTCATCATTGCATATATTTTACTTCACCATAGAAATTTAAAGACTAAATTCAACTTACATTCCTACCAAAGATATTTCTGTCGACTAAATAGAACCTACTTATATCTAAATAGAACTTGAAAAGATATATTTTTTCGAATCTGATCACGCATTTTAGATCGACTTGACATGCACTACATCGAGCTCGTGTGCTATTGTGCTCTCGCGCTGTCTGCCTCAATAAGTCACTGTCACTTTGCTCTTACTTTTTTACCATTCATTTAATCATGGCTAGTCGCGAAAAAATTTGAAAATGGAAGGAGGATTACACTGAGTATGGCTTTACCAAAACAATTATTGATGGTGAATAAAGTATCCATTATTCATAAAGCTTCAATAGGTGATCTGTTTTTCTGCATTAACCTCATACTTTTTCATACTTCTTCTCAAACCAAGGGGGTGCGAAATCGGGATCATCCGTCACAGGGGGTGCGAGGGTAAAATGAAACGGGAAGCTTTGATATATATGTATGTGTGGGTGTGTGTATATTGTCACGCACACGCGAGTAGGGGCCCGCGGACGGACCCAAATAAGATCAGAAAGGCATACGCCAGGAGGGAGTGGCGGGGTACTAACCTTTCTCTCTTTGTTTCTTACAGAAGAAATGACGCACCGCCGCCATGAGCCTACCTTCTACAGTTTCCCGCAGTACGCTACTTCCAACCTTCCTCTGTCCACTACCCATGACGTCATCAATCCCATCATCCATCGCGGCTCCTACCCAGCATTCCTCTACTTCCGGCCCCTCTTACATAAATACTCCTCCGCCGCCATCTTTGGACTGTCAAAACATACTGATTGTTTCATGTACATGTACCGTGAATTTCTAACATTTATTGAGGATTATTTTTCAGTATACGGGGCCGGAAACCACAAATCTTTATGCTTGTTTGTGATTTCTTTACAGTGGCGTAGTCGGCAGGATAAACAGTCCGAAAAAATGTCAGAAGGGCAGGACCTGAATTCCGTGCTGCAAGGGATGTCAGCACAGATCCAGACCCTACAAAGAGCACAGGCCGCGACGAAGCGGGGACTCGAGGAGACAAAGTCCAGGTTGGCCACCGTGGAGACGGTAAGACCAGATACGCCTCGACCGATTCCTCCTCCTCTTGTCCCGTTATCAGAAGCCAACGACATTGAGTCATATTTGGGCATATTTGAGAGGACGGCCACCCGGAACCAGTGGCAGCGGTCCGAGTGGGCATCCATCTTGGCCCCCTACCTGCAGGGACCCGCGCAGCGGGCTTATTACGACCTCCCCTAGAAGGAGGTCGCGAACTATGACCTCCTAAAAACGGAGATCCTGGCACGCTACGGCATTACGTCGGGGCAGCAGGCGAGAAAATGGAGAAACTGGCAGTTTGATCCCGACAAGCCGGCCCGAGTACAGGCCTTTGACTTCTGGGGCAAGATGGGGCATTGGTTACAACCCGAAGGTCCCCAAGCCCAGAAAGTAGTGGAACAGGTGACCTGTGAGGGGCTTGTCAACACCATGCCGAGTTACCTCACCCAGCAGGTCCGGGGGCATCCTTTTAAGGACATGCAGGGTCTCCTGGATGTCCTGGAGCGTCAGCTCGCGGTTCACTGAGCCGGGGGGTCGCAAAGGCTAGCTCGCGGGAACCGACAGGGACGTGTCGTCACCCCCTAGCCCACTCGACGCGCTGTTTTAAGTGTGGTGAGGTCGGTCATCTGTTACCAGCGTGCCCACTGAACGTGGAACCCATGGACTGCACTTGGGCTGCAACAGAAAGGTACTGTGCCCTGTTGCACCGCCTGGCAATTCCTAATATGGGAGTAGTTTTAGTGAATGGGCACTCGGTGATGGCATTGTTTGATTCTGGCAGCAACATAACCATTGTGGCTCGTCGTTATATTTTACCGCAACAGTGGCTAAACCAACACCTACAGGTCACTTGTGTACATGGGAAGACCAGGTCTTATCGTTCCGCCAAGTGTTACATCGCCTGGAAAGGGTACTTGACTCGTTTGCCGGTGGCTGTGTTACCTGAACCCCCCTTTCCGGTGATTTTGGGACACGACTGGTCGCATAATAGCTGCGGTAAAATAAGCGCCGCTCCCGGGGCCTCGTTGGGTCTGGTTATGAAGGGGCGGGGCTCCCTTCCCACGGTCCCCACGCCGTGCTCTCGGGCAGAAAATGACACAGGCACTCAAGGGAACGGTTCTCAGGCGACGGACCATGACCCGGAAGTATCCTCCGGGAAGTGCACGAGCCAGGGAACCATTCCTGTCACCGACATACAAGACCCTCTGAGTAGCCGGGATCACCAGTTTCGATCCACGCCTGCGTCATTCAAAAGAGAACAGTGGAATGATGACTCCCTGAAGTTTGCCCGGAATGCTATTGTTGTCCCAGGCAGCCGACAGGCTGACGATTCCATGCCACAGGAGCCCTTTTTTGTTCTGGAGAACGATCTGCTATATCGAGTTGCGACCAACGAGGGCGAGGTGCGGAAATTGTTGCTAGTCCCACGTACCTTCCGGCGGGAGATATGCAAACTAGCTCATGCTCACCTCTGAGGCACCCACCTCGGGGCTGAGAAAACTTTGGAGAGAATAAAACTCCACTTTAACTGGCCCGGAATTAACGAGGAGGTCCGGCGTTTCTGTCAGTCCTGCCCGGAGTGTCAGATTCGCCAGATACCTAGGAGGGACCATGCTCCTCTCATTCCCATACCACTAATTGATGTTCCCTTCGACAGAATAGGGGTGGACTTGGTCGGACCTCTGGAACCCTCAAATCGTGGCCATAAATATATATTAGTCATGGTTGATTACGCAACCCGATACCCAGAGGCGGTTCCCCTGCGCTCCGCTAATACAAAAAATATCGCACGGGAATTGGTCTACCTGTTTTCTAGGGTAGGTATACCCAAAGAAGTCCTTACGGACCAGGGTACACCCTTTACCTCAGATACGCTCAGGGAGGTTGCCAGGTTACTCCATATTAAGCACCTGAAGACGTCTGTCTATCACCCGCAAACAGACGGGTTGGTGCAACGCTTTAACCAGATTCTTAAACAGATGCTACGTAAGGTAGTCAGTGTGGATGGTAGAAACTGGGACCAGCTCTTACCACTCATGCTTTTTGCTTACCGGGAAGTACCCCAGGCTTCTACGGGTTTCTCCCCTTTTGAATTATTATATGGACGACAGCCCCGAGGACTTTTGGATATAATAAAAGAAGGTTGGGAAGCGGAGGCCCTACCCTCCACGAATATTTTGGAGTATGTAGCGCAACTGCGCGACAGGCTCAATAGGATTAGGCCACTCATAAAGGACCATGTGACTCGTGCGCAAACAGCGCAAGCTCGGTGCTCCGGGAGTTCCACCCAGGAGATTGAGTGATGGTGCTCATTCCTACATCCCACTCCAAACTATTGGCTCACTGGCAAGGACCCTACGAGGTTAAAGAAAGAAAGGGGCTCGTCGATTATTTGGTTAAACAACCAAATCGTCGACCGAGCGAGAGGATCTACCATGTAAATTTATTAAAACCTTGAAAAGACAGGGAGGAGAGGAGTCTCCCGACAGTCGTAGAGCCCACTCCCTATTTGCTTGCACACCTGCACTTAACCTCGGTGATGAGCTGACACCCCTACAGCGGCAGGAGTTAACCCAAGCGATCCTGGCCACTTCGCTGATTGAACACGATATCGTCACAGCACCCGGAGTTGTAGTCCGGGAGAGACCCTACAGACTCCCGGAAGCAAAACGCGCCGAGGTGGAACTTGAGGTTCAATGCATGTTGGACTCGGATATTATTGAAGAAAGCCATAGCCCATGGTCCAGTCCTACTGTCTTCGTTTCTAAGCCCGACGGCTCCTGGAGATTCTGTAATGACTTTAGACGTCTTAACCAGGTCTCCAAATTCGATGCCTACCCAAAGCCCCGGATAGATGACCTCATTGAATGCTAGGGTACAGCTCGATATCTGACTACTCTTGACATGACAGAAGGGTACTGGCAAATTCCCTTAACGGCATCTGCCAAGGAGAAAACTGCCTTCAGCACCCCTAGTAGACATTGGCAATATAAGGACCTCCCATTTGGGCTGCACGGTGCTACAGCGACCTTTCAGCATCTGGGGACAGAGTGCTAAAGCCCCACCAGTCCTATTGTGCCGCCTACTTGGATGACGTAGTCATCTATTCCGGCACCTGGAAGGAGAATCTTTTGCAGGTTTCCGCTCATGACACTAGCAAAGGCCGGCCTCCGCATAAATCCTCGTAAGTGTTTTTTTGGTCTAAAGGAGGCCGAATATTTAGGCTACCTGGTGGGACGAGGACAGGTGAAACCACAATGTTCCAAGGTAAAAGACATCCTGGAATGGCCCCGTCCGAATACCAAGAGACAGGTTCAGGCTTTCTGGGGGTTAGCGGTGTATTACCGCCGGTTCGTGTCCCGCTTCTCTGAAAGGGCAGCACCCTTGACTGATTTAGCAAAAAAGGGCGGTCCCCTATACGTGGTATGGAACGACAAGGCGGAATGTGCATTCAGTGACTTAAAGAAGGCCCTGACATCGGCACCAGTATTAAGAACCCCTGATTTTGCTCTCCCTTTTATTCTCCAGACCGATGCTTCGGACACAGGCCTGGGTGCCGTGTTGAGCCAAAGTATCGATGGTGTCGAGCACCCCGTAATGTGCCTGAGCCGGAAACTGCTGGACCGGGAGACCAGGAATGCGGCAGTGGAGAGGGAAGCCTTGGCCATTAAGTGGGCGGTGACACATTTACGTTACTACCTGTTGGGTCGCGAGTTCACTCTGGTGACTGATCACGCTGCTCTTCAGTGGATGGCACTGCATGAGGAGTCGAATCCCCGAGTCATCAGGTGGTTTCTGGATTTGCAGCCATACAAGTTCGTTGTCACCTGTCGTCGAGGCAACCTTCAGGCCAATGCCGATGCCCTCTCTGGGCTGAGGGGGGTTCATGTCACGCATGCGCGAGTAGGGAGCCACGGACGGACCCAAATAAGATCGGAAAGGCATATGCCAGGAGGGAGTGGCGGGGTACTAACCTTTCTCTCTTTGTTTCTTACAGAAGAAAAGACGCACCGCCGCCATGAGCCTACCTTCTACAGTTTTCCGTAGTAAGCTACTTCCGCTCTTTCTCTGTCCATTACTCATGATGTCATCGATCCCATCATCCATCATGGCTCCTACCCAGCATTCCTCTACTTCCGGCCCCTCCTACATAAATACTCCTCCGCCGCCATCTTTGGACTGTCAAAACATACTGATTGTTTCATGTACTTGACCGTGAATTTCTAACATTTATTGTGGATTATTTTTCAGTATACGGGGCCGGAAACCCCAAATCTTTATGCTTGTTTCTGATTTCTTTACAATATATAATATATATGTATCTATACTAATAAAAGGCAAAGCCCTCACTGACTGACTGACTAACTGACTCACTCACTCACTGACTGACTGACTCACACATTCAATCGCATTTCAGCCATCATTTGTTGCCAGGCAGAGAGGCCTCCACAATACACATAATAATAATACATAGAATAAATGTCGATTAACCTGTTGCTTCAACCAATCAGATTTTGAGTTGGTGTTAGTAGGGCCCTCTAGCAGGCGTACGGCAACGTCACCGTATTCAGACCCATTGATTGGATAGAAGCCGATATGAGGAACTCTACGAGGCCACTGAACGCACCGCAAGCGCTCCGAGCATCCTTGCGCGCACTACAGCCAACTCCATGGCAGGATTCTGGACAATATTATTTGCCAGACGCAGACCAGATTACAAGACTACAAAAACCTGATGTTTGTCACGCTCCTTGAGCTCCAGAAGTTTCGGGAATACAAGAAAAATTTCACGCATGCAGCCTTCTCCAGTTTAACACAAGAGCCACGGAGCTGTTTTTGATCTGTCTTGGCTAAAAACAGAACTGACTGTAATGTATGCCATTGATGATTTTGCAGGAAAATCTCCCACTGATCTCCTTGACTTCCTTCATCAGAAAAATCTGAATGAGAGCATGGGGCAGCTGTTCACATTGGTATATTTGGCGGTGACCATTCCCGTGTACACTGCTTTTGTCGAGCGGACATTTTCAGCCCTAAAGCGAATTAAAACTTATGCCAGAAATACGACAGGGCAGGTTCGACTTTCAGCATTAGCTTCGATGGCGATAGAAAGGGACTTTTTAATGGAACTGAAGCACACGGATAATCCGTACGACAAAGTAATTGAACTGTTTTTGAGGAAAGAGAGGAGGATGGATTTTGTTTACAAATAATCAGAATTTTTGGTGAGTAAAATGTTATGATTTTCCTAAATAATATTGCAAGTTTATGAGTTATTATTGATGTTTTTTATGTGTGTCGCAGCTGTGGCTGCAGTAGAAAGGAACTTGCTCACCCCTGGTTTGCCTATTCAATAAAGACATTTATTGTGGCTACAGGAGTTATCTTATACAGTGGAACCTCGGTATACGTCCTTAATCCGTTCCAGACCCTTTGACTTATACCAAACAGGACGTATACCAAACAAATTTTTCCCATAATAAATAATGGGACAATGATTAATCCGTTCCCATGAAAAAAAAAGATCCTATTGCTATTGGCATACTATACATTGATGGGGTTGTATAAAATAATTTAAACACTGCTTAATACTAAAATACATAAATACAAAAGCAATTAGATAAAATAAATGAAAATTTTACCTCACTTTACTTTTTAATAACATCTTTGTTTTTCACAATCGTAGATACCGTCGTTCTCAGCAAACGGTATGCAACAGCCATGTCCCGGATACGCATGCCACCTTCATACTTTTCAACAATCAATTCAAATTTACATGAAAAAAACACAAAATCACGTTGTGACGATGCAGGTTTGCTGTATGCTCCCATCTGCTGCCAGGGAGCCCTTGAATCCTACACCGTCGGTAAAGTGCCTCGCTGCTAACCTCATCCGTAACAACAAAGCAAGGGGATGGTGAAAAAGTGCAAAGTGCTTTTATTAAAACAATTAGCAAAACAAGGTGTTCAAATTAAAGTGCAGTCTCCAAAGTTCCAATAAATAATCCATAAAATCAGAAGTGAAACGTGGAGGTTAAAACAATAGAAAAAGTCTTCTTAAAAACAACGAAGTTAAAAGCAGGAAGCATTCTTTAAAAAAAAAAAAAACCAAGAAGCCCGGTGCCTGCTTCTCAACTGGGGAGTCGCCCTACTTGCAGCTGACCTTCGGTCTGCCTGCTTCAGCCACTTCATCCAAACACGCTCTCGCTCGCTCTCTCTCTCTTGCGTCCGTTCTTTCTTTTTACTCCCCTTCAAGCCAACTCGCACTTCTGTTTATCAAGATAAGCAGCCCTCTCTCTCTCACTCACTCAACCTCCCGTCTTTTTTTTCTTTTTACTCCCCTTCTAGCTGACTTGCGCTTCTCTTTATCAAGATAAGCAGCCCCAGGAACAATCATGAATGTGGACGGTCCCTCATAAGTGCACTTTGGTGAGAAACGCCCACATCGCTAATCGCCCTGACAACCTTCAGCCACATAACCACCACACCCCCTCACCAAGCTGCGAGCGCGGTGATTATTTATTTTAAAGCTGGACTTTGACAGGAGCTGTGGACCCGCTATATCACACACGTGAAAGTTCACAGAGAGTTATAGCGCGGGATGTTCACTGAATTCTAGCAACTGGCGCACTAACGCTCGTGGGCAGTCGTGGCTTTGTCTCGAGAGAGGTAAACAAGGTTAGCACACGAGTCGTATTCCAAACAAAGGTCGTATACCAAGCAAAATTTTTGGTGTCCAAACAGGATGTATACCAAGTCGGACTTATTCCAAAGCAGATGTATACCGAGGTACCACTGTATATATATATATATACCCTGATCTACATACTGTAAAATAAATTAACCGCACGCCGTGGCACAACACAAGATGCTTTGCCGCTGACGTCTGAGGTTCAATTCCCGAGAGGGGGTGCAGTAAGTGTGTACGCCTGATGAGCCCAGAATTAGGGCGAAACACGCACCGCGTAATCATTGCATTATTTGACATTAAAACTATTTATATGTACATATATATATTGTGAACGATAGGGGGCACTCTTGCTCCCTTGAACCCCTGTCCACGACTCCAGACACCAGGTAAAAGTCCTCAAATCGACTTTATTTTGTTGCCACAGTGCACAAAGCACACTCTCCACTACAATACTCATTAACAAACAAATACTCAATAATAAACAATCCTCCAGCTCCCAGATGCGTTGCCACCCTTCCACCCAGCTCAGCTCATTGTCTGTGAGTTCCCAAAGTCCTTTTATACTCCCTGACCCGGAAGTGTTCTCAATCCCCAGTCCATGTGATCCTCAATCACTTCCGGGTCAGGTAAAAGTTCTTTTCTTCAACCCGGAAGTCCGTCGCTCTTCCTGTGACGAACCTCCGGGTCACAGGGCAAGAAGAAGCCCTCGGTCCTCCCTGCAGCTCCCTCCTGTGGCCCCCACGGCATCCAGCAGGGCTTTGCATAAAAACTCCAATGTCCATGATGCCCTGCTGGTCTTCTGGGGACCTCCACGCTGCAAGGAGGGCTCCACCTGGCGGCTTGGGGGTATTGGCCGGGATAAACGGCCGGCCATCCACCACAGTATTCCCCTCCCAGCGACGAATTATAATGATTCGGAGCGGCCTGCCCCGAGAGGGAAGTCTTCCTCCAAGCGGATGTTCTGGTTGAGCCTTGATTAATTCAGACATCTTGGTCCCTGGAGAACCTAGGGGGAATATTAGTCCAAACCGACAGCTTGTCCCCCTCTCTCCAAGGACAGTTCCTCCAAATGTGTCCCAACCTTTGGCATCCGTAACACTGCCTCTGTCCTCCTGGTATTCTCCCCCTGCGGGACTGAAAACAAGGGGGAAACGTTAGGGCCGCCCCTTTTGCTGGAAGAGAAACCCCTGCCTCCTCTAATGGTGCTTTCTCTTTATTTGCTTCTATCTCTTTCTTGTCAGGAGACCCCCGTTTTATTTTCGGGATCTCCTGCTTGATCTAGGGCTTGTCCACAGTCTGAGTCTCTCTATTAAGTAAAGAGAGACCCTTTACTGTCTGCACCCCTTTTGATTTACACATTACCGGTGGCGGCGTCTTTAGGGCCATCTCGCTCCGGGAATCAGCACTGTCTAGCTGCCTCGGATTGATTAGCCCTTCCGCCGCCCACTCGGTTAACGTACCGGCCTCTCTTGTAGGCACCGTGTATTGGCACCCGCTATTTATTAAAAGTGGGCCCGGATTACACTGCGTCCCTCTTGTTTTATATATGGTACGGGTTTTACATACCTGTACCGCCACATTATGATATACTGGAGGCTCCCCACCAAATCGCCGCATGTAATCTCTCACCTTCGCCAACGGCTCTTTGGCTGCAGCTCCCAATTCCCTGACGATCTTCTCAATGGTCGTCAGGACCTGTAAAAAACTTGCTATGGGCTCGATTAAGCGCTCAAGTTCTCGCAAGTCAATATTATTTATTTCGACCAGCAGAAGACTTACTTCCTCGTCTTTCTTTCTTGCCGGCCGGGAGCCAATGAGCACACCTGCTTCTGGCACGTGCTCTGACGGGTCTCGCGGAGGCTTCTGGGACTTGGAGTTCTCTTCAGAGATTGAGGATCGGGCCGCTTCTTTTAGCAGGCTGCGGTCTGTCTTTTTTATTATTTTTGTGACCTCCCGATCAGCCATTTCCCGACCCTCCTTACCTTTTCGTTGGGTGAGCGGTGCCTCGCTCGCCTCCCCCTTCCCCTTCAGAATGCCCGAGTCCGTTCCTTCGGGCTCGAAGGCGCAAACAGCGGGACGCGGTCCTCCTCCCCAGCAAGCATCGGGTTTGTTGCCGTGTTCCTCCTCAGCTACCGTCACGCGGAAGTCGATTCCTAGGCATTCTGGCTTCGACAGGAGCAGGCCGTCGTCTTCGGGGTAGTCTCCTTTTTCCCTCGGAGCCTCCAGGTAATCATCTCCAAGGTACATGCACGGAACAAAGTGAGTAATAATAAAAGGATTTTTAATGTCGTTCCCGGCACGTACCTTAGAATGATCGTTGCTTCCTGGAGGTTTCTCCAGACTTGTAAGACCTCTCCTTGACTCCTCCCGAGTGTCGGCCATTGCACCTAAGGCACTCCCGCTGGCGTTGTTGCTTTGCTTGCCCTTCCTCTTCCCCATTTTGGACACTGAATTTCCAGGTTTTGGCGATGCTGTGGGGACTCCTGACTCCATAGTCTTCTCGGGGTTCACTACCCACAGAAAATTTTTATACAGGTCCTCCGCAATAGATGCTGGAGTATCCTGCCGACTACGCCACTGTGGTAGATAGGAGGCACTATCACTCCCTTTAACCCCTGTCCACGACTCCAGACACCAGGTAAAAGTCCTCAATTCGACTTTATTTTTATGCCACAGTGTACAAAGCACACTCTTCACCACAATACTCATAAACAATCACAATAATAACTACAAATACAATCCTCCAGCTCCCAGACGTGTTGCCACCCTTCCACCCACCTCAGCTTGCCGTCTGGGAGCTCTCACAGTCCTTTTATATCTCCTGACCTGGAAGTGTTCCCAATCCCCAGTCCATGCGATTCTCAGTCACTTTCGGGTCAGGTAAAAGCTCTTCTCTTTAACCCGGAAGCCCGTCGCTCTTCCTATGACAAACTTCCGGGTCTTAGGGCACGAAGAAGTCCTCGTCCTCCCTGCAGCTCCCTCTTGTGGCCCCCATGGCATCCAGCAGGGCTGTGCATAAAAACCACATTGTCTATGATGTCTTCTGGGAACCTCCATGCTGCAAGGAGGGCTCCACCTGGTGGCTTGGGGGTATTGGCCGGGATAAACGGCCGGCCATCCACCACAATATATATATATATATATATATATATATGTATGTGTATATGTATATATGTATATGTGTATATGTGTATATGTTGTAAATAAGGCGCTATATAAGCGCCTGACCCGGCACAGATTCACACTGAGGCACGTAGAAATTGAACAGAAATCTTTTTATTTTCTCTTCAGCCGTGGGGCACATCTTCCCCATGTCCCAACAATCGCTGTCGCTTGGACGTCCTCACAGGACAACACCGCCAGATGTGGCCACAGTTGCCGCAGTTGTAGCACACTCGACTCCCTTCGGCTTGACCTTTGCGGGAGTGGAAACAAGCAGGAAACTCCTGCTCGTTCACCCACTCAGTTGAGGGTTCCAAGCATCCCGGGAAAATGTACTGCGGAGTCTCTGGTGGCTCCCCCAGAACATGAGCAGAAGGGCAGGGCATGGAACCCGGCCATCCATTATATTGCCCCTCTCCCAGAGGAGAGTCGTGGGGCTCATCGACCTGTCCCGTGTGGGTCAGTCCTCTCCTGTATAGGGAATCGGTGTCCTCTGCTCCACGGCTCCGCCCTGTGGAAATATAATAAACAGATCTGGGGGTGTTGCCCCGAAGTCCCTGCCACTTGGGCATCCGCTCTGGACAACATTTCCAGATGTGGCCATAGCGGCCGCAGTTATAACACATACGATTCTCCTTTGCCCGACCCCTGCGGGAGCGGAAGCAGGTAGTAAACTCCCGCCCCTCCTTTCTATCTGTTGATTACTTATGGCGACTTTGCCCCTCTGCTGCATAGCCCATCCATGCTTTCACATCAACAGGCTCATGCTGCGCTCTTTCCGGAGTTTCCGGCTTCTTCCAGCTCTTTTTTCTTTCCCTGAGGTGTATTGGTAGTTTGAGTCCCTTTTTGGGTAGAAGAGTGCCCCTTCATCGTCTGCACCCCTCTAGACGCCCATGAGACTGGCACCGGCAGTTGGGGCAAGGTAGTTTGGCAGCTGACATCTTTCAGCTGCCTCTCAGCACACTCTCCTGCCACGTTATCGGACACCATGTGTGGTATAGCGGGACCACAGCTCACTGTGCAAAGGCCATTCATTTTAAATAAATGATCACCGCTCTCGCGGTTAGCGAGGGGACGTTGGGCCATAGCGGGCCGTGGGGCGATCCGTAGGGTGTGGGCGTTTCTCACCGAGTGCACAGGTGAGGAACTGCCCACATTCGTGATTGTCCCATGGCTAATGCTGCAGCTGCTATGGCCCGCGTCATTTTAAAAGTGCAAGGCGGCTGAGGGATGGAAGGAAAAAAGAAAGAAAGGAAAGGAAAGAGGATGGAGGAGCAGATGAGGAAGCAGGTCGGTGAGAGAGCCCCAAAGAGTGAGCGGGCGAGCGAGCGAACAAGCGCTCACGGGCAGCTGCGAGGGCCTGGGGTGTTGGGCCTACACCCAGGCGTTGGAGTTAGATGTCGCTCCCGCTGAGCGATCAGGTAGCGGGAGTGACCAAGGGAAGGCGACTGGCCGCAGAGAAGCCACGGAAAGGCAGAGGAAGTTGAGAGATTTGGTGATGGAATCCTCAACGTGGGGGACCTGGCCGTTGTGGAAATCCAAGTCTCTGAGGCTGGGTTGAGTGCCGCCTGAAGCCAGGGTTC
The DNA here is from genome assembly GCF_016835505.1 of Polypterus senegalus. NCBI lineage: Eukaryota > Metazoa > Chordata > Cladistia > Polypteriformes > Polypteridae > Polypterus > Polypterus senegalus. The sequence continues at coordinate 119,413,477 of NC_053165.1, read as the reverse complement.
GGGAGGTCTCTAGTCTCATGAGTGAGAAGTGGAGGGCAGCTGCAGAGAGCGTCTCGCCTGCTGTAAAGCCCAACCGGGAGAAGCAGGTGAGACGCTAGCACAAAAGAAGGCACCGAGCTTATTGTTGTTGTTTTTAAAAAAACTGCTTCCTGAAGAACATTTTAAACCTCTCGTTTTAAAGGATTGTTTTTTCTATTTATTGATTTTAACCTCCACGTTCTTTTATTGGATTATTTATTTATTGAATTTTGAAACTACTGCACTATTTATGGAACACTGTTTTGTTTTGATGGACAGTTTTAAATAAAAGCACTATTGCACTTTTTGCACCACCCCTTGCTCAATTATTGCCTTCACTAACTAGCTCACTCGGTTACGTTATCGACGGTTTGGGTTCAAGTGCTTCCAAATCAGATGGGAGTGTGGAGCCAGAACCCACATCGTCACAATTGGTGGCAGCGGTGGGATATCCCCAGCAGTGGGATGAGCTAGCAGCGGAGGCCAGAAGAGGAGACAGAGCAGCAAGCGGGATTGGTAACTGACTTTGTGGAACCCACGTACCAAGCGGAGGAGGACATTTTTAAGAGACTGAGCTTTTTAAGTACATTTATTTATTGCTGTGTTTTATATGTCTTTTAAAGTTCTTCTTTTAATGTCCTGTTTTTATGAAGGGGGCTTGGGTTGGTTTGTTTTAGTGGGATTGTTTTAGTGCTTTTATTGGTTTTAGTGCAGTGTAGAGTGGCCGAGCTGTGGACCTGAGCTCCAGTTGCATTGGGTTGGCAGTGGTGTGGAGCCTTCCCATGCAACTGGAGTTTTATGGGGGGTGGAATGTGGTGTTATGGGTCCACAGCTCGTTGAGCAAAAGCCATTCGTTTTAAATAAATGATTGCGGCTTAGCGAGGGGACGTTGGGCCATAGTGGGCCGCGGGACGATCCGTAGGGTGGGCGTTTCTCACCTAGTGCACAGGTGAGGAACTGCCCACATTCGTGATTGTCCCGTGGCTAATGCTGCAGCTGCTGTGGCCCTAGTCATTTTAAAAGAAGTCCGAGTCAGTTGTGGAGGAGGATAAAGAACGAGATGAGGAAAAAAGAACGAGAAGAGGAAAGAAAGGAAAGGAAAGAGGACGGAGCAGATGAGGAGGCAGGTCGGTGAGAGAGAGTGAGCGGGCGAGTGAGCGAACAAGCGCTCACGGGCAGCTGCGAGGGCCTGGGGTGTTGGGGCTACACCCAGGCGTTGGAGTTAGATGTCGCTCCCGCTGAGCAATCAGGTAGCGGGAGTGACCAAGGGAAGGCGACTGGCCGCAGAGAAGCCACGGAAAGGTCGGGAGACTTGGGGCTGGAATCCTCAACGTGGGCGACCTGGCCATTGTGGAAATCCAAGTCTCTGAGGCTGGAATGAGTGCCGCCTGAAGCCAGGGTTCGGGAGGTCTCCAGTCTCATGAGTGAGAAGTAGAGGGCAGCTGCAGAGAGCGTCTCGCCTGCTGTAAAGCCCAACCGGGAGAAGCAGGTGAGACGCTAGCACAAAAGAAGGCACCGAGCTTGTTGTTGTTGTTTTTAAAAAAACTGCTTCCTGAAGAACATTTTAAACCTCTTGTTTTAGAGGATTGTTTTATCTACTGTTTTAACTTCCACGTTGGTTTTTATGGATTATTTATTTAATGAAGAAGTTTGAGAACTGCACTTTATGAACACTGCTTTGTTTGACTCTTTTAATAAAAGCACTGATGCATTTTTTCAACCATCCCCTTTGCTCAATTATTGCCTTCACTGACTAGCTCACTCAGTTACGTTATCGACGGTGTTGGGTTCAAGTGCTTCCAAAAATCAGATGGGAGTGTGGAGCCAGAACCCACATCGTCACATTTGGTGTAGGGGGCGGGCCGGCCTGGCAAGCCGTGTTAATCGTGACGACAGCTTCTCTGCCCCCCCACCCTTTCTTTTACAGCACAGGCTTCACATACTTGTATTGCTCTGTCCTGCAGGCTGGAGGATGACGTACCACGTCTGCTGAGCCATCCAGCAATGGTTTCCAACGGTGCGTCAAGCTTCTTGTCCAGACCTCCCTTCACCTACTGCAGGACCTGAAAGATCTGGGACAGAGACTACAGAGGTAGGAGGACCATCTCCACCTCGTGTGCAGCCCAGGAGAAGTCAGTTCGGCCGGCGACAAACTTGAACTCACCTCGTCTTGCGCCGACTGTGAATCGCAGAGGCCCTGTGCTTTTACAGGCGCCTCCAGGACGTCTTCGGGAGTGGGTTGGAGGTTCGTCACCCCCGTCGACACATATCTTCCCACCCCTTACCTATTACAGAGAGGGGTTCCTCCTGTTCCGCTCTCGTCTCTCGACCTTTGTCCGGAGTCGAATAGGACCCTCAGGTCAGCGTCACTCCCCTCGGAGCTCGTCTCACCGTTGCGCCACGGTCAGGCATCATCCGGCCATTGACAGGGATTCGGCTCTTTTGTACCTAGGAGGCAGGCAGATGGAACAAATGCATACCTCACCCATGATGAATCTTCTCTGGGTCCGTTGCCGGCCTTTCTATGGATCCTGTTGCTCTTAACGGCATGGCCGTGTCTATTTGCTGGCTTTCGAGCCCACCTGGCTTTTTTTTTCCCCATTCGTTATGGTGTTCCTGTGGGCGTCTTTCCTGCGGCTCCCTGCCGCTTGTGTTGGCGCGTGCCTCGCACCGCTGTGCTGCCTCGGGAGTGCGCGCTGTGATTGCAGTGCGCTCTCTGCTTCAGGAGCGCGCTTTGTGCTAGTCGTGCGCTGTCTGTCTCGGGAGTGCGTTCTGCACTGTGCTGTGTCTGTTCACCCACGGTTATGATGGGCGCGCACTACTTGCGCTGTTGTGTCAAGTACTTGCCTCGCTTCGCTGCGTATAGCAGCACACTGCTATGCCTGGCCTCCACACAATATTTTTGTACAGGTCCCGGTCCAAATGGATGGACCGGAATCCTGCCGACTACTCCAGTGTGAATAAGGCGCTATATAAGCACCCGACCCAGCACAGATTCACACTGAGGCACGTATAAATTGAACAGAAATCTTTTTATTTTCTCTTCAGCCATGGGGCGCGTCTTCCCCGTGTCCCACAGGCCCAACACAGTCCCAAACACTTAAACACAGTCCAAACACTCTTCCCCTGTGGGCCACATCTTCCCCGTGAACCCCACAGGTATAACACAGTCCCAAAGCACCTTACTTTAAACACAGCAATTCTTCCACTGGCACCACCACTCCTCTCAGGCAACCTCTTCCTCCCGATTCTGGCCCAGAGTGGTGGTTGCTGGCTCCTTTTATGGCCCTCCCGGGAGTGCTCCTGGTGCTTGCTCACCTGTTCGCAATTGCACTCCCGTGTGGGGCTGATGATTAAACCAGCTGGGCTTAACTATCTCTGCCTCGCCCCCTGACGGCCATCCTGGGTCCCCACAGGGTTGGGGAGAAGTCCATTTCCCATGAAACCCTGCGGGAAACTGAGGCATCATCAACCAGGGAGGGTGCCACCAAGCGTCCCGGGGGAGGTACTGAGAAGTCCATGGCTGCTCCCCCGGACCATATACAGCAGGGTCGTCCCGACCAGGCATGGGACCCGGCTGTCCATTACAATGTATATATATGTTTATGTGTGTGTGTGTGTATATATATATATATGACAGCAACACTCATAACAGTGACAAAACAATTACATTGACAATCATGTTATGTTATTTTCAAAATGTTTCCTTTTCTTTTTCATTACTTCTTTAACACACTACTTCTCCGCTGCGAAGCGCGGGTATTTTGCTAGAATATATATATATATATATATTGAAATAGTTTTACTGTCAAATAATGCAAAGAGTATGCGACATGTGTTTTATATATAAGATAAATGGTCTGTATTTGATATAGCGCCTAACTAGAGTTCAAGAACCCCCCTAGGCGCTTTACAACACAACAGTCATTCACACGCTGGTGATGATGAGCTACTATGTAGCCACAGCTGCCCTGGGGCACACTGACAGAAGTGAGGCTGCCGAACACTGGCGCCACCAATCCTTCCGACCACCACCAGCAGGCAAGGTAGGTTAAGTGTCTTGCCCAAGGACACAACAGCTGCATTCTCATGCCGGGAGCGAACCTGCGACCCTCCGATTGCTGGACCACCCGCTCTACCGACTGAGCTACTGCTGCCCTAATATAACCCTAAGATAACTCCTGTAGCCACAATAAATGCCTTTATTGAATAGACGAACCAGGGGTGAACAAGTTCCTTTCTACTGCAGCGACATACATAAAAAAGATCAATAATAACTCATAAACCTGCAATATTATTCAAGAAAATCGCAACATTTTGCTCACCAAAAATTTGGATTATTTGTAAACAAAATCCATCCTCCTATCTTTCCTCAAAAACAGTTCAATTACTCTGTTGTAGGGATTATCCGTGCGCTTCAGTTCCATCAAAAAGTCCCTTTCTATCACCATCGAAGCTAATGCTGAAAGTCGAATCTGCACTGTCATATTTCTGGCATAAGTTTTAATTCGCTTTAGGGCTGAAAATGTCCGCTCGACAGAAGCAGTGTACACGGGAATGGTCACCACCAAAATTACCAATGTGAACAGCTGCCCCATGCTCTTATTCAGATTTTTCTGATGAAGGAAGTCAAGGAGATCAGTGGGAGATTTTCCTGCAAAATCATCCATGGCATACATCACAGTCAGTTCTGTTTTTAGCCGAGACAGATCAAAAACCACTCTGTGGCTGTTGTGCTAAACTGGAGAAGGCTGCATGCGGGAAATTTTTCTTGTATTCCCGAAACTTCTGGGGCTCGAGGAGAGTGACAAACATCAGGTTTTTGTGGTCTTGGAATCTGGTCTGTCTCTGGCAAATAATATTGTCCAGAATCCTGCCATGGAGTTGGCCGTAGTGCGTACAAGGATCTTGCGCTCGGAGCGCTTGCGGTGTGTTCAGTGGCCTCATAGAGTTCCTCATATCGGCTTCTATCCAATCAATGGGTCTGAATACGGTGACGTTGCCGTACGTCTGCTAGAGGGCCCTACTGACACCAACTCAAAATCTGATTGGTTGAAGCAACAGGTTAATCGACATTTATTATGTGTTAGAGTGCCTGCACAACGGATTGTGAAGGCCTCTCTGCCTGGCAACAAATGATGGCTGAAATGTGATTGGTTAAATGCTTTAATACAAAAATACAGGCCTGGAAGCAGCACAACCATCGGAAAAGCTATGAAAAGAAGCAGACAGACTATTTGGAATTATTTAATAAGTATTCATGGACAAAATATAAGTTTGTGATTCAGATATTTTTACTTATGAATATGCTAAGCACAGTCCTTGGCCCACGAATATTTACCTTATATGGGCAGGCACTCAATTACGTGGGAGGTATGATGATGCGAGACGCAACTCCGCCTCCCACGGCCATCGAGCTGCTGTCTATTACAGTATATGGATGAAAATTGGTTCCAGTTATGACCATTACACATAGAATTTTGAAATGAAACCTGCCCAACTTTTGTAAGTAAGCTGTAAGGAATGAGCCTGCCAAATTGCAGCCTTCTACCTACACGGGAAGTTGGAGAATTAGTGATGAGTGAGTCAGTCAGTGAGTGAGTTAGTCAGTCAGTCAGTCAGTGAGGGCTTTGTCTTTTATTAGTATAGATATAGATTATTTAAATCAGTGTTTCCCAAACTCGGTCCTGGTTGACCACTGTGGCTGCAGGTTTTTGTTCCAACCAGATTCCTAATCAGTGACAACACCTGATAGCACTGATCTCATTTAATTAGCTGGTATTTTTTTTTCTTTTATTCGACATTCAGAAAAGCTTAGCAGCATGATTTTTACATTTATAAAATATTTAGAAATATTTCTGCTTTTGCTATAATGCTTAACTCCCTTTTGTTAATTTCATTATACTTTGCCCTTTCTCTGTGCAGTTTTTCCCCATTCATTGTATCTTATTAATGACAATTTAAAACAAGCAGATCAGACACCCAGGCAAACAACACTGAATAACTACTGCAACTACTTTAGAGTCAGACCCACTAATTAGTCAAAATTGTATTAATTATTAATTAATTAGCTAATTAAATGAGATCAGTACTATCAGGTGTTGTCACTGATTAGGATTCTGGTTGGAACAAAAACCTGCAGCCACAGTGGTCCACCAGGACCGAGTTTGGGAAACACTGATTTAAATGATGCTAAAATTGTATCTGTATAATGTAATAAACACATTTTGCTTCATTTCTCTCAACTAAAAAAAAAATCCTGGAGAGAAACAGTAGGGCGACGATATGTGATCTTATAAGACACTTAAAAGACCCGCAAGACTAAAGAGATTGGCCACGGAGCGTCTCGCAGGGACCTTAAACATGAGACTTTGTGCCAAGAGATTAACCCAAGACCATCTCGCAATGACATAGAATATGAGATTCTTGCAAGATACGGCCTACTTACAATCAAATAACAGCACAGGGAGGAACACACTCAGTCGTGTTTTGGCTTTGAGCACACACAGATCCAGGGCTGTCAGCTCATAGAAAGCATATAAGGACAATACGTTATAAATGAAGCGTAGACAACTAAGCGAAGAAGAAAGCAGCACGGAGTAAACAGACTCAAAAGCATTGGAGAGGCAAAAAAGAAAAAGAATAATCTAGGTGCAAATTCAGAAAATAAGGAAAGTAATTATCAGCCCAGAACAAGTGGAATTGAAAAAAGCATGTCCAATCCAAAAGTTGGCACTAAACACATGCAGAGCAGGTTAGTGATTATGAAAGTAATAATAAGTAATTATCAGCCCGGAATAAGTTGAATTGAAATAAAAAAGCATGTCCAATCCTGACGTTGGCGCTATACACATGCAGAACAGGTTAGAGATTATGAAAGCAGTGGTATTCGAAAGGCTCAAAAAAAATGTGGAGAAAGTTAAAGAATATGAAAGTAGGAAAATTAGAAAGTATAAAAAAAAGAAAGTAAAGATCGCAATATTGCAAACAAATGGAAATTATTACTCAAAAAAGGGAAAGTAATCACCATGGATCAGGTGTCACAGAAACAAAAGCAGGATGAAGCAGGGTCAGAAATAAAAGACAGAGTAGAAAACAAAGTAAAACATCATAAAGAGCTTAAAAAACAAGGAGCCAAACACATGCAGAGCAGGTTAGAGATAATGAAAACTGGAATTCAAAAGACTCATAGAAACACATGCAGAGCAAGATACAGAATATGAAAGCAGAAAAAAACAACAGTGTCAAACCAAAGAAAGTAAACGTCACATTAGTGAAATTATTAAAGAGAAATTATTAGTTGGAGAATAATGAAAAAGCGAACAGAGATCGAATATATGGATATACAGTAGGTGATATGTCAGAAGTATGTAAATATTGTAAGGCTTTGAAGTTTAAGTCAAGAGAATTTCAAAAACAGAGTTAACCTCACATGCATTTATTGGTTACTTTGCAAAAAAAATGATTAACTGCTGATAATGTAGATCATTTTGTCTGTGCTGAAATTCCCTACAGGAAAGGCTCTTAAGCGTTTCCTGTATGAGAGCAGTTCAAATAGCACATGGCTGAGTAGAATATAAGGACATTTAGTAGTCTCTAAATGTGTGCATTATAGATGTGTGCATTATATGTGTGTTCCTCATCTTCAGCAGTGAGACGACGCCCCTTGAGGACAACTAACCCCACCCCTTCCACCCCAACAGCTATAAAAGCCCAACATCACCAAATGATGTGGTTTCTTTTAAACCCAGAGATTCTTTAGGATGGATGCTCACAAGAGCTATTATTTCTAAGAGCCAGAGAGGCAGTTTATGTTCTGTTTTGCCTATTTTGTTATTTACCTGCCACAAATTAAAAGTCCTGTCAGCTCATGTTGTAAGGCACTTTACACAGGCTTGCTGTACTTTTTTCATATGTCCATAATATACATACTTAGTGTGGTTTATATACAATACAATAATTGCATATATTATGGCTCATCTCCTCGTATCTCCTCTGTGCTCTTGAGACTGTGCTGGGAGATATGGCAAACCTTCTTGCGACGGCACATATGTGTCATCCTGGAGGAGCTGGAATACCTGTGCAACCTAAATTGTCTGCAGGTATCAATAATGACAAGGACGCTAGAAAAATGCAAAACCAGAGAAGAATCAGTCAGGAAGGATAAGGATATAGCAGTTGTCCATGGCCAACACTTGCAAAACCACAAGCAGGTGAAGTTGACTCACAATCACATATTCTTTCTAGTTGGACAGACTGATATCCTTGAAGCTTCACTGACTTGGTGTTAGACTGTGATGACTGTGTTCCCTTCATTTTAAGAACACTATATATAAGTCAAGCACATATGCTTAGGGGACATCTACATGGCTCTAAAAGGATGTACTGGGGCCCATATCAGAGGAGGATCATAAAGAGACAGGCTTATTTTTTTATTGACCACAGCTGCCTCCCCAGAACCTCAACCACCCCTTAAACAATACAAAGTTTATTTATTCTTGAATGGGGGCAATGAAACCTATTCTCCCCCCTCACTATGGAGCAAAAGCACAAATCTTGCACACACATTCAAAATAACTTATTTTGAACCTGAATATATACAGTATATTATTCTGGAGATATAAAGCTCTGGTGTCTCATTATAAAAATGTGTAGAATGATTCTAAATGTGAATGCATAATAATTTCTTAAAAGTTCCTTTAACAATTAATTAAATGTCCGTATGTGTGTATAAATGTTCCTAAATTCTTTACATGCATTCTCTGCTTATAATTTATAAATCATCTTAAAATTGTGCACACTTGACAAAGCACATAATTCTACCCAAAGAATGTCCTCAGATATCCTAATATGGTAGGATATAATGTCATATAAACAGCAAGAAATCATTCAGCATTAACTCTGCTAAAATGGCAAGTGAATGCCAAGTTCAGAGCAAAACCAAATAAGGTAGAATTTCTGATAACTGATGTAGATTCCAGTGTGAATATTTTGTTTGGTGCCCTGAGCACTGATTTACTAAAAAATCAAAAGATATTGCTTATCAGGCAGTGACGTTTGAGATGAATGAAGCACTTTACCACAATCGGATAAGATTCACCAGATACCAAGATGAGATGTTGCTGAGCTGTCTGCAGGGTTTCTCTGGAAGGTCCCTGTATCAAGGAACCAACAAAAAGAGAGTTCCAGACCAGAACCGGTGATTGCACATTGTAGATCTCTTAAGAGTGTCATACAACTGTTAACAGATGTCCATTAAGATGACAATTCATACACAATAAAATCACGATTAGCAAAAATGTCAAACTGCTCTGTGAAAATGCACACTCTGCCTAATGCACAATTGGCATAGTCCTCTATTGGGGAAAGTGCAGCCATGGTTCCTTACTCTTTAAAGATGTTTGCTCGATATATTGTCACGCTTGGGTCACAGATTTGCACAGAGACACAGGAGGTCGTAGAAACAAGAAGGATTTTTATTCAAACACTGCAAACACATGAGCTTAAACGTGCTCCATGACAAGTCAGAGATGACAGTTCCGCTAGGAGCAGAGAGAGATAAAAGCAAACAATCAATTCCAAAACTGACAGGTGCTGCGCAAGGCTTATAAGTCGGCGGAGTACCGCGCAAGGCTTGTATTACGCGTTATAGTGCAAGGATAAGGAGCAATGTGAGGGTAGTCAGTGTTTCAGGGTTTGCGGTTTTCCCAGGGGCGTCTGTATCTATTTGGGGTGCGATCAGCCCTCCAGCTCACAATATGTATTGAATACATTACCTTATTTAGTGAATAATAATGTTAAATCAGTGAGATGAGTATCACATTGTAATGTAAGCCCCTATCACATGATTTTTCCAGTGATTTTCAGTCCTGGGTTTCATTTACATATTCAGCAAGTCAGGGCAGTCGTGGTGCTCTCCTGTCTCGGCCAGTCACATAGTTTAATATCCCAAGCAACTTAGTCAGACAGGTCTGCACCTCACAAACCAGTTTGACTTTGTTTAAAATTGAAGGGCTGGGCTCCATGTGTGGAATGGCCAATGCAAGCTCACCCAAAAGTACTGTACATGCAATGCAGCTGCAAAGAAAGATGAGTGTTTTGGACAATGAAAACAGAAGAGAAGCCTGCAGGTCTGATGTTTTTTTGTTATATTATGTTAGAATAGGAAACAAAGGACTGCAGGTAAACTCACCATAACTGGAAAACATTTATAAAGCCATCAATACTGTTGGGCAATGCATCATTTGTCTGTGTAAACTCGTGATTTGTTGGAAATTTGGAAATTACTTGCAATTCTACTTTTATAATCTAATGTCTTCGTGGTGATGAGATCCCCAAAACTGCTGTCATTAGGTCTGATGTCCTCTCTGACTGAAGGTCTATGCTGGCACCTTTTGCAATATTTAGAAAAATAGCCACAAACAATTTGCAGTCAACAGCAACATCAATATAACAAAAACCTTCACAGGGCAGGCCAGGCCTCCTATGCCTGCTTTGATTAGGCCTCATTCAAAAGGAGTTAAACTTCTAACACCACAGGCCTACTTCAGGCCTTTCAAGTTCAAAAGAGTGTGATGCCTCCAAAAGCCTTCACAAGACAGACCAGGCCTCCTATGACTCCTATAACAGGCCATGCCTCCTATGACTGCCTTTATTTCAAATTGGTTAAACTCCTAACTCCACAAGCCTACTTCTGGCCCAAAAGACATTTAAGCCTCAAAATAACTTAAATATCCCAAAATATCAAAGTGTCATCCCAGAGAATGAGAAACCATAAAACCTTGGCTTGGAAAGACAGACTATGAAACAAATCTTTATAAAAAAAATTCAGACATGATCGTCAGTAGGCTTTGCACCATAGGAACTTAGTTACCCAAACTATTCTATAATATTTAAGTAATTATTTACCGCTCTGATGCTGATCTTTCTGATCATATAAAGGGTCATTACGATAGCAATTCATGAGAAGAATTCATAGTTAATTGCTGAATTACAGTATTTGATGGTTCCTCTAGAGCTCCTATTTCTCTTGCACGATTTGGCTCAAAAACTAATCAGCACATCATCATCTCATAACACGCTTAAGTTTTGAGTTTGGTATTTTTCCATCCAGCCATTTTAGCTGTAGACCATCCTCAAGAAACTGTGACACACACAGACAGACACACACCCATCACCAATATATCAATGTTTTCAATACCAGTGGACCCTAAAAAGTTGAGATCTGTTGAAAGCCGGAGATCATAATTTTTGACAAATCTAAAGCTTTCGCTCCTCCCCCATATACGATAGGTTATGGTGGGGGAGGGAGCAAAACAAAAAGACATTTGCAAAATATAAAAAAAAATGCAGAAAAATTTGTACAGATCAAACTGAGGCATTGAAGGAGTTACAAAAAAGGTAATCTAGAGTGAACAAGTCACAAAAATAAGAAGTAATAAAAAACCCAGAAAATCAAACCAAGAACCATAGTACTTATAGTTCCAACTGAAGTTTGGACTACACTTACCACCTAAAGTCAGTGCGCAGACCACAATGCAAAGCATTGACAACCAAAACACATTTATACTTGTTATCGACTGTTTGATTGGCACATTGATAGTCTCCTAGTCAGAAAGGCACAGCATTTGGTGAATGTTACATAGCTAACAATCTTACAGCTGAGGATGTGCGTTTCCACTGATGGAAGAAGAGTTGTTCTACTATTAATGATTTGAAAATGAAGAAAATGAAAAGGTAGACCCATTAACCAAAAGTGGTGAAGTAAGGATGAGTATAATATTCTCATGAGTAGGGGACCTACATGATTAGCAGATGTATTTTAAATGGTTTCACAGGTCTTCCTTGCATGTTTATGACCTGTTACTTCACATTCAGTTCTTCAGTTATTGTTCAAGTACCCAATTAACCAGCCTCTCCTTGAAATTCACTATTTTTAATACATGGTGCTGAGTCCACATCATCTCATAATAAGGAACATTTCTAAAAACATACTTGTGTCTTTGAGTCTTGCAGTCCTCACGTCCAGTGCAGAGGTGTTAAGTATAACCCATCCTTCACAATCACAATAACTACCACAATGACTCCCATTTAAACTGTGTGTCTCCAGCAGCTGGAGGGAGTTCTTAAACAGAGATTGACAGGTGACCCTGCCTCTCTGGGTTCCACCCACAAAGAACATGGAACAAACTCACATTTAAAGAGACAATACATAATTATAAAGATAACAGAAAATACATAAAAACAAAACAAATAAAAACTCTGAAACAACAAATACAGCAATAAAACATACAGTATAAACCAACGTATTACCATCCTACCCAAGCCCTTTTTATACAGAGCAGTGAGTGCAGATACATAATTGCATGCCCCAGGTTGCTAATGTGGAAATTGGCTGAACCATGCATGTGGGTCCTGCCAATTACCTCAAGAACATCCTACGGCCGCTCATCCATGCTACCATTTGTATCTATGCCCACCAGGAGACTAAGTACACTTTTTTTTAAACTGAAGTTGACACACCACCTTGGACTTCAGAATGTGTTTTACCACAGGGTTCCTAATCTCAAAAGTTTCTAAATATTTTAAAATGCCCACTAAACGGGGAAATCCGTTAAACCCCAGCTATTCATGAAAAAGACAAACATACTGTAAAGGCTTTCTAAATAAAAAGATTTACTTTAACAAAAATGCTCTAAGGCACAAAATAAGATGCAAGAAGCATAAAGGCAAAGGCAATAGAGAAGCAAACAAGTCCCAATGCACAAATCCAAAGAATAGTGAAAACAGATCAGTAATGCACACAAGCATGGAAAAATCACATTGAAACTTACCAATACCAGTGCATTCAAAGAACCCCAAGGGACTGTCTGTTTCTTCAGCCTTTATGGAGCTATGGGCAATCTGTTGACAGTGATGTAACAGGTGGCCCTGCCTCTTGGGAGACCACCCACAAAACACATGGAAAAACATACATAGACATCCATCCATCCATTTCCCAACCCGCTGAATCCAAACACTGGGTCACGGGGGTCTGCTGGAGCCAATCCCAGCCAACACAGGGCACAAGGCAGGAACCAATCCTGGGCAGGGTGCCAACCCACCGCAGGACACACACAAACACATCCACACACCAAGCACACACTAGGGCCAATTTAGAATCGCCAATCCACCTAACCTGCATGTCTTTGGACTGTGGGAGGAAACCAGAGCGCCCGGAGGAAACCCACGCAGACACGGGGAGATACATAGACATAATGAAACTAAATATTAAGATAAAAAATTAACAACGCAAACATAAATGAGAAATTTGAACCCCAGCCAGGAAGGGGACCCAGGCTGAAACATAATCACCATGTTACAAGAAAGACACAGCAGCAACCAAGAGAGTAACCAGGTTCACCCAGGACTTAAGGACACATCCTACTCCAAACGTCTTGAGCAGAAGAGACTGAATGGGGAAATAATCCAGGTGTTTGATATCCTCAAAGACATTGATAAAGTAAATCCAGCAGAATTCTTAACAGCCAATCACAAAATCACCAGTGGAAATTAACAGGATGTGTATTTAGGACCGAAACCAGAAAGCACATCTTTACTCAAAATAACAGGACATGCAGTTGAAGCAGAAATCTTAACAACCTTTATGAAGAATCTGGATAAGAAATTTGGAATAGTTTAGCTATTAGCTAAACAAACAAGCTTGATGAACTGAATGGTCTCCGCTTGTTTGTCAAATTTTTTATGTTCTTAAGATTTTCACATCTGAAGTTATGTGATCTAATGTGTTACTTGTTTTTGTTGGTTTTTTGTTATTGCTTTACTGTCATAAATATTTCTTCTATCCTGGCAAAAACATGAGTGACTTGTAGCATAATCAGTGGAAGAACACAAAGAAAAGTTCCAGCTTGTAATTCCTAGTGTTCATACATATACAAACAGTTTTGTGTCCATTTCCAGTGTTATAAATGCCAGTCTGTCTGTCACGTTTCTCTTATGATCAAATCCAATGAAACTGAAGATCAAATGTGTTTATCTATACTAATAAAAGGCAAAGCCCTCACTGACTCACTCACTCATTCACTCATCAGTAATTCTCCAACTTCCCGTGTAGGTAGAGGGCTGAAATTTGGCAGGCTCATTCCTTACAGCTTACTTACAAAAGTTGGGCAGGTTTCATTTCAAAATTCTACGCGTAATGGTCATAACTGGAAGCTATTTTTCTCCTCTCCATATACTGTAATGGAGTTGAGCTGGATGGCCGTGGGGGGCGGAGTTTCGTGTGACATCATCACGCTTCCCACATAATCACGTGAACTGACTATCAACGCAGTACGTAGAAAACCAGGAAGAGCTCAAAAAAGCGCTTAAGAAAACATGCATTATATAATTGAGAAGGCAGCGAAACAATAAGAAGCAAGCGACTGACATATACAATCATATTCATGAGTGCTGCTACTTCGGAAACAAAGTACGGTGTAAACCTACAGTTTAAATTAAGTTCATAGACAGGCTGCTGCTGGCGTTTGTAATTTAGTGCCTGCCCATATAAGGCTGTCCGTCAGCGGCAATCTAATAGAAACACTGGCGCTAAATATTCACGGGTGAAGGACTGTGCTTATGCAGAGGAAGATGAGATGGTCAGGGTGGTGCTTGGCACAAACTCAGCGAAACTGTGAGAGAAACGTTTAAGTGCCTGGTCTTAGCTAACATTACATACAGCCATGGACATTACACGAGATGGCACCAGCACAGCTGGGAACCTTCGATGCATGAACACCAAGCGGCTCACGTGAACTGACGCAGTGCACAGACAAGAAGCAACAGTCCCAAAGAGTGCTGAACAAAAACCGAATTACACAATTGAGAAGGCAGCAAAAAAATATGAAACATCTGATACATACAAGCATATTTATAAGTGCAGCTACTGCGGAAACAAAGCACACGGTGGAAAAAGTCAATGTCCCGCTAAAGGAAGACAGTGTAAAAAAAAAACCCGTGCATGCAGTGTGTCACATCTCAGATAAAGAGGAAGACGAGCTGTTTATTGATGCAGTAAGAAACGAATCGATGAATGAAACCTTTATCTTTACAACAATTGACAAACACAGAATGTAACTTGAACTCAACACATCGTACAAATACGATCCTGATTGAAAGAAATAATGATAATCAAATCCTTGTTGACAGCAACACTCAATAACACTCACAAAACAATTACTGTATATTGACAATCATGTTACGTTATTTTTAAAATGTTCCCTTTTCTTTTGCGTAACTTCTTTAACAGACTACTTCTCCGCTGTGAACTGCGGGTATATATATACCCCGATCTACATACTCTCAAATAGACAAGCCACACGCCGTGGCGCAATTGTAGAAGCTTCGCCTCTAGCGCCGACATCCGAGGTTTGATTCCCGAGAATGGTTGCACTGACTATGTACGCACGCTTCCCGATTCATTTTACCCTTGCATCTCCTTAGTTTGGGACGTATGAAAAAATATGCGGTTAACTCAGAATCATGTTACGTTATTTTTAAAATGTTTCCTTTTCTTAGAACAAGCACAGCTGAGAAGCTTCGATGCATGTACTCCATAACGCGTTAAAAAAAGTAACGCATTTAATCACACTTTCAATTCCAAGCAATCATGTCAATGCATGATTTCCTGGTACATCGATTACACTGATGCACACAACACAGCTACAAAAATGTTAGAGTCGGAATAAAGCGCGTTCCTACAACTGAAGCCGAGATAAAAGCATGGCAAAATTAGATGCATTACAGAAAGCGGACTTTGTGGCTCTTACTGGGGATCATTGGACTTCCGTGACCGTTAGTAATTCTAATTACATCTAATTACAAAATGTTCAATGATCACACTGTTTTAGCCTAATGTACAATATAATTTTGGCTAAGGTTACTCAGAGTTTAAAGATTAAGCTGGTCAAATTAACTTTTATGTTTCTGACTTATTTTTTTAAGAAGAAAAACTGCACTTTATGTTGAAATTTTGGTTATTATTATTTAAAGACAATACCATTCTGAAAATGTACTTAAGGTACTTAAACTACCACTTTATTTTTAAGTCTGCCCAATTTTAGCCAGGGATGATATTTTTGTTTCTGTTTTGAATTGAAATGCAGTTTAAAAGTTTTTTTTTTTCAGAAATTAAAAGAGCTTGAGTTTACAATATTCATGTCCATGTCCATTATTTGATTCTGTCACCCACTAAAACCCTTTTAAATTAAAAAAAAACATTTGAGATTTGGGGCAAATTTTCATGTGTGATTACATATGATTAATCAAGATTAATTATTACACAGCCTCTAATTAATTGGATTAATTTTTTTAATCGAGTCCCACCCCTAATATATATATGTAGATATATATATGTAGATTTGTATATATATGTGTATATACAGTATATATGTACATATGTATATGTATATATGTGTGTGTGTGTATATATATATATATATATGTCTATATTTGTATATGTGTATATGTATATATGTATGTATATGTATATATATATATGATGTGTATATATATGTTTATATATGTGTGTGTGTGTCTGTGTGTGTATATATATATATATATATATATATATACAGTGGTGTGAAAAACTATTTGCTCCCTTCCTGATTTCTTATTCTTTTGCATGTTTGTCACACAAAATGTTTCTGATCATCAAACACATTTAACCATTAGTCAAATATAACACAAGTAAACAAAAATGCAGTTTTTAAATGATCGTTTTTATTATTTAGGAGAAAAAAATCCAAACCTACATGGCCCTGTGTGAAAAAGTAATTGCCCCCTGAACCTAATAACTGGTTGGGCCACCCTTAGCAGCAATAACTGCAATCAAGCGATTGCGATAACTTGCAATGAGTCTTTTACAGCGCTCTGGAGAAATTTTGGCCCACTCATCTTTGCAGAATTGTTGTAATTCAGCTTTATTTGAGGGTTTTCTAGCATGAACCACCTTTTTAAGGTCATGCCATAGCATCTCAATTGGATTCAGGTCAGGACTTTGACTAGGCCACTCCAAAGTCTTCATTTTGTTTTTCTTCAGCCATTCAGAGGTGGATTTGCTGGTGTGTTTTGGGTCATTGTCCTGTTGCAGCACCCAAGATCGCTTCAGCTTGAGTTGACGAACAGATGGCCGGACATTCTCCTTCAGGATTTTTTAGTAGACAGTAGAATTCATGGTTCCATCTATCACAGCAAGTCTTCCAGGTCCTGAAGCTGCAAAACAACCCCAGACCATCACACTACCACCACCATATTTTACTGTTGATATGATGTTCTTTTTCTGAAATGCTGTGTTCCTTTTACGCCAGATGTAACGGGACATTTGCCTTCCAAAAGTTCAACTTTTGTCTCATCAGTCCACAAGGTATTTTCCCAAAAGTCTTGGCAATCATTGAGATGTTTCTTAGCAAAATTGAGACAAGCCCTAATGTTCTTTTTGCTTAACAGTGGTTTGTGTCTTGGAAATCTGCCATGCAGGCCGTTTTTGCAGGCCAGTCTCTTTCTTATGGTGGAGTCGTGAACACTGACCTTAATTGAGGCAAGTGAGGCCTGCAGTTCTTTAGACATTGTCCTGGGGTCTTTTGTGACCTCTCGGATGAGTCGTCTCTGCACTCTTGGGGTAATTTTGGTGGCCGCCACTCCTGGGAAGGTTCACCACTGTTCCATGTTTTTGCCATTTGTGGATAATGGCTCTCACTGTGGTTTGCTGGAGTCCCAAAGCTTTAGAAATGGCTTTATAACCTTTACCAGACTGATAGATCTCAATTACTTCTGTTCTCATTTGTTCCTGGTTTCTCTGGATCTTGGCATGATGTCTAGCTTTTAAGGTGCTTTTGGTCTACTTCTCTGTGTCAGGCAGCTCCTATTTAAGTGATTTCTTGATTGAAACAGGTGTGGCAGTAATCAGGCCTGGGGGTGGCTACGGAAATTGAACTCAGGTGTGATACACCACAGTTAGGTTATTTTTAACAAGGGGCAATTACTTTTTCACACAGGGCCATGTAGGTTTGGATTTTTTCCCTAAATAATAAAAACCATCATTTAAAAACTGCATTTTGGGTTTACTTGTGTTATATTTGACTAATGGTTAAATGTGTTTGATGATCAGAAACATTTTGTGTGACAAACATGCAAAAGAATAAGAAATCAGGAAGGGGGCAAATAGTTTTTCACACCACTGTATATGCCAGCAACACTCATGACAATGACAACACAATTACATTGACAATCATGTTACGTTATTTTTAAAATATTTCCTTTTCTTTTTTCATTACTTCTTTAACAAACTACTTTTCCGCTGCGAAGCGTGGGTATTTTGCTATATATATATATATACTTTGTATATATGCCAGCAACACTAATTTTCCCACTTTCCATATAGGCGGGAAGCTGCAATTTCACGTGCTGATTCCTTGCAGTGTACTTACAAAAGTTATGTATGTATCATATCCTATTTTAACACCCAAGGGGGGTAAACGGGTACCCCCTAAACTGTATATACAGATAGGGGAAACCCCTCCTTACTATTTCTGTGTCTTCCTATATACATAGGAAGCCCAAGTTTCCCATGCTCATCCTTTACACTGTACTTACAAACGTTCAGTATGTTTAATTTCGTGCCATGCCTCGTAATGAACTTTCAAAAATAACGTCTTCTTTTTGCCGGTTCTCACCATTATGCCATAAGAAACTTTCGGAACTGAGCTCTCCTTTTGGCGGTTTCATTCCTTATTTTCATTAACAGATGATTTATTTCACAGCAGAGACACACAAGGGCCTCCCCTGGTCCCCCTTCCTTTTTCCGTACCTACCGCGTGGTTGGCTCCCTGCCTATATACATTAATGACATCCCGCGCTCATGTGCCTCCTCACTTGCTTCTTTATTTTTCTCAGCTATTCATTGTGCTCACTGCTCCCTTCTTCTTTACTCCACCACTTCAAGCCTGTTATTGTTTACTGTGCTTCATGTCTTCCTGCTGGTGACTCCTGCCTTTTCATTTACTAGTCCGTTTCAAGCCTGTTATTGTTGGCCTTGCTTCCAGGTATGCCTCCGTATACTCTACTTTTGAAGGTCAGCGCACCAATTATGTTACTACAAAACTTACAACCACCAGGCTTCAGATCAAATCTCTCCATAAGAACCTCACTGTGGCATCTGTCTTCGCTGGAACTGGCTTAGGGGAGACTGTATTTATTCCTCACATCCCTCTCATACCCTCTGACCTCCTATTCCAATTCAAACGCCTCCAATTTCCAGTAAGGGTCTTCACTATGACAATAAATAAGTCACAGGGCCAGACTCTAAAAAAGGTCGGCATTGACTTGACACAAGATTGCTTCTCACATGGCCAACTGTATGTTGCCTGCGCAAAAGTAAGCTCAACAGACCGCTTGGTCATTTTACAGCTCGAGGACAGAACTGCAAATGTCATTTACAAAGAGATCCTTACATCCTAAAAATGTGCATTTCTCATACACAACATTTACAATCATAAATTAAACTCTTTACAATCATCAAATTCAATCTCAATACTAAAATAAGCCTACGACAATTACATTGACAATCATTTACGTTATTTTTAAAATGTTTCCTATTCTTTTTCATAACTTCTTTAACACACTACTTCTCTGCTGCGAAGCACGGGTTTTTTGTTAATTATCTTATAAATGACTCCATTGCTTTCATCATTTTTCTTTAACGCTTTTTGTTACAATGTATTTGACTTTCTGTTAAGTTTTCCATGCAAGCTCAGATGCTGGGCATCGCAGCATTTCACTTAGGTTTACTGTGGCTTTCGTCATGCATGCGCCTCAGAGGATCTCATCATGGACTCAGTTAAGATAAGTAATAACCCACCAGAGCGAGAGCGGTGCTGTCACTAACATTCTCTTCTACTTCTCTCACCACAGAGCTGAGAGACCTCCCAGTGGGGGCACTTAGCCCCGCCCCTTACATTTCATCAGCTCTAAGAAACCTGCCCTTCCGGAAGGAGGCATCTTTCACAACCTGAGCAACCTGCCAGAGTTCCTGCCACTGACCACTAATTCTTCAGCAGAGAGAATAATCAGCTTTGTTTATTTTTTCATGCAAGGATTGGAAACATAATGCCAAGAGGCATTTCTTTTGTTGGATATTTTTTTGTTAATGAAATGGGGCAACCTGGTTGGAGCAACCTGTCATTCCTGCAACCAGTCACACTTTATAGCACTTGATTGCAATGTGGGGTTTGCTTGCTCTCCTGTTGTCCAGTCTCTTTCTTTCCACAGTTTAAGTATTTTCTGTTATGTCAACCAATGACTCTAAATTAGCATGGCATATGTGATTGAGTGTGGGGTAGATGTGAATTTTACCAGCAAGAGACAGGCCTCCCAATCTAGCAAAATTCTTCCCATGACTCTGTAGTGATAAAGGTGGAAAAAATGGGTGGATATGTAAACAGAAAAGCTGGTGTCATCCAGAAATTGACCACAATTTTAAATATTAATAAAATATTTCACTTTTAATTATTATGTGTCAATTGATTATTCCATTATGACAAAATGCCTCAAATGAAAAACTTCACCCAGTCTCTCTTTTGTTTTATTTTAATGTTCAATGTATTTTTTTTTTTTTACTGCCAAACCCAGTCATGGCCCCACCAGGCATGCACTTCACAGGAAGGAAACATTGTTCTTATAAACTTGCCTGGGTTGTTTGTGAAAAAGACCTCAGTGTGAGCATACTTTAATTCTTTGTCACATCCGTTGTGCAGGAAGCACCTTATTTAGAAGCAAAATTTCCATATTTACCCTCTATGACCACTTTCTTTCCTACTGCTATTCTTTCAGTCCAAACCTGATTAATGGCTCAAATTCAAGCTCTTTACATACCCAGATTATCACCTGATAAGTAGCTTCACAGAGAACTTCTTGAAAGTGTACACACGGAGTGCATCCAGCTCTCTGGGATATTGTAAATGATTTCAGCGCTGAAACATAATGTTAGTCGTCACACATGAGACTGCCTGACATAACCATGACTGATGCATGCTGCTGACTTTTGTATCGGCTCATTTAAGTCTGGCTGAGATTCATAGTGAGAAGCTTGTATTCACTGTGAAGATTTTTAGTGTATCACAGATCAATAATATGAAATATAAAACAATATTTACGCGGCCATCAAAGTGTATAGAATGACATGGTATTGTACATGTACTAACTGTCATAGTTAGGCTGAGAAGAGAATACAGTTAGCTTTCTTTGTAATTTACAAAGATTTGTGCGACTAGTTTTAGAACTGAACATTTATTTGTAAGGTGAAGATGGCTTGTTGTCAATACATAATGAGGGTGTCTCCGCTTCTTCTGCCTCAGCTTGTTGTAGTGTACAAGAAGATAATGGAAATGTCTCCCCAAGCTGTTTTTTGTCCAGTTTCATTTTGGCCTGTCTACACATATGTGTTGTTTCCAGTGGGTAGAGCAGTTATATTAAGAAGACATGTTATTAGGAAAGAAAGCATATGAAGCATTTTATTTTAAAAGTCCAGCATATGAGCAAATGTCAAGGACTCAATCAAACTCAAAAAATGTGAAATTATTTTGTAGTGTGAGTTCTGAAAATTCCCATAAATTAAGTGTTTTTAAGGAAAAAATATTCTGCTTAGACAGTTGGATATTAATTAGACAATGGTGTCCTGCTACCTATCCTGGGCCCCATTCTTATTTAGAAAGTCACCCTCTCGGCGGCCGAGAGCTTTGGGAGGAGGATCAGTCAACACCATCGCAGATGGCTGGGCCTGTCGAGTCTAAGCAGCAATACTCTGTACAGGACACAAGCACAAACTCAGGCTGCCCATGCAAGGGTGGTGTTCATACAAGGGAGGTGCCACAATACTGGGAGTCTGTCAATACAAAGACCTCTAAGGCTGGCTTTGAGGTGGGGACCAGGAAGAAGTGTAGGGCGGCAGTAGGGAAGTGGATGCACAAATGTGCAATAAAGCACTGCTAGACTGTGCAACATCAGGAAGGGCAGGGCTTGGCAAGGCCCAATCTTGGCAAGGGTCAGTGCAGAGAATGGCACTAATAGGTCAAGATGGATGTGAGAGCTGAGGTGGAGGACGTGCATTTGAGTAGGTTGGTGGGCTAGATGGAAAAAGAATGTTTGCCATAAGATGTCTTGGTTCAAGTTGTGGAAGACTGAGCCTGTTCACATCAAGTTCCTGGTAAGATCTTTCTATGATGTCCTCATCAGCCCATCTAACTTCTTCTGTTGAGGAAAGGCAGATACTCCAGGGTGCCCACCTGTGTGGTATGAAGGAGGGACATAGAAGTATACTCTCAGATGCCGCCCCCCCTGCACTAGGGAAATAATGCTATCACTGGCACCCCAACCAGGTGCTGAAACAGACAGTTATTAGCGGCGACTATTTATTTAAAAAGTGGCCTTTTTGACTTGAGCTGTACACCCACTACACCACACCCAGAAAGAACGGAAGGAGGAGACCTTAGAGTGAAAAGACTAAAGTACCAGATAATGGTATAAGAACACCACAAAAATGTGTGGCGTATCCAGTGCCTGCCCTTTGAAGGAGGATGAAAGGGCTTTGCTGTTAGATCCCTCAGTAAGGCATTCACTCCACTAGGTATCACAGGCGTATGCAAGAAAAGAGACATCAGAATAATCACAGAGGTAGCAGAGAAGGTCTCTAGGTGGCTGTGGTTTAAGAAGAGCAACCTGTGAATAGCTACTAGTTAGACACAAGTTAGGACCTGATAAATCTCAGCTTGGTCACCTGGAAGAGGGTGTCTGATGTGAAAAGACCCGAAACATCCTATGACCCAAGGAAAATCACTGATGATTTGTCTAAGAGCATCAGCAGATATATTTTATGAATTTGAAAGAGGATGAACCATGCAACTGATTGATAAGCTACAGTACAGACATTCATTTTTAAATTTTTAACTTGAACTTGATTTAACATATTTATTGTATTCATTTTCATATAAAGATATAGCAGGAAAATACCTCTGCACTGAATATATTTATTATTAATGCTAGGCAGCTGGCACTAAATCAGTATTCTCTGTGTTACTCCAAAATCAAGCCTTTTAGATTGGTTCCAGCAAAGGGATGTCCTTCACTGTGAATGGAAGACTGTAGCAAGATTAAAGAATTTGAGGTATAGGAATGCTCTTTTACTTCGGCAGGCTATGGCACCTTATATTTATGTTACACATGTTATCTGAGATGTACATGCTAGATAGATAGATAGATAGATAGATAGATAGATAGATAGATAGATAGATAGATAGATAGATAGATAGATAGATAGATAGATAGATAGATATGTATTGATCCCAAAAAGAAAACTGCCAAATCAGGAACTGGAAATCAGTCCTTGACAAACTTGCTATGAATTTCTTAAGAGTTTATCTTGCTCTTTTAAGCAGCCATCACCCACCAAATAAATACATTTAAAAATCCATTCCAAATGCAATCTGCTTCCCCTGAGCCACTCTGTGAACCACTTAACCCTACCAGCAAAATACAATATCTTGTGTCAAGCTGCAGGAAGAAAGGGTTCTGTCAGTGTTGTCTGTGGTGTCCATGACATACTGCCCCACTTCAGATGTGTTTTTTTACACTTAGAGTAGGTCGAAATGAAAATATGACATCTTTAACAAAGGTCAAATAGAAAGGATAGGTTCAAGTCCACCAGTTGCCATTAAACCCCACCAGCAGACTTTGGAGCCTTTTGTATCCTGCCCTTGATTTAAGGGAGATGTGAGAATGCCATCTATTTTGTTACCATAATTAATTCAATTCTGATAACTCTTTAGTTTTTGTATATATTATATGCTGTCATTTATTTAATAAAAATGTCTTTTTTGATATCACAGAAGTAAAGATGGTAAGATATGTCAACAGTCTTATTGTTCATTGGTCATTTACTATTGTTAATAATATCTACAATTTAATAAAATATTACTGCGTGTGTATGTTTGTGTCCAGGACCTCCAAGCAATCTGAATGGTCAGTTTGACTTTGGTGACTCACTTGTAGAGATGATGACACAACATATTAGGATTGAAATCTCAGTCCACCCAGTTGTTTTACCTCATTGATGGACTTTTCCATCTGAGGAGCGAGGATGTTACCACCCTCATTCATTTCTAACATAACAACATGCAACATTTTACAACCAAAAGGGGAACATTCACGCCACCAAGCTCGTTTGATTAGCTGAAAGCTACTATTTCTCATGTTCTCATGCAGATTAATTTTTAAAGTTATCATGGTGTCCTCTTAAAATATTTGATTCAGTAGTTTATTTCATGTTCTCAAAACTCTTTGTGCTTTCTGGCTTTTAATACATATCTCCTTTAATTTCTACTGGTGTCCTTGAGCACATGATTTACTATCAAACTGAAAAAATTTTACTGGACCAGCTTTCCATCTTTATTAATATCTTTAAGAATTTTGAAGACCTGAATTAGGTTTAGGTCCAATCTTTTCTTCTTATTTTCCTGAGCCTGTCAGAGCAGAACATGTACATTCTGAGGGAGAGCAGGAAAGGCATTAACAGAAAGACAAACACAGGACATACATTTCTTGACAAAAAACTTTCCCACTTACTAAACAATCATGGGCAGGTCCTACACTGCATCCAATGTCCCTGGTGTTGGCTCTGGCACCTGGAGACACTGGAAAGTCTGTCAAACAATTAATGACTGAATAGAAACCAGGAGAAGTGTTTGTTCATGACTATTCTCTCATTACCCTTACCTTCTAGCCAGACTTCCTTTCCCTCACTGATACTTTAGCACCATCTCAAATCCAGACTTGGTTCTCTAATATCATGTGGCCCTCTTTCAATACAAATGACTTGAGGTGGTTGGAGGTGGAGTGTAGGCTCATGATGCTAATCTAAAACACAGACAAGGTAAATACATGGCTGAGGCTGCTAAATCTACTTTGTATTTTGGGAAAGAAGTATAAGAATGGATGTGTGACTCATGATCAACAATAAGGAATTTGTGTCCTTTCTGTGGACCAGAAAGGAGGCTACTGACTTATTTTGACTAATCAGAGGACATTTTATTTTGTTCTAGCTGAGAGGGCTTTGAAAAATGTTTGTGTCTTTATTAAGGAGAAGATTTTGAGCTCCTTGATTAATGATGATGGCATATGCTATGCTTCTGTCTTATTTCCTTATCTCGTAATAAACAGGTTGAACACTCCATCCATAATGAGAGCTTAATGAAGTAGAACCCATCCATCCATCCATTTTCTAACCCGCTGAATCTGAATACAGGGTCACGGGGGTCTGCTGGAGCCAATCCCAGCCAACACAGGGCACAAGGCAGGAACCAATCCTAGGCAGGGTGCCAACCCACCGCAGGACACACACAAACACACCCACACGCCAAGCACACACTAGGGCCAATTTAGAATCGCCAATCCACCTAACCTGCATGTCTTTAGCTTGTGGGAGGAAACCCACGCAGACACAGGGAGAACATGGGAACCTGGGAAGCTAACTCAGGTCTCCTAACTGCGAGGCAGCAGCGCTACCACTGCGCCACCATGCCGCCCCATGAAGTAGAACCACAAATGCTTATTTTCTAAAGTGTAAGGCATCTGTAAGCCCACCATGCAGCATCCTCATAATAGGATGGCTGACAACTGATTATTCATCCCTTAAGGGGTGTCCTGAAGCACAAATGTACCCTCAATTTAAATATTCATTAGCTGTGTAATAATTGGGAGCACTATTTAAAGATCATAAATCACCCAAACTCTGTGAAGAGCATAGACCCCCTATACTGAAGTCTGTAGTGATGACCATACTGGACAAGACCAGACAATAGCTAACACATATACTCCATCAACCTAACCTATCCATTTGGCAAATTCCTCTAAACATTTAGTTATTTGATAATTTTTCCATGAGGATTGTGCAAGGAACGTAAAGCTAGAGGCCATGTTTTCCACCCGCTAAAATATTTTACCCAATAAGCAGCAATCCAACTTTAAACTTATCTGTGCAGTCAAATTAAAAGAACCTGCATATAAAGCAAAATCAGCTTACCAGCCTGCCCTGTACCATAATATTTGTGTTTAAGAATGTTGACCTTACACATGAACCTAAGTTAAATTCTCTTTGTAGGCTTGTTTGGATGCTGGTATTTCCTGAGAGAAAAGTTCATGGGGACACTGCTTGTGTGCTGGTGCATCCATTTTTATTTTCATTTTTCAGCTCAATCTCATGGATTCTTTATCTGTTCCTTTGGTTAATCTGTTTGTTGACTCTTGACACATTTGAGGACTTTGTTGACGACAAACTACCAAGTACCCTCTCCTCTTCTCTCTGTACACTATCTCTCTAGGCCCTATCATCTTTTCCTATCATCTGTGATCCTTAAAGATTCCTGGGTATCCTTTGTAAACAGTAAGGTGTATCCTATCTAAACTGCCCACCACTAGCCTGGTCATTCTGGCCCCCTAATCATCCCTTGTTTCTAGTTGGCTATCTTTCTCAGTCCTTTACCACCTAATAGCTAATGTTTGGTGAGCCTACTGGAGCAAAATGGTTGAAGTGGCCCCCCACTTTTTTAGTGATGTTGTCTGTTTTTAATTGTTCTTCATTTTTGATGTTGTGTTTATGTAATAAAGTTATGCACAGAGCCCTGTGACTGCAGTCTGAGATAGGTGATTTATAAATAACAAAATAAATAAATAAAATAAATACTCAATACAAGCGGCTATTTGGAGCCTGTGTAACAGAAATAGAACAGCTGTGATGTGTGCAGATTCCAAGTCTGAGTACGTCATCTGGCGGCAGAATTTTGTATAATATTGTACTTTCCTAAGAGATTTGGAGGCAGAGTCACCAATTGAACTACCTCTCATATTTTAAAGATGTAGGCATACAACCAGTGCAGACACTGGGAGAACATGCAGACTCTATACAGATGGATTATATGCTCGGGGCTGAAACTCAGTCTGCCAGTGTTCTTAGGTCAGTTAACATCACATGTGATCTCCACATTAGTTTATGCTTTATTGTATTAATCTGATCTTTAAAAACTGATGTTTCACTTTTAGTTTAATAAATTTATGGATGTATTTTAATTAATTGCTTAGCATGTCTCATTTTTTCAGCCTTTGTCTGTGATCCTGTGGCAGATCTAGCAACTATCCAATACCGTAACCCTCTGTCACCTTTGTGATGTTGATGTCTCTTAGCTTAAACTTAATCTTACAGAGGTAATTTTGTATCATTATTTTTGAATAGTTCGATTATTTTAGCTGTTATATATTTGAATGTTACATGATGTGTTCTTGTTCCCTATTTTGGCTCATAGCTTCTGACCTTACCCATGCATTCCTGAAGTTTTCTCGATGATGCTGTGTTTCTGATTTTTCCCTTTGCCTTGAAAGATGAATTTCTGATGGTTTACAACCACCTGTGTAAGTCCAAGGTGCAATTTTATGTGGAGAGTTCAAACTGATATCAAGAATTACATGAGGTATATGAGAAGTTTGATGAAACAAAAGTGAATAATTTAGCTCATCAGGCTTGTTTTGCTTAGCTAATGGCTGAACGGTCTAATCCTAACCCAGTAATACTTAGTAAATTGAATCTGCCAGACAGCCTGGGGCATAATGCCAGTTCAAACCAGGGCTTATTTATTCACATTCCCATACTTACACTTGGACCAATTAAGAGTCACCAAATCACTTATCCTTAAGATACATGAGAAGTAAGCCAGAGAATTTGCAGAAAATCCCGCCCAGACATAACAAGAACTTGCACACGTCACAGAGATAACATTCAGGCGTAGCTTCTGAACCCAGGATAGTTGTTCTTTGAAGCAGAACTATGATGATATTCTTCATGAATTTCTTTAGAAAGTTCAACATTTTTAAAGAAAAACTTTTAGTGCTAAAATAAGGCAACAAATGTAAAGATATAGAAAGATTGTAAAACATGTCTACCATAAACCTACTTTCATAAACATAAATTTCACAATTTGTTTCTAATTATCACTTATAGATTTATATTCAATAGCAGGAATCAAGAAAAAAATTACACTTCATCTACAATATATCATAAGTTCATTTTGTGTCAAAGGGCCACCTACATGCCTAATCAATGATAAGTTATTACATTTGTTTTGCTGTTTTATTTCAGTCAGGTTCTGTCTAATTAAAGATAATATTTAGGTGTGATGTAGTCACAGTTTAATGGAATTAGAAAGTCAATGCTGTGTGTTGCAAGCAAATATACAATTTCCATGGAGCATTTTGTGGTTCAAGTGTCTTGTCTGCTGTTTATTAAGTCTCGCTGATGTGCCTGTCCCTGTTTATTGCACCCTGTAGTGTTCCATGCTGGAATACAGAGAGGAGACTCTCATCCCAATCAAGTGGCAGCCATTAGGACCTGCTTAAAATTCCAGTGATATACAAAACTAGTATAGGAGGCAGAACCATGAGCAACAGGGCCCCCAAACTCCGGTATGGTTCATTTGCCAATACTAGGAAGACATCTTCTGTTATGATTTTTTTTATTGTCTTCTTTACCTGAGTCACAGGTAAATTTATATTTGTTTTTACCATAAATCTTGATTGGGTGTTGAGTATAATTCCAAAAATTCCCAAAGTGTAAAATCTGTGTCAATGATAAATCAATTGTCAGATCTTCATGGTATAGTGCTGCTGTGAACACACTGGAACTGGTCAGATAGATAGATAGATAGATAGATAGATAGATAGATAGATAGATAGATAGATAGATAGATAGATAGATAGATAGATAGATAGATAGATAGATAGATAGATAGATAGATAGATAGATATTTGTAACTCGCTCCTCCTCTAAGCCCGGCAAGATGTAACTGACAATTCTCTCAGTGACCGTGAAAGTTGCATCCACACCTTCTGCAGCCAGTTTAGCTGGTCTGGTGCTGAAAATGTAGTCTGTGGCATCTTCCACGACACCGCTTGTCTGGTCATAGCTGCTGGACATCACATGGAACACTGCATCTTTTTCTTCTTCTTTTGGATGCCCCCATTAGGGGTTGCCACAACGGATCATCTTCTTCCATATCTTTCTGTCCTCTGCATCTTGTTCTGTTACACCCATCTCCTGCATGTCCTCTCTCACCACATTCATAAACCTTCTCTTAGGTCTTCCTCTTTTCCTCTTCCCTGGCAGCTCTATCCTTAGCATCCTTCTCCCAATATGCTCAGCATTTGTCCTCTGCACATGTCCAAACCAACGCAATCTCGCCTCTCTGACTTTGTCTCCCAAGCGTCCAACTTGAGCTGACCCTCTAATGTACTGATTTCTAATTCTATCCATTCTCTTCACACCCAGTGCAGATCTTATCATCATTAACTCTGCCACCTCCAGCTCTGTCTCCAGTGCCACCATCTCCAACCCATATAACATAGCTGGTCTTACTACCGTCCTGTAGGCCTTCCCTTTCACTCTTGCTGATGTCCGTCTGTCACAAATCACTCCTGACACTCTTCTCCACCCTGCCTGCACTCTCTTTATAACCTTTCTTCCACAATCCCCTTTACTCTGTATTGTTGATCCCAAGAATTTAAACTCTTCCGCCTTCACCAGCTCTACTCCTTGCATCCTCACCACTCCACTGACTTCCCTCTCATTTACACACATGTATTCTGTCTTGTTCCTACTGACCTTCGTTCCTCTCCTCTCTAGAGCATATCTCCACCTCTCCAGGGTCTTCTCAACCTGCTCCCTACTATCGCTACAGATCACAATGTCATCAGCAAATATCATAGTCCACGGGGACTCCTATCTAATCTCTTCTGACAACCTGTCCATCACCATTGCAAATAAGAAAGGGCTCAGAGCCAATCCCTGATGTAATCCCACCTCCAACTTGAATGCATCCGTCACTCCTACCGCAGACCTCACCACTGTCACACTTCCTTCTTACATATCATGTACAACTCTTACATACTCCTCTGCCACTCCCAACTTCCTCATACAATACCACAGCTCCTCTCGAGGCACCCTGTAATAGGCTTTCTCCAGCTTCACA
The DNA here is from genome assembly GCF_016835505.1 of Polypterus senegalus. Lineage (NCBI taxonomy): Eukaryota > Metazoa > Chordata > Cladistia > Polypteriformes > Polypteridae > Polypterus > Polypterus senegalus. The sequence continues at coordinate 119,383,358 of NC_053165.1, read as the reverse complement.
AAGACACAATGCAGCTCCTACTGGCCTTCTCTAAACTTCTCCATGAACGTCCTCAGAGTAAACATTGCATCTGTAGTGCTCTTTCTTGGCATGAAACCATACTGCTGCTCAGTAATCAACACCTCACTTCTTAACCTAGCTTCAATTACTCTTTCCCAAAACTTCATGCAGTAGCTCATCAATTTTATCCCCCTGTAGTTACTATAGTCCTGCACATCCCCCTTATTCTTAAATATCGGCACCAATACACTTCTTCTCCACTCCTCATGCATCCTCTCACTTTCCAAGATTCCATTAAACAATCTGGTTAAAAACTCCACTGCCATCTCTCCTAAACACCTCCATGCTTCCATAGGTATGTCATCTGGACCAACAGCTTTTCCATTCTTCACCCTCTTCATTGCTGTCCTTACTTCCTCCTTGCTAAGCCGTTGCACTTCCTGATTCACTATCTCCACATCATCCAGCCTCTTCTCTCTATCATTCTCTTCATTCATCAGCCTCTCAAAGTACTCTCTCCATCTTCTCAACACATTCTCCTCGCTTGTGAGTATGTTTCCATCTTTATCCTTTATAACCCTACCCTGCTGCACATCTTTCCCAGTTTGGTCCCCCAGTCTAGACAATCGGTACAGGTCCTTTTCTCCCTCCTTAGTGTCCAACCTCTCATACAACTCATCATGCGCCTTTTCTTTAGCCTTCACCACCTCTCGCTTCACCTTGCACCTTATCTCCTTGTACTCTTGTCTACTTTCTGCATCTCTTTGACTATCCCACTTCTTTTTTTCCATCCTCTTCCTCTGTATACTCTCCTGTACTTCCCCATTCAATCACCAGGTTTCCTTTTTCTCTCTTCCTCTTCTTGATCTCCAACTTCATCCTACAGACCACCATCCTATGGTGCTTAACTATACTTTCCCCTGCCACCACTTTGCAGTCTTCAATCTCCTTCAGATTGACTCTTCTGCATAGAATGTAATCTACCTGTATGCATCTTCCTCCACTCTTGTACGTAACCCTATGTTTCTCTCTCTTCTTAAAATACATTTTCACCACAGCCATGTCCATCCTTTTGACAAAATCTACTATCCTTCTGACCTTCTTCATTCCACTCCTTGACACCATACCTACCCATCACCTCCTTGTCTCCTGTGTTCCCTGAAATCTGAAATCCGCTCCAATCACCACTTTCTGTCCCTTTGGTACACTATTCATCAATTCATCCAACTCACTCCAAAAATCTTCTTTCTCATCCATTGCACACCCACTTTGCAGGGCAAATGCACTAACAACATTCATCATCACAACTCCAATTTCCAGCTTCACAATCGTTACTATGTCTGACACTCTTTTCACCTCCAAAGCACTCTTGACACACTGTTCCTTCAGAATAATCCCCACACCATTTCTCATCCTATCCACACCATGATAGAAGAATTTGAATCCACCTCTGATTCACCTGGCCTTACTCCCCTTCCATTTAGACTCTTGCACACACAATATATCAACCTTCCTTCTCTCCATCATATCTTCTAACTCTCTCCCCTTACCAGTCATACTGCCAACATTGAACATTCCTACCCTCAGTTCCCCTCTCTTTACCTTCCTCCTCTCGTCCTGCCAGAAACATCTCCCCTCTGTTCTACTCCTTCTTATTCTTCTTCTTTGGCCAACAGTAGCAGCACCCTGTTGGCTAACAGTACTGGTGGCAGTTGTTGTTAACCCGGGGCTCAACTGATCCAGTATGGAAATTTGTATTGTTGTCCACATATTGATTTGGCAAAATTTTATGCTCTTCCTGACGTAACTCTCCCAATTTATCCAGGCTTGGGTCCGGCAGGAAGAAACACACTGGTTTGTGCATCCCTGTGGCTGGGTTACATGGAACACTGCATCTGAGGCCTGTTTAATCGTGAATGTTATCATGGGGAACAAAGCAATTGACTGTAAAGCAGTGAACTACCCTGGATGGGTGACCAGTCCACACTCACACTCAGCTCATTTGGACCTGCCAATTCAGCTAAATTTTAGTATTAAATTTTTAATTAATTTTAAAGTTAAATTCAGCATTTGGGGCACCAGCCCTTCACAAGGCACCACACACTTACACTAAGCTGTGCTAAGCAATCTAATACATGACATTTTTGGGATGTTACCCAGTGGAGAGACTCTTGGATATGGGGATAATGAAGAATTTCACCAAAAAAAAAACAGCCTCATACTGAATCCTGATGTCCCTGACAACACTAAGCTTTGTGTTGCCTGTAGTATGCCCGCGTGCTAAAATATTAGAGTGAAGATATTTCTTCTGATTTTTTAGTAAAGTCGGACACTGTGAAATATGTTTTTTTTACTGTCCCTTTCTTGTTTGCACACATTCACATGTGCTGAGTTCACACAGAGGTTTGTTCCATCATGACCTTTGCACAGTGACACTGACTCAATGGCCCACTCAGACTTGTTTTATTCTGTAAATGATATATTACAACCCACCACCAAGGTACCAGACAGAGCATCTTCTGCAAACTTCATTTACATCCCATGGTGCTGCATTGTTCACACTTGGAAACCTGATCAGCTCCTTTTTTATCCCCCCCATCATCATGGGAGCAGTCAGTGGTGACAAAAGATCACCAACAAAGACATAAATCACCTCTGGCAGGTAAGCTATTCTAGGGACTGTAGGACAAGTGAATTATTAGAGTATTTCTTGGCAGGGCGTGTATTCCTCTCCCCTTGGAGAAACATCTTTGGGTTCAGCAATTTTCTTCCAAATCATTTTTAAAGACAAAATCTGCAATTATGAAAAAGGTTTTGGTTCTCTTCCTTCAAAGATGATACCAAGGTGGATGGAGTCATGAGACCACTTGGGCATTATGCCTGAGCAAGCCCTCTCAGTTCTTTTAAAAGTAATGGAGATAATCATCCTTTCATCCATTACCTTACCCTTCTTATTTCGTTCGTGGTTATGGAAACTCAGATAGTTTAGCGTTACAGGATAATGAATATGTAGATTGTGAACTTGACAAGTTTATTTTGTATAGTGCCTCTCACTTTAGAGAATTAGACCACAACTCAAATCAACATAAAGTAACAAAGTGTGAGACAATATATTTCAAATGCACAACAAATTATGTGAAAACATTTTAGCTGTTGGTAAATCAGACAGCTTGGGCATAACTGGGTATGAATGCATGCTTGTGTGACAACATACAGTACCTGTAAAACAGGGGTTCCCATCTCTGGTCCTGGAGGGCCACAGTGACTGCAGGTTTTCATTCTAACCCTTTCCTTAATTACTGACTTGCTTTTGCTTTAACTCTTTAGGGCGGATGTCGGCTTTTGTCGAAATTTGAGGGTAGAAGACGATAATCGGCTTGCAAATTTGCACCAAAACTCGCCATTACATTTTAGTTCGACTCTCTTTGCTAGAAGAAGAGTGAGCTTTGGTGATGCAACCTCGTATGAGCAGCACAGAGCAAACAGCTTCTAAAATGGCATCGACAACTGACGAGAGACCAAAGCAAAATACCCCATGGACAACGTTTTTTCCGTATTATCACTGAATCGGACTCTGATTTTGATGCAAGTGATTTGGAGACAGAGGACAAAAGAACGAAAGTGAGGTCCCCAGCATCAGCTAATCATGGTGCTGGACACATTCGTGTAGCTGACGCACCTGCAGCAGCGTTCGCCTGACAGGGACCATCACTTACAATGACCCAGGAGGTACAAAGCAGATTGCATCGCACTGCAACTGCCACCACCACCCACCTTCTGTGCGGAGACAGCCAGGCAACCAGTCCACCGCACACTTCTGCTGACCCCTTAAGCCACCCCCGCACATCTGCTGCTGCCTGAGACCGCCATACCGGTGCCGACAGCACACAGCAACAGACGTTTCATGTTGATTTATGGATGAAGCCATCGCTTTGCGTGCTTTTCAAAAAACAGAGCTTTTTGGAAAAAAAAATATTCAGCCCTCAAAGAGTTAAACATCTTTTGAATTAATTTTAATTGACTTGCTCTTGAAGACCCAGACCCTTTAATTGTTTATTTTTCCATAATTAGCAGCCAAAAAATAATGAGATTCAAAATGAGCCAAAACATGACCAACAAGCTGTGTCCATCATACAATATCTGAAAATAAGGAAAGATGAAGGTCTCAGGAATGTTGATCTGCTGAGATCCCTAAAATATTTGAACAGTGCTCATAGAAAAGAGGAAATCAATAATTTCAGAAATGTATGCTATTATACAATGAGAGCAGCAACAAGCCTTGGAATTAAAGAACGGGTTTAATTAACAACAAGAATCGGCAATAAATTAAGCAACTGGTTGGAGTTTGAGGCCCTGAGGGAGTTGGTTTCCTGTTGGCTCATTTAGTTCACATTTTATTTCTGTTTGGGTGCCATTTAAGGAAAGAAATTAGAACATTAGAACATTCTAGTTAAAAACAGGCCATTCAGCCCAACAAAGCTCGCCAGTCCTATCCACTTATTTCCTGCAAGAAAACATCAAGTCAAGTTTTAAAAGTCCCTACCGTCTTACTGTCTACCACACTACTTGGTAGCTTGTTCCAAGTGTCTATCGTTCTTTGTGTAAAGAAAAACTTCCTAATGTTTGTGCAAAATTTACCCTTAACAAGTTTCCAACTGTGTCCCCGTGTTCTTGATGAACTCATTTTAAAATAACAGTCTCGATCCACTGTACTAATTCCCTTCATAATTTTAAACACTTCAATTATGTCACCTCTTAGTCTTCTTTTGCTTAAACTGTATAGGCTCAGCTCTTTTAATCTTTCCTCATAATTCAACCCCTGTAGACCTGGAATCGGCCTAGTCGCAATTCTCTGGAACTTTTCTAGTGCTGCTATGTCCTTTTTGTAGCATGGAGACCAAAACTGCACACAGTACTCAAGATGAGGTCTCAACAGTGCATTATAAAGGTTGAGCATAACCTCCTTGGACTTGTACTCCACACATCATGCTATACATCCTAACATTCTGTTAGCCTTCTTAATGGCTTCTGAACACTGTTGGGAAGTTGATAGCTTAGAGTCCACTATGGCTCCTAAATCCTTCTCATAAGGCGTATTCACGATTTTCCGACTGCCCATTGTGTATTCAAACCTAACATTTTTACTTCCTATGTGTAATACTTTAAATTTACTGACATTAAATTTCATCTGCCACAAATCTGCCCAAGCCTGTATGCTATCCAAGTCCTTCTGTAATGATATAACAGATTCAAAATTATCTGCTACTCCACCTATCTTGGTATCATCTACAAACTTAACCAGCTTGTTACTTATATTCCTATCTAAATCATTTGTATATATTAAAAATAGCAGCGCGGCACTAGCACTGACCCCTGTGGAACACCACTCTTAACATCGGCCATATTCTGATGAGGTTCCTCGCACCATCACCCTCTGCTTCCTGTGTCTGAGCCAATTCTGCACCCATCTAAAAACATCACCCTGAACTCCCACTTCTTTTGTTGGATTTTGATGCCCAACCTCTCATGTGGCACCTTATCGAATGCTTTCTGAAAGTCCAGATAAAAAAAATCACAAGCTCTACTTTGATCGTATCCTTTTGTTGCCTCCTCATACAATTCCAGCATGTTAGTAAAACACGACTTCCCTCTTCTGAACCCATGCTGACTGTTCATAATAACTCCTGTCCTTGTCATGTGTTGCTCAACCTTATCCTTAATAATTCCTTTCATTAATTTTCCTGTGATGCATGTTAAGCTTACTGGCCTATAGTTGCTTGGATCTGCCCTGTCACCCTTTTTATATAATGGGATGATATTTGCCATTTTCCAGTCCTTCAGAATCTCTCCAGTGCGCAGTGACTTCCTAAAAATATGTGTCAAGGGTTTATATATGTCTCCTTAATAATATAGCCTCCTTAAGAACATGAGGATAAATATTATCTGGTCCTGGTGATTTGTTTGATTTCATCTTATTTAATCTGAGCAGCACTTCTCCCTCTACAATTTCTAAATCCCTCAGTACCTCCTTAGTAGTTGCATTTACCGCTGGCTCACTTGTAAACACCTCAGAAATATGTAAGTTTAGGGCATCCGCTAGTTCACTGTCTGTATCTTTTAATTCCCCTTTACTATTTATATTAGGCATTAAGCAAACTCCTGTCAATCATGTCAATCATGAAGAATCCACTGCATCCACTGAATAGTGTCATTTCCAGGCAGAGGAGTAGATTCAGTGACAGACGTTTGTCACTGTCTTGTTCCACTGACAGACTGAGGAGATCGTTCCTCCCCCACACTATGCGACTCTTCAATTCCATCCGGGGGAGTAAATGCTAACATTACTCAAAGTTATTGTCTGCTTTTACATGCATTTTTATTACTATTTAATTTAATATTGTTTTTTGTATCAGTATACTGCTGCTGGATTATGTGAATTTCCCCTTGGGATTAATAAAGTATCTATCTATCTATCTATCTATCTATCTATCTATCTATCTATCTATCTATCTATCTATCTATCTATCTATCTATCTATCTATCTATCTATCTATCTATCTATTTCTGATGCACTTGACCTCCTCCTTAACTGTTCTTTTACTACTAAAATACTGAAATAATCTCTTAGGGTCTTTCACCTTATCTGCTATATTTCTCTCCAACTGTCTTTTAGCCTCCCTGATATCCTTCTTAATGGTTGCCCTCATGTTCTCATACGCTCTATGATTTACTTTGCAGTCACTAGTCTTATATGCCTTATAAAGCAGTTTTTTCTTTTGCAGCTTCTTTTTTAAATCTTTATTAATCCATTGTGGACTTTTTTTAGTTTCCTATTAATTCCAAATTTAGGTATGTATGTGTCCTGCATTGCATGTAAAACATTTTTAAACCTGTTCCACTGCTCCTCAACTGTCTCCACACTTAAAAGCTTATTCCAGTGTATCCTCCTTACACTTTGTTGCATCTGCTCAAAATTAGCCCTACCAAAGTTCAATTTAACAATTTTAGTCTTTGCATCTGCACTCTTACAAAATACTGAGAATTGTATTACATTATGGTCACTTGACCCTAGTGGTTCAATCACCTCTACACCCTCAATTCTATCCTGATTATTACAGAATACTAATTCCAGACAGGCTTCACCCCGTGTTGGTGCTTTAACATGCTGTGTTAAAAAACAGTCATTGATTACTTCTAAAATCTCCTGCTCTTGTATTTCTCCATCTGCAAGGTTATCCCAGTTAATATTTGGATAATTAAAGTCCCCCATGACTATAATATCTCCCTGTAGCAATTTTCTGAAGCAATTCAGACATTCATGGGAGCAAATCTTAAAAAACAAGTCAATTAAAACAAAAATTAAAAAACTGGTTACCAGTTAAGAAAGGGTTAGAATAAAAACCTGCAGCCACTGCAGTCCTCCAGGACCGGAGTTGGGGACCTGTGATGTAAAAAGTGCTGAACTCACAGACATGTCCACATTTTATTGTTATAGAACATTGAATCTCAGGGAATTAAATTGGGTTTTTTGACACTGATCAACAGGAAGACTCTTTATTGCCGAAGTGAAAACTCATTTCTGCAAAGTGGTCTAAACTAATTAAAAATATAAGACACAAAATATTTAAGTGCCTAAGTATTAACCCTCTTGAATATAACACCCCTAAATATTCAGCAGTGCAGCCAATTAGTTTTATAAGTCTCAGAATTACTTCAATTGAGACCAACTGTCTGTAGTTAAGGGGTTTCAGTTGATTGTAGTTTAATCCTAACACTAATCTGGAAGTTATAACTTGTGGTTATTCAATATGATGAACCTACACAATGAAGACAAAAGAACACTATGGACAACTTTGTGAAAAGGTGATGGAAAAGCACAGGTCAGAGAATGAAGACAGAAAAATATCCAAGCGACTGAATATCCTGTGGAGTACAGTTAAATCAGACATTAAAAAATGGAAACAGTAGGTCACAGTTGTAAATCTGTCTAGAGCAGGCCATCCATGAAAGCCACAAGACCTGTGATAACTCTGAAAGAGTTACAAGTTACAGCGGCCAAGATTGGAGAGATTGTACATACAACATCTTTGGCCCAGGTACTTCACCTTCCATTATTAAAAAAAATGTACAACTACAGTTTTCCAGAATGCAGATGGGAGACTCCAAATCAGCTGGAAGAAGGTTCTGTGGTCTAATGAGTTCTAAATTGAGCTTTATTGGCCATCAGACTAAACGACACATTTGAACACTGCACATTATCAAACACACACCATCCTCACCTTAAAGTAGGTTGATGGCAACATCATGCTGTGAGGATGCTTATCTGTAGCAGGAATTGGGGAGCTTGTGATGAAAATGAATGCAGCAAAAAAACATGTTGCAGTCCACATGAAACTTGTTGTGTGGGAAAAGATTTATTTTACCACAAGACAGCGACTGCAAGTGTAAAGTCAAAGCTACATGGGGATAGCTTAAAAATAGCAGTGTTAATGAGTGTCCGAGCCAGAATACAGACCTCAATCCATTTAAGAATTTATGGCTTGACTTGAAAATAGCTGTTCACTCACTGTTCCCAAGAAGCTTGACAGAGCTTGAGCAGCTTTGTAAAGAAGAATGGGGGAAATTAACAGATGTGCAAAGCTGATAAAGGGAGAACTGCACAGACAGACTAAAGGCTGGAATGGCTGCCAAAGATGCATCTACTAAATACTGATCTGAAGGGGATGAATAAATACAATATCAGTTATTTTGTAGTTGGTAACAATAATAAATGCAGGCAATCTTCCAGTGATCTGTTTTCACTTGTGACATTAAAGAGCTTTTTTCTGTTGATTAGTGTCAAAAGGCCAAATTAAACTCATTGATTGAATGTTGTATATTAATGAAAAGTGAAAACTTCCAATCTTGTTATATACATTGTACATGACTACTGAAGATGTATGAGAGTGTATGTCTGTGTCTGCTTCTGTGTAATTCTATCTTGTTGAGTACAAGTGTGTCTCTGTACTTGTGACACTGCATGTATGTGACTCAACATTGGGCTTTTCTTCTGAATTTGTAGCTACTGTATGAGAAGTGGGCTCCCAAAGAGATCAGTTAGCAGTTGCTGTTCTTCTAATGTGCACCATAGGAATGATTTTTTGATAAAAAGGCAACTTGTTAGTTAGTTCACTTTGCAGATAAAACTAAATTTTGTGTGTTTCTGATTCTCGGTGCTTATGCACATGTGTACTGAACTGTATGTAAGCCTTGCCAGACTACCTGGAAGTAGTGAGGCTCACACAGTTTTGTGACACCCAATTACTGTAACTTGAACTCTTACTAGCTATCCCTTCAGGTCCAGCATTCATGCTCCAAGTCATCTCAGATGCTCAATGCTAAATGACAACTTTTTGAAGCCCCCCTCATCCATTTATTCTGTCAACCTAATTTTTCTAGTTATATTTGCTGGGATGGGACCGTGGAAATGAAGACAAAGCAACTGGACATGATGCAATACTTAGTAAACTTAAGAACACCACCCGCTGATTCACAGGGGCCATCACAGAGTCAGCAATTAACATGACTGTGGAGTCTGGATGAAGGACACCATAATGCAAAACACTGCATGTTTTCTTTGTATTAATTATTGTTTCTCATGATTACACTGTTTGGTTTGTTATTACTATAGTGACATGCAAAGCAGTGCAGCGTGTGCTCTGATGTGAGCCATGAGCTGTGATGTAGCAGTATAAGACAGAATAATATAATGAAAGGCTATATGTAATGATTTATAATGAATTATTGATAATTATAATTTAATGAATTAATCATGGGATGGATATGTAAGGATTTAAATGTGGATCCCCTTTTATATGTGTTTGTCTGAGTGTCCAGGACTTGTTTGTGCTCATATGTGGAAGTACACACAATTGTTGATTTGGGTTTGTCAATAAATCACCATAGGATCCAATCTGATTTGAGTGAGTTTCCTAGTGTGTGCCAGTGGGTGTGTTTGTGCATGATACGTATCACTCTAGTGAAAATAACTTGGTCTGCACTGGGATTGTTTCATTTTAACCCCTAGTTTTCTCATTTCTTCAAACCCTTTTATTTTGATTTAGTTTTACTAGAGTCATTCCACTAAAGCGCAGTTAATTCAATCTTCCAAGGTCATGCTAAGCAGAGTGCACCATTCACACTCCAGCTGGGTTTTGTGCTTGCATTTCACTTCTCATCTCTGTCCTTCAGCACAGCTGAACACAACCAGTCCACATGGGTCTCACAAGCTGAAGAGACACTTTCTCAAGTTTGCTCTTCTGTTAAAGATATTTATTGCGAAAGTGTTCCTCAGGGCAGCATATTTTGTACTTAAGCTTTATCAGGTAACAATCTAAAATTGATCAGAGTGAATAAATCCTGTTCTCAGACATGTTGATTTGATTACCCATTAACCTATCATGTTTTTTTAAAATCCCTAAATAGCTGACTACAATGCGTGAAGGAACAGGAATAGATAGCATCCAAGAGCTTTAATACCCACTCCTCCATGGCTAACAAAAATTCCCACATCTTCCTCTGACCTTCCTCTTGGGCTTCATAAACTCACAAATCTCCATAAATCTTTCTATTGGTGGTGCTAAGGTGGAAGGTTGCCATGACAACTGAGTCAGCCTGTCTTTCTGCTCCCAAATCTCCTTTCCGGAAATGGGATGACATTGAATCAGCCCTGATCTGCACATCACAAAGGAGGATTTGCAATTTGGCATGACAAAGAAACCTTTCAAGACTCTACTCAACATTGTTTCCGTTATTTTTTCATATCAGTGTTTTCAAGTGCTTAAGAAAAAGTGTGTGGGCTTCTCTGGGACAAAAACTTCAAAGGGAAGAGTAGACTTTTATTATAAACTGGACTGGAGAGGATATTCTGTATAAGAACATAAGAAGAACTTTGAGAAAAAAAGGCCATTTGGTCCAACCTGCCTCTCTCATCAGTCTCTACATATGTTCAAAATACTCAAATGGACTGATTTGTGTTTTTGCATTAGTAGAGAGGGCACCTTAGGAATGATTGTTGCATTTATTGGTCTGTAATGCTTCAGAACTACAAGTTGACAATCATACAGCATTTCTAACCTGACTTGGCGGCCAGCTCCATACTTGAATACATGAATAACAGGAGTCAACATATAGGTTGTGTGATGGACGGCTGACATTTCAGTCCGGCCAGGACATCCCTCAACTGAAGAAACCAGCCTGTTCACGGCAATATGTCCCCTGGGACGCCAGATGGCAGCTGTCCTGGATGGAAATGGTTCCCTGGATTCCTGCAGGGCAGCATGGAACATGGAGTCCGGTTCTTCAGCCCTGTTGGGTGCCATGGATGCCACCAGGGCGAGCTCCCCAAGAACCAAGGGGATATTACCGTGACGTTAACCCGGAAGTATTTAGGAGTCACGAGGACGGAAACCCGCAGTACTTCCAGGACACCTGAAGAAGGCGTTTGACCTGGAGATGGAAAACTTCCAGGTCATAGACTTTAAAAGGATTTTGGGAAACCCCAGCAGACTGAGCCGGAGTTGGGTAGTAGAGGATGGAGCTGCTAGGAGTGGAGGATTGTTAGTGATTATTGATTATTATTATTTTATTGTATTGATTGAGAATTGTGGATTGTGTGGTGCTTGGTGCACTTTATTCAAGAATATTATTAAAGATTCTTCTTGTGCTTTTACACGTGTGTCTTGGACGTCTGTCTGGTGGGTTTAATGGGGCAACAGCGCCTCAAGTGTCCACAGTTGTAATCCGTGTAAAATAAGACAAACTAAGAGTTGGGGCACTGCCATAGTGAACTCCATTTTCACATTCAGAGAATCTTTCCTGCACATACATAACACAATCTCTGTCACTTGTGTGCTGCTCTGAATAGGAGTCCATCTCCTTTTAATTGTATTTGTATTAAAGATGTATTTCTGTCACTGGTTAGTGGGTTTATATTATGGAGACCCTGGAAGAGGCAGGATTACTCAGAAGTGTGTGAAGTGACACCAGTTATATTCTGATCATTTTTCAGTACTACAAAGGAAAGGGAGTAAGGCATTAGTAACAATGATCCCATGCAGCCTGGAGTGATATCAGTTACTTATCAGAGCCCTGAAGGTGTCCCCTAAGCACTCAAGGCTGACAAGGTTTATAGTGTTGTTGTTTGCACACTTGTACCATGTTGTAGAATTCCAATGTGTGATAAGAGAGGTTCATGGCGTAGGGTATTTTAAATAAATAATAGGGAGTCCCAGTGCATGAGGGAGCTTACATGTTCCACTTAGGTTGATTGGGGTGTTTGGCTGATTGTTCATCACTGATGATGGGTCCAAGTTGCACTACTTGTTATGTGAAGGAATGAGAAACAAACTGTATTCACATGCAAACGCAGGCAGATCAGACAATTGCTTCATTCACACCTCGGAGTGTCTGATTGTAGCACTTATACCCAATCAGTGCATATAAGGAAGCATACACAGTAAAAGGAGAACAACTGGAAGAGAAAAAAGAAGACAGTCATAAAGTAACCAGACAGCAGCAGCAGCAGTGAGTGTGAAGGAGTGCACCGGTCAACTGGGCCCAGCCAGCAGAGTGAAGCAAATGGTGTTCTAGGGGTTGTCCCCTTTGAAAATATAGTAGCAGGGAGTGCCGCAGTGGTGTATGGGATGTTGGAGATCTGGCTGTGTGGATCCCAGATGATGCTGATCAAGGCAAGTAGGGCAGGAGTCAGTAAAGGTATCTCAGCCAATCAGAAGACCCGCTGGGGTGAGCTGGGGAGACTTGGAGTCAAAGGCACACTTGGCTGGATGAGGAATAATGGATGCCAGGATGGTGATATCTAGGTTTGAATGGCTGTTTTATTTAAATTTTAGAATTGTTGTTTTTATCATCCACCATGCACACTGGATTTTTATAGACTTTCTTCAGCCCTGGAAGTACGTCCAAGTCACATGGACAAGGGGAATGATGTGCTTCCGGGGTGAAGGAAAGGACTTTTTACCTGACCCGGAAGTGATACAAGATTACATTGACTGGGGATAGGGAACACTTCTGGGTCAGGGAATATAAAAGGATTGTGGGAGCTCCCAGACGACGAGCTGAGCTGGGTGGAAGGGTGGCAACGCGTCTGGGAGTGGAGGATTGTATTATTGTGATTATTGTGATTTATTATATGAGTGGAGGAGAGGGTGCTTTGTGCACTGTGGCGATTTAATAAAGTCATCATTTGGACTTTTACCTGGTGTCTGGAGTCATGGACAGGGGTTCAAGGGAGCAATAGCGCCCCCTATCTGTCACACTATCAAAGGTTCCAGGTTCAAGCTGCCAAAGACCATGAAGACAAAATGAACATTCCTACCGAGATATAAACTCACAGTGGTCAGCCATCAAATCTAATTAGCTAGAGTGGACATGTTTGTTGGTCAGAACTAGATAATCTGCACTAGAGAGATAGAATGGAAACACTTATGTAATGAACTGAAAGAGTGAACAAACCTGAAGGGCTGTAGAACTGAAGCTAACATCCTTACTGCATTGTAGACTTGAACTGGACAAACCATACAGCTAAATATGTAGAGTGGCTGTATCTCTCATACAAGACTGAACTGGACAGCCTTACTGCACAGTAAAACTGCACTAGACAGCATGGTGCATTGAACGACTTGAGTTGACATACCTATGGAGCAGCCTCATGGCACTTAAGCACAGGAGCAGGTCAAACTATAATGCTGTGGTGGACATGGGTGATAAGAACTGTACAAATCGAGCACTTGGCATTTAAAAATGGAAGCAAACAGGTGACCAACCGAGAGAGTTAATTTATCACAGTGAACAACCTTGTAGTATTAAAATACTGATGTGGACATAAGTGACAGTGCTCATCAATCATGCTGAATGATTGAAATGTACCACCTCAGAAGTCAATACCACTAGAGTGGTCAGCTTGTAGTACAGAATAACTAAAATGGACGTGCCTGTCTTTCAAGACTGAAGTGGAAATGCTCAACGTACTGCTGAACTGGAGTGGGCATCCCAGTAGTATGGAACAACTGGAGTCAATATCTGTGGTGTTCAGGACTCAAGTGAACAGCCCCTCTAACACTCTAGAACTGAAGTGGACTGACTTAGACATGCTGGAGTGAATGTTCCAGATTGGATTGCAATGGTCAATCCTTCAGTCTTTAAATATGGAAACAACCACCCTGAATGCTCATAAATGGAAGTGAACAGTCTTGAAGCATTAATTAAGTAGGGTGGATATACAGTAACTCTCATGATGCAGAACAGAAATGGATATAACTACCAACATACTGTATAGGGTGGTCCAGATCTGATTATGCAATTTTCATTATGCTATAACTTATTAAGTTTATTACATAGAAAATCACCCAAAAATCCTGGGCCATCGAGAAGTGTGCTAACTGACAACATGAAGAATCGTCTTTACACTGAACTGGAATCGTCCCCGCATAAATCAAATCCAGACGATCTGGATCTGCATAATTACATCTGGACCACCCTGTATGTAAGTGGAATTGAGAAGCTGCAGTGCTGAAAAATTAGAGTGGACATATGGGTGGTGCTGAAGGACTGAAACAGGCATACATTAATGCACTGCACAACTGGAATAAACAGCCTTTACAGCTGATAACTTGGGTTGACCTTTGGTGATGAAATCCAAATGTAGTGGGCAGACTAGAAATACTGGAGCAAATGTGTCTGAATGGACAGGCCTTTAGAGTTAAAGATCACAGCAGACTGATGACCATCCCAGAGTTACTCAGTAGTATTGAATAACTAGAATGGACATATATGCTGTATTACAGGACTGAAATTGACATATTTATTGCACTGTGGACAGCACTGTCAGCACTGCACATCTTTAGATCACTGGTGCTGTGTGGCTGAAGTGAACAGTCCAATTGTTCTTTAAGACTGGCATAGATGACTCAAGTGACCAT